>NC_035109.1:235066650-235382284 GCF_002204515.2 Aedes aegypti
GAAGTATGTCAACAACCTGATTTTCTGTTGATTTTCACAATATCCTTCTCAGAAGTTTATTATCGGACTCTTAAAAAGATGTTTACTACACTCTTGGCAAGATTCTTCGTAAATCTAGTGTACTCCTGATGATTTTAGCAGAAGTATTGCATTATCTGTTTGTACACATGTTTGAAAATTTGTAAAGTTCTCTGAATCTCTTTTAAGTAGGTGATCACTTAAACACATCTGCATATTCCTCAGCTTATGTAAGGACGTTGCCAGTTGATGTGTCAATCTTGTGTGAGAGTCAGGGGTTAGTCCCAAAGTAGCGGATGGAAAGGGGCATGTTTCATACATCAGTTCAAAAATGTAGGGGGAGATCCCCCAGTGCCGGACAGCACCCAATACCGGACAAAGTCGAAAAATTGAGAAATCATGGTCCAATTAAGATTGTGTGTTAGTAGAAAAGGAAGCTATTATGGAGACTAATGTTTGCGTAGAATAACCCATCCTTGATATATGCATGCCTTTTTAAAAAAAGCACAAAAGTTTGAAAATTTAAAAAAAAATAACGTTTTGCCTTAATTTTGAGCCTATTTAGTAATTATTTCAGATATGAAAAAATAATTTGGATCACACAAGCATGTTCGAACATGATCCTCATTTGATAGTATGAATGTATTTTGTACCAAAATTGAACTAAATATGGACAAATTACAATTTTGGTTTAGCGCTTCCTGTCCCCCAGTTTCGGACAGCTTGATTTGTTATATGACGTCTTTGTAATTATTGCACCAGTGTCTCAAAATACATTCATTTTTCGTGGATTCCGTCGATCATGGTATCAAACATGCAATAAAATTAAGAAGAATGAACATTCAGAAAAACATCGTGAAATGTGCTATTTTTCATCATATATGAAAGAGGTTTTTGATGGACATCTTGCAAACTAAGAAAAACTCAAATTGTTCTTGTAAATGTTGCAAATGCATTGAATTGGCAATTATGTACTATTCCTATAGTGTACACATTCAATGATGTTCAAATTCACATAATTCGAGGCATTTCCAGATCGTGTCCGGTGTTGGGTGCCACCTTTCAAGATCGATCAATTTGGTACTAAAATACATCATCAAAATGCAATGTCAAAATTCATATTTATATCACCAAATTTATTTTTGTACACTATAAAAATGACAATATGTATCATAAATGGGTAACACGAGCACATGTAACCAATATTTTTCGAATTATGAATTTAGTGGCTTAAGTGTCCGGTACTGGGGGATCTCCCCCTACCACTTACGAATTGCTTAGTTTTAATACTATTTTTTATGAATTACTAACGTGATTTTTAAGTGTGCCTGCCAAGGGTATCTGCTGGTTCATAAAAAAAAACTTTGGAAGGCTTTCATAAACTTTCATATCGAGACCATCCATTTCAGGGGTCCGCGGAATGTATGTAGACCTTCAAAGGGGGTCGCAGCTGCAAAAAGGTTGAGAACCACTGGTATACACAATACACATACAAAAGTGGTCAATTGGCAAAAAAAACTTTCAGTTGACAACTGTGGAAGTCCCAAAAGAAGAAGAAGAAGCTGAGAAGTAGAAACTGTCCCAGTTGGGACGTAACGTCATAAATAATTTTAACAGCATTTCCTAGAAAGTTTATATTAGAAATGTGCATTAGGGTGCGGCTTATTTTTCGTAAGTTCTCAAAACCGAAAATTCGAATGCTCTTCTGAATTCAAATCACATAATTAGGCAAACCTCAAATTTTGAGCCAAAAATATTAAGATTTAGAGGTGGCGCAAGCGACTTGAAGGGGAATGTTCAAGTTATGAAATATGACTTTCAATGATGTTTTCATAACTTTGTTGTTTTCTAACCAATTTTGAAGCTCTTAGCACCATTACCTTCAAAATTGAATTTATAAAAAGTTTTATGCGGTTAACCCTCCCTTACTCGATATCGAGTTAGAGAACCATAGTAAAATCTGGTTTTCAGGGCTACCTCGAAGGTTCCTTGGATCGCAGTTGCACTGGTTTTGTGTTTTGCAACTCGATACCTCCCTTTAATGGACCTTTCAATATCGAGTTGACTGTAGAGTTGTCTAAAAACAAAACTTCTTTAAGTTAAAAGTAGTTTTCTTCAATTTTTCCCTCTTCTTACTAAAAAAATCATTTTTGTTTGCCCATAATTTCAAAAACACTTAACCGATCCCAAATCTTTTTATATGCTTGTAAAGAAATTTTAGTAGTTTTTCAATTGTGTATACAACAAAATCATTCAAAAAATTGTTTTGACTTAGTTCTTTTACAAAAACAGCTCAAGCATGGATTTTCAAAGGAAAATGCTACATTTTTCAAATTTGTATCGTTTAAGTGACACTCGTAAAATTTGAGCTGAAACCGGGTTTTCGAAATTTTTAAATCTTCAAAAATGTCTTAAAAGCATTTTGTTATAAATTTTGTAACAATTTAAACTTAAAAAATGTATTCTATTCAACTCGTAGTTATAATCAGATGCTTCACAAACTTCAAATTAACAGTAAAACTGTAATTTCCGGCGAAAAAAAATCATCTATTCTAATAAATTTGATTTTTTTTTTATCAAAAAATCATGTTTTTGGGAAATTTTTGTTAAACAACTAAGTCAATACAATTTTTAAATTAAATTTAATGTATACACAGTTTGAGAATTAGCTTCAAAAGCATGTAAAAAGATCAGGAATCAGATTAGTATTCATGAAGTTATGGTCAAACAAAAATGTATTTTCAGTAAAAAAAGGAAAGATTTAAAGAAAGCTGCTTTTAACTAAGGCTTATTTTTTGTTTTTAGACAAATTTGATATACTACAAACTTTTTATAAATTTATTTGTGAAGAGAATAATGCTAGGAGCTTCAAAATCGGTTAGAAAACAATACAGTTGTAATGACTTTACTGAAAGTCATATTTCATAACTTGAAACTTCCCCTTCAAGTCGCTTGCACCACCTCTAAATCTTAATATTTTTGTATCAAAATTTGAGGTTTGCCTATTCATGTGATTTGAATTCAGAAGAGCACACGAAATTTTGGTTTTGAGAACTTTCGAAAAATAAGCCGCACCCTAATATGCATTGATTGCTTTATGTATTACTCTGAGTTACCTTAAAAAAAATCCTACAAAAATTCTTCCTGGGGAATTAACAAAGATTTATTCTAGGATTGAAGCTCTCATTGCAATTTTTCAGATACACTTCCAGTTGTTTTCAGAACCAATCGTTCAGCAATACTGCACTGCACTGTGACGTCACGCATCAATTTTGACAGGTACTGGTCCTGTTGTTTACAGTTTGGACTTAGTACTTTTTTCGAATCATTCTTAATTTCGTGAAAGTTTGCTGCGAGGAGAGGTCAAATCCACTGCAGATACCCACGGATCGTATTATTCTGTCTTCCTACCGTGGAAAATCGTCACCATCAGCATGCTGATGATAGAAATGCGAAGATGAAAAAATGATGGAAAAAACGACTAAGTCCGAAACGTAAACAACAGGACCAGCAGCTGTCAAATAAGTGAGGTTAGGCTCGTCATATGCAGCGCTCTATTACCACACAGATTATTCCAGGGATTGCTCCCTGCTGTTATTCCCGCCACGTCAACAAACCCGTCTAGCCCTACGATCCCTCTGCTTTAAGCCCCGGTGGCCAAGCATTACCACACCCATATACCCGAAAGAGGGATTGTTAGGCATAACCAGTAGTAGGAAGGTAGACTAAAAGGCAAGGATTGTAAACATTCAATACTGATCAGAAGTACTGTGGAGCGAAATATTATTCTTTGAATTGAGCTTATATTCTATCTTAAATTTATCTTATCCTATATTTACAATTAGTATCTAAAAGTGGCGTAACAGGTACGAATGCTTCATGATTCATGGAAGCTAATTCGTGCAATAAGATTATGGTTAAATAATGCTTACTCTCCTATAAATGCTTACAGCCAAAATTGAATTATCACCTATATCATTATAACAACAATATCATCGATTGTTAACCTAATTTATCTACTGCTAAGGTGAGCTTAAGCGACATATTTCACTTATAACTGAAGCTCAATATCATTTTTCTTAGTCTAGTTGCTTAATTGAAAGATTGCTGTTAAGTTTTGATGTGATCATCATTATTTTCAATCTTATTAATCTTAAGGTGAGGATATGAAATCTGTTTCAACATAAACTGAACTCAATCAAACTTTATTCTAAATCTAGGTGTTAAGCGCAAAACTTGAAGTTCAATCAAACACTTCAGTGTATCCTCAGATGCGAAAACGAATCACCAAAAGTAAGAATCGTTATGACTATCCACTAATAACTTTAACTAATAAGTTATTTGAAATCTCCACAGGAATTTTGTAATTTAACACCTCCCGACGAAATAAATTCACAAACATCAAGATTCGTTTATCGCTCAACAACATCTTACAAAATTCTTTTGCTCGCTCTAAAATGTCTAGCAAAAGATCGAACTCTGGATCAGGCAAGAACTCTGCTGCATCTTTGCTCACCGGTCGAAAGGTATCGAGTGCGAGCGCGACGAAGACAGCTGAGAGATTTGAAAGTGAAATTGTCGTTACAACAACCGAAACAGTAGTAGTCGCTACCGCTAACAGCCCCATTGTAACTGCAAGTGCAGCAAGCGCGATTGATGCAGCGGCCGTCAGAAGCGGCATAATGGATGCAGAGGTAGCAGGCGCAACTTGCGCTGCCACAAACGTTCCCAGTCGTACGACCAATTCCCATAAAGGCGCAGTTTCTAAGCAAACGGCTACTGGCGCTAAACATTATCTCAAAGCAGTCTCTTCGCATAATCGTGGACCTGTCGTAGTCAGACGTAATCCGAAACGTGACGCGCGTCCTGATCGGTATAGTCACTGCGAGTTGTGTGCCGAAAGGGATACGAGTAGAATGGTGCAGTGTGACAGCTGTGAAAGATGGTTTCATTTCTGCTGCGTAGAAGTCACCGATGGAATAGCCGATGTTAGCTGGAACTGCCCTCTCTGTCCGCCCAAGGAACAACGAAATACACCAATCGAGAGTATAAAATGCAATACGCCCACTAAGGATTCCGATTCCATGAAGTCCCGTGGTAAGAAAAGTAGCAAACGGAGTGAGCAACGAAAAATTGAGCTTAGGCTTCAGAAACTGGAAGAACAGAAGCAGCTAGAACAAAGGTTCCTGGAAGAAAAATACAAAATCCTGGAGGAGCTGGATAGCGATACCGCGACGGATATCAGCGAAATTGAACTAGAAAAGATGTCCAAAATTTCGGAATGGATCAGAAGCACAGACCGTGTTGGGGCAGTTGAAGATTCCGGCGTCGTAGCAGAGGATCTGCTCGAAGAGCCTAGGGTAATTCCTGATCGCGTTACACAATCAATAGCGCACGATGATCCGGAGGTAAACCAACAACAGAGTGTGTTTGAAGCCTATCGTCAAACATTACCAAGTTTTGTCCCGGAACAACGTTCAACCCCTCAGCCGTCGAGACCCACATTTGGACATGCGAGGGAGCATTCGGCGACCATGTCTAGAGTACCGCATCCGTCTCGACCTTTATTGACCTCAGCTCTACGCCCGACACAAGAAACCGGTTTGAGTCCAGCGGAAGACACGATTTGTCTCAACCGCAGCCAGCTAGCCGCACGACAAGCGGTGTCGAAGGATCTGCCCGAGTTCGATGGTAATCCCGAGGACTGGCCTTTGTTTTTCTCGATGTATTCCTCATCAACGCAGATGTGTGGCTTTTCAAATGAAGAGAATATGTTGCGACTCCGGAAATGCCTTAGAGGAAGAGCATTAGAAGCCGTTAGGTGTAGATTGCTACACCCATCCAATGTCAGTGGAGTGCTTGCCACTTTGAAAATGCTTTACGGCAGGCCGGAAGCAATTGTGCAAGCTGCAATTAGGAAGATTCGGTCACTGCCTCCTCCGGACATCGATCGACTGGAGAGCCTAGTTAATTTCGCATTAACCGTCGAAAACCTGGTGTCTACGATAGAAGTATGTGGGGTCCAAGACTTTGTGTACAACGCCTCGCTAAAGTACGAGTTGATAGATCGACTACCGTCGACTTTGAAATTAGACTGGGCCAAATACTCCAGAGGCAATCAAGCTCCAAATCTGTTAGATTTCAGTTCCTGGCTGTATTCCCTGGCAGAAGATGCAGCTGCGGTTATGCAAACAACAACCAATGCATCACGTGTCAAAGGCAACAAAAAGGATGCAGTTCTGAACGTCCACTCCGAAACCGACGACGATCGAAACGAGCTACCTGCCCTAACGCAAGAGTCTAGAAGCAACCGAGACGTGATCAAAGAGTGCTTTGTGTGCAAGGGGCCTTGTCCGTATTTCGCTAAATGTAAACGCTTTATTGAGTTGAGTTATGAATCTAAGTGGGCAGCAATCCGTGAAGCCAAAATGTGCCGCAAGTGCCTGCGCAAGCATAACGGATCATGCAGACAACAAACAGAATGCGGAATCAATGGCTGCACATACTTGCACCATCCTCTGCTTCACGCTGAGAAACAAGAGATGACTGCAAATATTTCCCGCCAAAGAGAAGCTACCACAAACACAAGCTGTAATATTCACCAAGCGCAAACTAACGGTGTACTATTTCGGATCGTACCAGTATTGCTGCATGGTCCATCGAAGACAATTCAAACATACGCGTTCATCGATGAAGGATCCGAACTCACCCTTATGGAAAACTCCCTTGCGACTGAGCTCGGATTGCGAGGATCCCAAAAAGCCCTATGCCTAAAATGGACTGGTGATTTTAGAAGGATGGAGAACGAGTCTCAACAAGTAGAAATGGATATTTCTTCGACGGGAAACATTTCTCAACGATATAAGCTGACTAACGTCCGCACCGTACAGAAGCTTAAGCTCCGACCACAAACGTTGCTACACAGACAAACAGACGTAACACTTAGAACAAATCGCGATCAAAATCATAGTCGCGAGAACATGTACGCCCAATGCTAAAATCACTGTGTTTGGCCGATGGGCCAACAGGTGGCGGTAGTGCGTAAACGTCAAACACGAACAAAAACGATGCGAGCGCTGCGGGTGGTGGATTGGCCACCTAACATATATTTGAATCGACCGTTAAAAAGGTGGTCGATGGACATCGATGAGAGTGTGACGTCTGTTTGTCTGTGGTTGCTAGCTTCTGAATTGCAGATCCGGTACCGTCACCTAGCTGGAATTCCAGTTGAATCGTATGTCAACGCAAGTCCACAAATTCTAATTGGGCTGGACAATGCGCAGCTGGGCTATGCATTCAAGAGCAGAGAAGGGAAACCATTTGAGCCAATAGCCGTGAAAACCCGCTTAGGATGGATCATCTACGGGAGCTGTTCGCCAAATCGCCACTCTAAGTATCATGTTAACTTTCATGGTCTGCAAGCCTGTGAGTGCAATGGAGTTACTGATGACAATCTGCATGCAGCAATGAAAAGTTACTTTGCCATCGACAGCCTTGGTATAAGTCAGCCATCCAAACTGTCACTCTCAGTGGAGGACCAACGTGCCATGGATATTCTTGAAACAGTAACTCGTATTAAAGATGGTCGCTTCGAGTCAGGACTCTTGTGGAAGTACGATAATGTAAGGCTCCCCGACAGTAAAGCGATGGCTCGTAGAAGGTGGGAATGTTTGGAAAGGCGGATGAGGAAGGACGGAAAACTATCAGAAACTCTGCAGGCGAAAATGAACGAGTACATTGATAAAGGATACGTGCGAAAACTGACTGAGGATGAGCTCAAGGTCCGTCATGGGCGAGAATGGTACCTGCCAGTATTTCCGGTTTATAATCCCAACAAACCTGGAAAATTAAGATTAGTTTGGGATGCAGCAGCAACATCCCAAGGAATCTCTTTAAACTCAGTATTACTTAAAGGGCCCGATCTGATCACGTCATTACTCTCCATCCTGATTCAATTTCGTGAGTATCGAATTGCAATATGTGGGGACATACGGGAGATGTTCCATCAGGTCCTGATGAAAGAAGATGATCAACATTGCCTTCGATTCTATTGGAAGGAACATATGGAGAACCATGAACCAAATGTGTATGTCATGAAGGTTATGACCTTTGGGGCATGTTGCTCACCCACAACAGCTCAATATGTCAAAAATATAAACGCGAAACGATTCGAGCAAGAATGTCCACAAGCAGTCAACGCCATTGAGAAAAAACATTACGTTGACGATATGCTTGTCAGTGTGGAAACGGAGGAAGAGGCAGTGGAACTAGCGCATGCAGTGAAGCGAATCCATGCCGCAGGGGGTTTCGAAATGCGAAACTGGTTATCCAACTCACCAAAAGTGTCGGCGTCCTTAAAGGAAGTAACAATCGACGAGAAGAATCATGGCATTGGAGAAGATATTACGGAAAAAGTGTTAGGTCTTTGGTGGAATACATCGACAGATTGTTTTATATTTAAAGTATCCTCACGATACGACCAGGACGGAATCCGTCGACCTACCAAACGCGAAGTGCTTAGAACACTTATGATGATGTTCGATCCGTTGGGTTTTATCGCCCATTTTTTAATGTACGTCAAGGTCCTGCTCCAAGAAATTTGGAGGTCCTGTTGGAGTTACTTTTTTTTGGGCCAGCCTAATGTGGCCTTTTTGGGGACTCAGGGTCGTTCTAAATTACTCCGGTGAGAAAATGGAGGCGGCGGAGGCGGAAAAACTTCCCTTAAAAACTTAGACGTAGTCCTACGCCGAATGTGGCCAAGGTGGACCCAACGATTAGAAGAGAGAGAGAAGCAGGGCTCAGCGTTTAAATAAACTATAAAAAGAGCGTTCATTACATTTCAATTACGTTATAATTCCATTTCACGGTACAAAATCGAAATTTTAGGAAAGAAGGATAAGGACACACCTGTTACTGGATCATCGTCGGGGCGTTGCTTCGATCGACGCTCGATGCGGCTTGGTCGGGCTCCAAATCCGTTCCTTTTGGAGGACGTTTCCGACGACCATTTTGGGCAAGCTGTGATGACCCGGACTTGGTTGAATTCTTCAGGCGTAGGTGGCTTCCTGTACACCAAACTCGGCCCGAACGACCAGCACACTCAGAAGCGGCCCGGACGGGTGACTGGGTCTTCCACGAATCTCACTCTTTGAACACCGATTGGCCCTTCGCCTTCGCGGGTCTATTCGCAACACTTCAACGCCGTTTGGCCGGCTGACTCCAGCTTCTGGTACACTTTCCTCGATGGGTGTTTCACAACGCGGTCTTCCTCAGCACAATGGCCGATCCCGTTCGCAAATTCGGTTCACTATTTAACAAGAAAAGAACGGATAAAAATAACCGCACTATCGGTGTTGACGGTGGTTCACCTATTAGAGGATTTCTCTCCGGTGACAAGCAGTTTTATGTCATCGCTGATCTCGAACGGCTACCAATGTCTGTGACATTTGTCGTTGGTAGCGGCGGTGTGTAGTCGGCGTTATGGAAATCGGGATGGGGATGTTCAGGTGGGATAATTTCGATATAAATTCTTTTATTTCAATTTCAGTGTGTATTCTTTATTTCAATATTTCAAGTAATCGTAATGAAGGAAGCAATAATAAAAATAAGTATGATGAGGAAAATAATAATAAGTATGAAGAATAGTAATGAAAAAAAATTAAGGTAATATTTACAAAATAACAAATGTAACCGTTTTGAGAGGTTACATTCATCCCCCACTCCAGGATAAAAAAACGTAGTTTTTTTTTTTTTAAAGAGAAGTTGGGAATGGGAATTTAGGTACAAGGACTTTTGTGGCCCTCCTGTCATTGAGTGTAATTTGATTTCGCGAAATGATTTTTCCATGAAGAGGAGCTCTTTTTCACGAAATCACTCAACACTCAATGATAGAGACTGTCCACTGAAAAGGAAATAGGTTAGGGAAAAAGGTCAGTGTGGCCCTCCTCTTGTTAACCCAAGTAACCACGAAGCTATATATGCATACTTTATGTTTGCTCTATAGTGTGCTATCAGATTTTGTTTTAAAGTGACATAACCTTTAAGAGCTTTATAAAGTATAATTAAAGTGGGAAAGGGCCCCACAACAACCAAATTAATGCAATACTTGGTAAAGCAGTTTTAATGCAGAAGCCCTACTAAAGCATTTATGTTTGCATATTTAGGGTTCATGATGTATATTAGCTTAAAATAATGTATGTTTAGGGCTTGCGTTAAAAATAAACAAAACAATGAATTCATTGACTACCTTTCAATGGTTTTCTTTACCAGCTTAGTGATTTTTTTTGTTGGAATCAGGATTCGGACCCACAACTAGGATGATGGTGTGCTGGATGCCTGGCGCGTTGGTGTCCTGTGCTAAAGCTGCTGATGTAATAAGGTAGGATAAAAGTTCCTTATAAACGAAGCCACTGTGGGTGTTAACATTACTATTCGCCCAGTTATTGCGAATAGAAAGAATTCTCTTCGGCGATTGATTTCCTTTCCTCACCAAATGAAACACCAATAGAAAGAATTTGATCACCATTCTTTCTCGTAGAGGAAATAACAAAACTTAACCCACAAAACAAATCCCTAGCGCATTAAAAAGATTTCAGGGGAGAGAAATTGATCGACATTTCTTCTCGCTCCTTATGAGTAAAAGAGTCTCATAGATAAAATACAACAATTCTGATTGAATACATATACCCTTAGATCATGAAATGGGGGTTCGAGATGAAAGAAAGTCATTTCATTATTCTTCCATATCCCACAAAACGTAATGAGCGAGTGCGAACGTGCTCGATCGTCTTACTTATTTATTACAGATTCGAGTGCGTTTAACGCTCAACGCTCCGTCATCGTAATCATCGAAACTTTAAAAGCAGTTTTTCTGTTCAAAACAGAAAATTATTCGATGAAAATGTGTTCACTGTGTTTCATTTGGAGAATACAATACAGTGAACACATTTTCCTGAAAATTTTCTCGATTTTGAAAGAAAAAACTTCTTTTTAAAATTCCAAAATCAATGACGGATCCTGCCCCCTTAATGAGGTTATGTAATCTTGTATGACAGCATAACTGTATATTCACTCTAAACGCTTAGCATAATGCTATATTAAAATAATGCTACAACGCATTTACAATGTTAATCAAATGCATCATTGCTTGACAGTTATTGAATAAATGCATGATAACATTATTAATGCAAACAATGTTGACTTTCGACCAAATTAATGCAATGGTATAATGCTTGTGGTTACTTGGGAAGTGTTAGATTGATTTTGTGCAATGATTTGTCCAAGGAGAGGAGCTCTTTTCCACAAAATCACGTAACACTTAATAATAGAGACTGTCCACTGGGAAGGAAGACGTTCAGGAAGTATGGGGTAAGTGTGGCCCTCCTCTTGTTAAGCGATAGATTGATTTTGTGAAATGATTTTTCCATGGAGAGGAGCTCTATTTCACAAAATCACGTAACACTTAATAATAGAGTCTGTCCACTAGGAGAGGGTCGAGTTAGGAGTTCTTGTCTTGGCAGCTCTCTTTTAGCTGACTGTTAATTTGATTTAATTGGATGATTTTTCCGTGTAGAGAGGAGCTCTTTCCCACCAAATCACGTAACTTTCAGCCATAGAGTCTGGCTGCCAGAAGATTCCCACCTCATATTAAGATAATTAGGTAGCGGTAAACCTTTTTCTCTTGTAGGTGACACCCAATCTGGAAAAGTGATTGTTTCCTCAATGGGAGCTCTTCTTTTCGAGATTAGTTGTCATCTCCAAGATTGAAGGAATTACCGGGAGAGGCTAACTTTCACGATCCATGATCGAAATGAAGAAATGGACGAATCAGTTCTCATTTTCGTAATAGATTCCCTGAAAGTTAGTTCTCCTACAGTGGCTCTCTACCCCTGCAGTTTAAGTTATAATTTGAAGCAATGATTGATCACTAGTGGAGGCTCTTTTCCTTCAAATTACATGAAACTGCAGCGCGAGCCTGACCACTATACTCCCTAATTATCATAAGCGGAAATAGGAGCTAAATGTTTGAGTTGTATCGAAATAGTATATGAAATAGGAAAATTCAGCCTTATGGAAAAATGGTTCGTCAGAATAAATCGGATCTTGTCCATCCTCTTTCCATCAACATTAGAAATTAAACTTTATTTTTAAAACTAGCTACTACTACCCTTAAAACTAGCTTACAATTAGAAGAGAAAATAAACATTTTAGAACCTCTTCATTTTGTTTTCAAAAATCGCCGAAAAATTGATTCGGTAAAAAAAATATTCTCCACTCATACATCCATTTATTCCCCCCAACATTCATACAAAATCATTCATTCACTCGTTACATTCATAAAGTTGCCTGGTTAAAAACAAGATCCACCAGGAACAACATTATATCACGTACACACGCAATTTATTATTTACACTACTACATATTATTTGTAATTTTAGGGATCCCTATTCTAATTATTTTTGGGAGTCTAGTTTCGTCGCAATAGACCCCTCGAGCGTTACGATTCCGGAGGTAGGAATTTAACTACCTTGGGCAGCTTTTATTTTGCTGGTAAACAACCCCCTGAATTTGACTCTGGTAAAATCTCCCAGAAAATGTAAACAGAGAGTGAGAAAAAGGAGCTGATGAAAATGATGAGAATGAGGAGGAGAAATCAAAACAACAACAGTTTATCTGACGACGACGAGGGCAAGGCAGGCATGAATGAAACAGATTGAGAATGGAAGAATGTAAATAAACGGGTAAACATTGAATGTTCTTCGGTAGTAATTGTCTTTTCAGGTGATTTGATGCAGAAGCGGTGAAGAGAGGGAGCAGTGCAAATGTTCTCCAAGATTTTGTGTTGTCCTTATCACCCGGGTTTCAGGTGAACCGCTGGCCAAATGCCCAAATTTTTCCCGTTGAGATCCTCCAACTCGTATGAAGAAGAACCTATCTTTGCTTTAATTTTGCACGGTAAGTATTGTCGCCCCAACTTTGCATTGTAGTTGTCGACAGCCGACGATTGTTTCATGTTCTTTCGGTAGATTAGTTGCCCTACCGAGAAAGATTTTGCGAACGTTCGGTTCCGCAAATTGTAACGGTCCCGAGACACGTTATGGGCTTTTTCGAGGTTTCGCCGGACAATTTCGTGAATCTTGGTGAACATTTGCTTCTGTCTTTCTTCCCTCTCTTCCACAGACAGCTCTTTGCCATGACGGGCGAGGCGATGATCGGATCCCTGCTCCGCTAGCTCCGCGCCGTGAGTAATGAAATAGGGTGTGAACCCAGTGGAGGAATGGACACTTGTATTAAGCATCAGCTCAATTTCAGGGATTTTGGTGTCCCATGCGCGCTGGTCCTCTTGGACGTATGTGCGGATTGCCGCATTTATTGTCCTATTGACACGCTCCACTGGGTTTGATTGGGAATGATAGCGGGAGTTCAACCAGTGTGTGATTTTGAAGTGGTCCAACAGTTCTTTGAACTCTTTGGAAACGAATGTGCTACCATTGTCTGTGATTATCGTTTCAGGGACAGAGTTCCTGTAGAACCACTGATTTTTCAAAATCACACACATGGTTGAACTATCCAGCTTCTTCATCGGATGGATCATTACCCATTTGGAAAAATAATCGCATATTACCAGAATATGCTGGTTTCCCCTCCGACTACGTGGCAGAGGACCCACAAAGTCCAGGGAAATTATCTGCCACGGTCGAGATGCACAGCGCATTTTGCCCATTTCTGGGGTCGTCTGCACATACGACGGCTTGACCTCTTTGCAGGTGGAGCAAGCCTGTATGTAGACTTTAATGTCATTGGCCATTTTTGGCCAATAGTAGCGTTGACGAACGCGAGCTAGCGTTTTTTCGTAGCCAGGATGAAATTGGTCATCGTGAACCGATTTCAAGACTTCGGGAATCTCGTCGGTGGAAAGAACTTGCTTCCATTCGAACTGCGAGTCAAATGGTATATTTTTGGCCACTATGAATTTAAAAAGCCTACCATCTTCGACTTTGAAGTCGACGTAGTCGTCGGGATTGTTCTTTACCTTCTCCATCAGGGAGGTATACCACGGTGAAGTCGATGAACCTTGAACCACAGCAATGCTCCGTGACAGAGCATCCGGGACGACATTTTCTTTGCCTTTCCGATGTACTACTGTCATGTCGTATTGCTGAAAGTCCAAGCTCCATCGACTGCATCGTGATCCTACTTTCCACTTTGTTTTGAGGATGTGGGTCAATGCCGACGAATCCGTCACTAAAGTGAAGTGGTATCCTTCAATATACCCCCGGAAAGCTTCGATTGAGAGCAGTGCGGCTAGGGCCTCCTTCTCCGCGGCGTGGTAATTCTTCTGAGGAGTGGTGAGCTTTCGGGAAAAATAAGAAATAACCCTCTCACCATCCTCTTGTTGCTGCGTGAGAACTCCAGCAACCGCCACGTCGCTTGCGTCCGTCTGAATGACGAACTCTTTGGTGAAGTCAGGGAACCCTAGAATAGGAGTGCTGATCAGCTGCTCCTTTATCAAGCAGAAAGCTCTTTCCGCGGCCTCGTTCCAACCAATTATTTTGGTTTTGGATTTGAGGAGATCCGACAGGGGTTCGCAAGTCTTGCTAAAGTTCGGGATGAACCGCCGGTAATAGTTCGCCATTCCTAGGAATCTTCTTAGCTTGGTAATCGTAGTGGGCCTCTCGTACTCGACTATTGGTCGAATTTTATCGGGATTTCCACGAAGGCCCTCTGGACTAAGAAGATATCCTAGGAAGTGAATTTCCGGCACCCCGAACTGAGACTTGTCAATGTTGATCATCAGGTTGGCTCTGTTCAGTCTACGCGCAATTTCCCGTAGCAACTGTACGTGATGCTCAAACGTCTCCGTCACCACGACGATATCGTCGAGATAGACGAAGACATAGGGTTCCAGTACACCATGGCCAAGTACCCGATCCATTAATCTCGCTAGAGTAGCGGGACTGTTCACTAGACCAAATGGCATCCTTGTGTACTGGAACAACCCCTTGCCCTGCACGCTGAAGGCCGTGTATTTCCGTGATGATTTTTCCAACGGAACTTGTAGGAAGGCTTCCGACAAATCTATTGTCGAAAGATATTTTGCCTTCGGAAGTTGGCCAAGTATACGGCAGGGGTGCGGCAAGGGGTAAGCATCACGAACAGTACGTTCGTTAATCTTACGCGCATCTAAACAGAGCCTAACCTTATGAGGTTTTATAACTGGCACGCAGTTCAACGACCAGTCCGAGTTACTGGGCTCGATTATCCCAGCATCGAGCAATCTCTGAAGCTCCACCGACACTAATCCTTGCGTTTTAGGGGACATTACATATGGGAATTGTCGCACTGGAGGCTTCTTCCGCCATTCCTCGGCGATTTCTATTTTGTGCTCCGCCACTGGAGTAGTGGACAATTTGCCGGGGCGAGCTGCGATGAACAGAGTTTTAACATGATCGATCGTTTGCTGCTCAGAAGCCGTTAGCACAGAAGATGAGGATGGCAATTCAAGATTTGAATCGTCTCCTATGTTTTCAACCATAGCGCAACCGGTAATGGTAGGTTGGATGTGGAAGGCTTTCCAAAAGTCCATTCCACAGATACAGTTGATTGCCAGGTTGGGAACCACTAGAGTGGGGACGATCTTGACCATGCCATTCCACAAAAATGGCAAATAAACCTGCCCGAGAACACTGAGTCTCTCTCCGCTCGCAGTGCGCAGATTGATTGGGTTTTGAAGCGGAAATATGCGCTTTGGTTTAATGGAATTGTAAACGGATTCATTGATCAGGGTGAGGTTGCTTCCACTGTCAAGAAGAGCCCGAAAGTTGACACCGTACACTTTCACTGACGTGTAGGGACGATTATCGTTAGGAAATGGATATGAAATCGTAAATGAAGCGGGAGACACCGGATAGAGATTTCTCGTAGCCGGTTCAAAACACGGTGGGGGAAATACGCCTAGAAGTTCGGATTCAGCGGGCGGCGGTTTTGGCTCGCTGCCATTGCGTTTTTTATGCAATAGGGGCAGTTGTTGGTTGGATACCCTCGAAATCCACAGTTCGCGCAAAGGACCCCCTTTGGAAGTTCACAACGATCCATTCGATGCCCGAACTTACCGCAATTAAAGCAGTGTCTGCCGGATAGGGGCTGATGGGAATCGATCATTTCTTCCAAAGTGATTGGTGGACGCGTTGGGACACGAGAGGGGTTGATTCCGGTTTGGGAACTGTTCTGATGCTGACGAGATTGAGGAGGATTGGTATTGGTGTTGCTTCTAGGTGGGAACTGCTGTGCTGTCGACGAAGGTTTATTTTGCTTATCTTTCGAAAAACCCTTCTTCGACTTTGTGTCGGAATCTACTGTCTCAACAGTGTTCACCGACCTTTCTGGTCCAAAAACCTTGTTGTAAACCGAGAAATTCACAGCATCGATTTTCTGACCGGCGGACACGAGGGTCGGGAGGTCGGATATCGGGAGAAAGTTGAGCTGTCTCTTATAGTCAAGCCTCAAATTTTGCAGCAGAATTTGCACTTTTTCATATTCTGGCAATGGAACACTCATAGTTCCAAAAAGTTCCTCCATGGCATGGTAGTATTGGAGGAAAGTTTCGTTTCGAGACTGGTGGCGCTGATAAACTTTCATTTTTATCAGTGTATCTAAATCCGGATGCATGAATGTCCTCCTGAGCTCGAATACTAGATGCTGCCAGTTCATGAGACGATTCGAGGCGCGCATGGTCATATACCATTGCATGGCCGGCCCTTTAAAAAGGTGAATCGCGGATTCGAATAATTCGTGCTCTGAAACCTGTTCAGCCACCGACATAGCATGAACCATTCCCAAGAACTGATTCAACTTCAAACCCTGGTCTTCACCATCATACTTCGTTATCGTCCACTTAGACACAGGTAAGGTGTGGCGCACCTGATTACCTGGACGAACGGAATTGAAGGGAGTGAATGATGGATTAGAACTAGGATTAGAAAATGGAATCGCAGTTCCGGCCCATGGATGGAACGCCTGTTGAAAGCCTGGAGCTAGGTTTCCTTGCCAAGGATTAGAATTCGGCGCATTGTAAACTGCGGAAGCACCATGCCATTGACCTAGAGGCGGTACACTTCCTGAAGATGGAACTCCCCATCCAGGGTTGCAAGTGTGTGCACTGCTAGACGGTTGAAACGAGGGATTTTTCAAAAAGTGATTTTGAAACGATGAAGAAGTTTGAGGCTGTGACGTTGAGTTGCTCTGCGGTAGTGAAAAAGTCACGCTAGTGACCGGCCTTGAAGGGATACCCATGCTAGCCGAGCTGATCGTTTGAGATTGCAGTGAACTTGAGGGGAGAGAAATGGGAACAAATGAAGAGAGCTCATTATAAAGCTGTGAGTTCGCCAACGGCTGTTGGCTTCCACTTGGAAGCACGGATTCTCTATTCTGGGACTCTCCGATGGGCTTGTCCCGTTTTGACAATTCCACTGCAAGCTCGTTGATACGAGACAGCAAAGCTTCTAACACCGAAGTAGTGCTTTCTGGGCGCTCCGTATTCGCTGCTTGGTTCCCACTTGCCACATTTTGGTGCATTGGGTCCACTGCGTCATCTTCAGGGCGAAACAGAACTAATAAGTCTTGATCCCCCAGTATCTCTCGAAGACCCGCTCCCGATGCCTCAGGTTCTGAATAAAAATAGTGATCTAATAGTCTCACCACATCAATGAGCATCGCCTTCAAAAAACTTTCTGCTTCCCCTTCTGCACGCTTCAACAAAAGAACAATCCGATGACCGAAATGTAACAATTTTGCTTGACCTCTTGTTTTTAGGTTACGTTCATTCTGCTGGAGGCCCGCATAAATTTCCTCGTAATTTTGTCGACAAAACCGAAGTGTTTCCTCCCAATCAACCTCAAGTTCTACCTCAATAATCGCTTTTTGCGATTTTTCAGCCTTTAAATGCTCACGTAGGCTCCTCCGTCTTCGCGAATAGGTTGGATCTTCCCTAATTATAATTGAGCGGATGTTGAGCTCAAAATCAAGCTCATCGGTTGGAAGATGGTCCACCCTTAAATGGTGATACCATTCACGAATTCGTTCTACTGCGCGTGTGTACTCATCGCTACGTGCTTCAGCCATTTTCAAACAAAAAAGTTATTAAAATAGAAAAAACAAGAAAAATATCCAAAAAAATATATCAACTGAAGAAATAAACTGTAATATAAATATAAAAAATAACAAAAACAAATAAATTTAAAAAAAATAATGAAAGATAAAGATAATTATCTAAAGTATTAACTAAATTATATAAGAGAGCTTTTATTCCTTAAAAATATGCTAAAATAGGAAAAAAAGCATAATAAAAATTTTAAAGTTCACCCAAATAACACCTAATTAAACTAAAAAGCCAATATTCACTTTAAATTATGCGGAAAAGTAGCTAAAATTAGGTATTCATAAATTTACAAAAAAAAATAAATGCAACAAGGAATGGAAAGAGAACAAGAACTAGCTTATTCTAACATCCACTAAATTAAACACTATAATATAAAAATAAATAAATCACGAAAATAAATAATTGTGAAAAAAAAAATATTGAAGCACTGTGTAATGAAAAATGAAACTAAGTCACTAAATATTTGTTTTAATCTGCTAATTCACTAATTTGATTCAGGCATTTAATCTAGAACAAAAGGTTAAAATTCTAAAGCGGATTCAAAAGAACGAACTATAATAGCAATACCAGAAATTCTCATCATCCGAACACTTCCAATAGAATTTCACTTTCACTGAAAACAATACTATTTCGATACAATTCAATCTCTATTATTTTAAGAACAATTGGGAATAAAGGATTCCAATTCCTCCCAGAGCTTTCTTGAAAAGGGTTCCACTTTAAGAATAAAATGGAAACCTTTTCTTTTACTTTTTAGTTGGGCGCCAAATCCGTTCCTTTTGGAGGACGTTTCCGACGACCATTTTGGGCAAGCTGTGATGACCCGGACTTGGTTGAATTCTTCAGGCGTAGGTGGCTTCCTGTACACCAAACTCGGCCCGAACGACCAGCACACTCAGAAGCGGCCCGGACGGGTGACTGGGTCTTCCACGAATCTCACTCTTTGAACACCGATTGGCCCTTCGCCTTCGCGGGTCTATTCGCAACACTTCAACGCCGTTTGGCCGGCTGACTCCAGCTTCAGGTACACTTTCCTCGATGGGTGTTTCACAACGCGGTCTTCCTCAGCACAATGGCCGATCCCGTTCGCAAATTCGGTTCACTATTTAACAAGAAAAGAACGGATAAAAATAACCGCACTATCGGTGTTGACGGTGGTTCACCTATAGGCCTTTTCATGTGACAGATCCGTCTATGCATTTGTTTACATCGGTGGAGGACCGGGAGGACCGGTGCTAACACGGGCCTGTCATTTTCATAGAAGAACTGTCAAAGTGCTTCCCGATCAGCTGATTTGAGACGTCATGTGAATAGGCCTATTAGAGGATTTCTCTCCGGTGACAAGCAGTTTTATGTCATCGCTGATCTCGAACGGCTACCAATGTCTGTGACATTTGTCGTTGGTAGCGGCGGTGTGTAGTCGGCGTTATGGAAATCGGGATGGGGATGTTCAGGTGGGATAATTTCGATATAAATTCTTTTATTTCAATTTCAGTGTGTATTCTTTATTTCAATATTTCAAGTAATCGTAATGAAGGAAGCAATAATAAAAATAAGTATGATGAGGAAAATAATAATAAGTATGAAGAATAGTAATGAAAAAAATTAAGGTAATATTTACAAAATAACAAATGTAACCGTTTTGAGAGGTTACAGTCCTCGATTGACTGGGATAGTCCCATTGAAGAGTCACAGTTTGACAAGTGGTTATTATGGCTGAAGGTCCTGCCCGAAGTAGCAAACATCCAAATTCCACGTTGTTACCGAAAACTTGTTTCGCTAGAATACGGCTACAACGTTCAAATGCATACTTTCGTCGACGCCAGCGAGAACGGATTTGCAGCGGTGGTTTATCTAAGGTTCGAACAAGATGACGTGGTAGAAACATCGTTCGTTAGTGCAAAAACGAGGGTCGCTCCACTGAAATTTCTCTCCATTCCTCGCTCGGAGCTACAAGCTGGTATACTCGGCGTTCGTTTAGCAAACAGTGTAGCCCAGTCACTTTCCGTAAACGTGGTAGACCGTTTCTTCTGGACTGATTCCAGAGATGTTCTCTGCTGGCTGAACGCTGACCATCGACGATATAGTCAGTTTGTAGCGTTCCGCGTTAGTGAGATATTAGAGACTACTGAAAGGAAAGAGTGGCGATGGGTCCCAACAAAATTGAATGTGGCCGACGAAGGAACCAAATGGACACGTTTACCAGATTTCAGCGCTTCGAGTCGTTGGTTCAAAGGACCAGATTTCCTTCTACATCCAAAGGACCAATGGCCTTCTATGCAACTGTGTGGATCGACGGATACTGAGCTTCGTGCGCATCTTTTGACTCACACTTGCACAACCGAACCAATCGTGACACCCGAAAACTTCTCCAAATGGAAAACGATGTTACGTAGTACAGCATACGTTTTTCGTTACATTAGCAACTCAAAACAGATGATTAAAATGAAGCAACGAATAAGTGGTCCGCTTTCACAGCAAGAGTTGGCAAGAGCTGAGAACTACCTCTATCGCTCCGCTCAGATTTCTGAATACGTCGAAGAGCTGGCAGTGCTTGTCAGCAATCGCTCCGGTCAGACGGAGAAAAGGCGAATTCCGAAAAGTAGCCATATCGCCTACCTCTGTCCTTTTATTGATGAAAACGATGTGCTAAGAGTACGCGGCAGGACTGGTGCTTGTACGCTAATCGACTTTGATGCGGCTAACCCTATAATTCTTCCCAGAAATCACCACATTACTAGCCTGATAGTGCTTCATTATCACCGTCTCTATCATCACCAAAATCACAACACTGTCCTAAATGAAATTCGTCAGCGTTACAGAATTCCACGCCTCAAATCAGTTTACTACAAAGTTCGTAAACTTTGTCAAGAATGTAAGAATGATGGAGCAACTCCGCAACCACCGGCCATGAGTGATCTGCCTCAAGCTCGTTTAGCTGCCTACACACGTCCATTCACGCACATGGGAGTGGATTACTTTGGACCTATCACGATATCGATCGGACGTCGAACCGAGAAACGCTGGGTATTGATAGCTACTTGCCTGACAATCCGTGCAGTACATTTGCAAATTGCTCACAATCTCAGCACCGATTCTTGTATCATAGCGCTTCGCAACGTCATGGCTAGAAGAGGTACACCAACAATGATATACAGTGACCAAGGCACAAATTTCCGAGGTGCTAACCGGGAACTGAAGGTAGCGGTGGAGAGTCTAGAGAAGGAACGCTTAATGACTGAATTCACCACTCCCCATACCAGGTGGAGCTTCAATCCCCCCGCCTCTCCGCATATGGGGGGTGCGTGGGAGCGCCTGATACGCACGGTCAAGCAAAATCTCAACAAGTTGTTGCCTACCGTTACACCGTCCTACGAAGTTTTGGAAAATGTACTGATTGAAGTAGAGAACGTAATCAACTCGCGTCCACTGACAAGTATTCCATTAGACGACGATGAATCTCCAGTTCTGACGCCAAATCATTTTTTGTTGGGATCCTCTAATGGATTAAGACCATGGGTACCCTACGATGATAATTCCAAGGTGCTTAGAAACTGTTGGCAACTTTCGCAAACGTTGGCAAACCAATTCTGGAAGCAATGGGTTCGAGACTATCTACCAACAATTACACGCCGTACTAAGTGGTTCTCTCGAGCAAAACCAATTGAAGTAGAGGATATCGTTATCATCGTAGATCCGAGTTCACCAAGAAACTGCTGGCCGAAAGGTCGAGTTATTGCCACGAAACCCGGAGCTGATGGCCAGGTAAGGTGGGCTACAGTGCAGACTAGCAGCGGAATCTATGAGCGCCCAGCCGTAAGACTCACCGTGCTTGACGTAGGCGTTCGTAAGGATACACCTCATGATGACCATCGGCGTATTCCGGGGGGGAGTGTTATTCCCGCCACGTCAACAAACCCGTCTAGCCCTACGATCCCTCTGCTTTAAGCCCCGGTGGCCAAGCATTACCACACCCATATACCCGAAAGAGGGATTGTTAGGCATAACCAGTAGTTTTTTTTTTTTTTTTTTTTTTTTTTTTTTTTTTTTTTTTTTTTTTTTTTTTTAATTTCTTTATTAGTATCATTCCAAACATTACATTCATTAATTCTTATATCTAGGTGTTCTGTGTTATTAGACAACACTATCATCCTAATTTGGTAAAACAAATCTAAGATTTTATTAACATTTTGTTAACAACATATTACATTTCATTTGCCGTAGCAGTTCAGATTTTTTACAGGTGAGTTGATTTCACCTGCTTATAAGAGAAAAAAAAAGTTTTTAATAGGCATAACCAGTAGTAGGAAGGTAGACTAAAAGGCAAGGATTGTAAACATTCAATACTGATCAGAAGTACTGTGGAGCGAAATATTATTCTTTGAATTGAGCTTATATTCTATCTTAAATTTATCTTATCCTATATTTACAATTAGTATCTAAAAGTGGCGTAACAGGTACGAATGCTTCATGATTCATGGAAGCTAATTCGTGCAATAAGATTATGGTTAAATAATGCTTACTCTCCTATAAACGCTTACAGCCAAAATTGAATTATCACCTATATCATTATAACAACAATATCATCGATTGTTAACCTAATTTATCTACTGCTAAGGTGAGCTTAAGCGACATATTTCACTTATAACTGAAGCTCAATATCATTTTTCTTAGTCTAGTTGCTTAATTGAAAGATTGCTGTTAAGTTTTGATGTGATCATCATTATTTTCAATCTTATTAATCTTAAGGTGAGGACATGAAATCTGTTTCAACATAAACTGAACTCAATCAAACTTTATTCTAAATCTAGGTGTTAAGCGCAAAACTTGAAGTTCAATCAAACACTTCAGTGTATCCTCAGATGCGAAAACGAATCACCAAAAGTAAGAATCGTTATGACTATCCACTAATAACTTTAACTAATAAGTTATTTGAAATCTCCACAGGAATTTTGTAATTTAACACCTCCCGACGAAATAAATTCACAAACATCAAGATTCGTTTATCGCTCAACAACACTATTCCATGGATTTTTCTCGAAATCTCTTAGGAATTCTTCCACGCATTGCACAATAAATTCACCCAAGTTTTCCTTATAAATTTCTCTTAAAATTTCAAGTTCTTCAAGCAGAAGAATTTCTTTATGTTTATTGCAACCCTGTTGATTACTTTTACTTACGCTAAAATATTTGTTTTGGAGTAAAATTAACTCACGCCAACACTTAATTAACGTCAAATTAAATACACGAACTTTATTGGTTCAGCTATTCACTTGTACTTTAATTATAATTTGGATGTATTAATTATAATTTGGAGAATTACCACTATCCAAAATAAAATTACATCCCTAGATATCAAATCATGCGCAGCTACTTACTTATAACTTGCGAGGAATAGTGTGTGATAAGACAACCGGCTTTCACGCGGGGACCACATATCAAGTTTGCCGATACTTTGTTTTGATTTTTGCAATGGTGTTACGGGAAAAGATTGCTAAATACGACGAAAATCGACCGGACTCTGGCCTTCGACACTTTCGGACACGTGTGGGAGAGCTTCGACTACGGACAAGCTTGGCTTGACCGCGAAAAACTGGTGAGAACTTGGTTCTCGGACCGTGAGACTTCGAGAGAGTGTAAAACGCGCACTTCACTTCACGATGGCTTTTATTCGACTGATCTTAGGGATAATCTGAGGGTATAATAACTGTGGTTTTGTTTTAAGTGTATGTGTTCATGGACAATATTTGCTGCTCTCAACATGCCGGCCACCGTTGAAACCGTCCGTTTCAACCATCCACCACGTCGCTCGTTGATGGCATTAGCGAGGATTCCTTATGTTCATCTTCGGAGTCGATTGGTAGAACAGCGATCTCTGTGATAGCCCTCTTATATTCTCGCGAAGCCGTCTTGACTACAACGACACGCACTCGTCCATCAGAACCGGCGACGGTTTCTACGATGCGGCCGAGAGGCCACTGTAGCGGAGGGTAGTTGTCTTGTTTCAGTAGTACCAGTTGACCCTTCCGAACGTCTACGGATGGGCGTCTCCACTTGCTGCGTTGATGTAGCTGGCTAACGTAGTCCCGTGACCAGCAGCGCCACAGGTCTTGGACCGAGCGTTGCATCTCCTGAAAACGGGTGATGCGATTAGGCGACTTCTGAAGCAAATCCGGTTCGGGAATGGAGACAAGAGGCTCTCCAATCAGGAAATGCCCAGGAGTTAGGGTGGACAGATCATCGGGAGAATCGGAAATGGGAACGAGGGGACGGGAGTTAAGGACAGATTCAATCTGGGCTACGACAGTTAGGAGCTAGTCCATGGAGAAAGCCTTCTGTCCCATAATACGACGAAAGTGATACTTAAATGATTTCACTCAAGCTTCCCAAATGCCTCCAAAGTGTGGAGAGCGTGCAGGAATGAAGCGGAAGGTGATTCCATTTCCGGAGCAGTAATCGCCCCATTCCGGTGACTTGAACAGCAGCTGGAACTCCTTTCGTAGTTGTCGGAGCTCGCGATCGGCACCGACGAACGTAGTCGCGTTGTCACAATGCAACTCGAGAACACGACCGCGACGCGCCACGAAGCGTTTGACTGCGGCGATGCAAGCGACGGACGACAGATCCGGCACAACTTCAAGGTGTACGGCCTTCACCACCAAACAGACGAACAACGCGACGTAAACCTTTACCGACGTACCTTTCCCAATTAGCGGACGAACGTAAAACGGCCCACAGTAATCCATCCCAGCGTAAGTGAAGGCTCGGGCCGGTCTGAGGCGAACTGATGGCAACGGTGCCATAATCTGACTTGCGGGTGTTGGATTGCATCGGAAACAGGTAACGCATTGACGAACAACCTTACGAGCCAAGTCTCTACCCCGAAGTGGCCAAAAGCGTTGACGAATTGTAGCGAGTAACAGCGAAGGTCCACCGTGAAGAGTCTGCAGATGTACGGACCTTGCAATCAACCAGCTAAGTTTATGGTTTGCTGGTAACAGAATCGGATGACGTGTGTCGAAAGGGGCATTCAGCTTCTTCAGCCGTCCATCAATCCGAAGAAGTCCGAATTCGTCTATGAAAATATTGAGATTCTTGAGTGGAGATTTCGATGCGATATTAGCAGTACTGTCTGACTTATTGCGGCTATACAAGCCTATTTCTGTCGGAAATTCCTGGCGCTGGGCAAGACGAATCATTGACTTCAGTGCAAAATCCACTTCTTCAGGCGACAGTGATGAAAAAACTCGTTGATTCTTGGGAAATTTGCAGTTGTTTCGGAATCGGAAGCAGTAAGCGACGATTCTTATTAGCTTGGCTAGTTCAGAGAATTCGCTGAAGATGGATGCATCTTCGCTCATCAAAGGTAGGGATACCAACGGACGCATCTCTTCTTCCACTTCCGACTTGGTCGGCATCAAAACCGCACAATTTGGCCACTGTTCGACGGGGGATGTGAGAAACGCTGGACCATGCCACCACAGCTTGTCTGTAAGGATCTGGCTTGCAAGCATTCCTCGGGAGATGTGGTCAGCAGGGTTCAAATCAGTCGGTACGTGCATCCACGTTGAATTCTTCGACAGCCGCTGAATCTCCGCGACTCGGTTTGAAACAAAGACCTTCCAGGAATTCGATCTGGATTTGATCCAGTGAAGTGCGATAGACGAGTCGGTCCAAAACGTGACTGACGCATCGATATTAGTATTAGCCAGGAGATTATCCACCAATTGACTTCCGAGGAGAGCTGCACAAAGCTCCAAGCGTGGAATTGACTGTCCACGTAGAGGTGCGACACGCGACTTCGATGTGAGTAGATGCGAATGGAGCTGGCCTAGCTCATCCGGCGATACGATGTACACACAACATCCATAGCCTTTCTGTGAAGCATCGCAGAAGCAGTGGATCGTATATTTGTGTTGAGTGTTCCACAGTACCCTCCTCGGGACTACCAGCTGTTGAAGCTGTTTGATATCAGCACGGTAATTTCTCCACCAGGTCGCTGACTCTTCTGCAAGCTCAGAATCCCACGACAAGTTAGCTGCCCAGAGAGACTGAATGAACATCTTGGCGTTTACGACCACTGGTCCAAGAAGTCCGAGTGGGTCGAAAAGTTGGGACATCTCTGAGACGACAATCCTTTTAGTCACGACGGGAAGATCTGGTAGAGTAGGGACCTTGAACTTGAAAACGTCCCGTTGGGGGAACCATAACAATCCCAAGGTTTTGATAGCTTCCGAGCGATCGAGCTCCAATTCTGCAGAGGTTTCCCAAAGTTCTTCAGGAATGTGGATGAGAACTGTTTTGTAGTTCGAAGCCCAGTTACGGAGTACGAAACCGCCGGATTTCATCATCTCACTAAGCTGCTTACAAGTTTCAGCCATTTTGTCGTGATCGTCGTGTCCGGTAATAACGTCGTCTACGAAGGTGCCTTTCAGTATCACTGGCACCGCCAGCGGGAAGCGATGACCTTCATCGTTGGCTAACTGGATTAAGACTCGAGCAGCATGAAACGGCGAACTTGCAAGACCGTAGGTGACGGTTTTTAACTGATACGTGCGGATCGGTTCAGTTGAACTTCCACGCCAGAGGATTTGTTGAAATTTACGGTCATCTGGGTGGACCCAAATCTGCCGGAACATTTTCTCTGCGTCGGCTGTTATGACGAAGCGAGGCAGACGAAAATTAACGACAGTTGAAAAGAGCGCAGGCTGAACAGTAGGTCCGACATATAGAGCCTCGTTCAGCGATAGTGAGGCAGCTCCACGACAGGAACCGTCGAATACCACACGGGTTTTGGTGGTCGAACTCTCTGGACGCTGGATGGCATGGTGTGGGAGGAAAAACTGTGGGTTACGCGACGCGACGGGAGCCAACTCCATGTGACCCAACCTCTCATACTCCTCCATGAACTCCGTATAACTGTGACGCAGACCTTCATCGACGGCAAACCTTTTTTCCATTTGTTGGAATCTTCGGAGCGCAGTGGTGTGCGAATCTCCAAGCATCGACAGTTTTTCTTCCTTGAGAGGAAGACGAACAACATAGCGACCTGAATTGTCACGGGCGACAGTGCTTTGGAAGTGATCTTCGCAGTATTGTTCATCTGGAGTGTATGCTTTACCTGTATCGAAGTTCTCGATTTCCCAAAATCGCTGAAGCTGGGTATCGAGCCGATCTTCAACGCAGATGTTACAGGACTGCATGTTAGTGATATCGGGCGTTTGCTGCTCTACTTTCCCACAGACGATGTATCCAAGAGCCGTTTTCTGCAACGTCGGATACCCCGAGGCGAGCGAGATTTGATCGTGCTCTAGAAGATCGAAGAACAGGGCAGCTCCGATGATGATGTCCACACCTTGACTGATGTTGAACTGTGGATCAGCGAGAGGAAGATTCTTCGGGATTCTCCAGCGTGAGACGTCGATGTGGTGACTGGGCAATGTAACGGTTAACTTCGGCAATACTAGGCAGTCTAATTGAGCAGTGTAGGTTTCGAAACGAGATTTTAGCGATAGTGTCACAGCATAACGCGCATTAACGACGGATTGTCCGATCCCACTGACCGGTGAATTCAGCTTTGTTCGCTTCAAACGGAGTTTTTGACACAGTGATTCAGAGATGAAACTTGGCTGTGATCCACTATCCAATAGGGCTCTGGCGCAAACATACTGGTTATCTGCATTTTTCACTTTTATCACTGCTGTTGACAGAATGACCGTTGACTGACGAGGTTGGGTAGTAACATCTGCACTTTGGCAGGAAGTGGATGGAGAATTGGCAACGAAATCAACCGACGAACTTGGGAAAGGATTACCGCGCGACGACTTTGAACGAAACGACGACGAGACAGGTGGTGAGGCAACGGCGAGCTCTACCGACGGAGAGCTTTCGACAACGTTCGGAACGGAATGCGACATTTGACACGATTGCGAATTGCTTGCTTCAGCGGATCTACTTGATGTTGTTGCTGGTTGAGAACCAGGAACTGACGAAAACGGTGGCAGATGTAGTAACGAATGATGTTTCCTTGCACAACTTTTACAGGAACCGCTGGAGCAATTCTTCGCTTGATGTGTTCCCTTCAGACAGTTAAGACACAGGCCGTGCTTCTTCGCTACTTCGAACCGTTGTTGGGGAGAGAGCGTTCGAAATTGTTCACACTGGAACAGGAAATGTGCCTGCTTGCAGCTGACACATTTGGGAACATTGTCCGAAGTAACGTGGGAAACGATTCGTGATTTAGGATGTTTTATCTCGGATTGGGTATTTGCCGAATGGGAGAGCTTAAGGGTTTGAATAACACGCGATCTTCTGTGGATAAACTCTAGAAGTTCTTGAAACTTCGGGTATTCACCATCTTCGGAAACCAGTGTTTCCCACTCACGGAGTGTAACGGGGTCGAGACATTGGCTCAAACGCTCGACCAGAAAAGAATTCCAGTGGTTCTCAGCCCCTTCGAGTTTATCCAGCAGCTGTACGTGACGATTGAATTCGTCGGCAAGATCTGCAAGACCCTGCGCAGATTCTTTCCTCAGTGAAGGAATCGAAAGCAATGCAGACATGTGTCGCTTCACTAATAAGCATGGATTTTCGAAACGTTCCTTCAACAAATTCCATGCTACGAGGTAGTTGTTGGCTGATATCTCGAGCGAAGAAATGATGCGAGCTGCTTCGCCAGAAAGCGCAGCACGCAAATAGTGCATTTTCTGTACTTGCGTAAGCTGCACGCTCGTATGAATGAGCGAGACAAACAGATCGCGAAATGAAACCCAATCATCGAGATTCCCAGAGAACTCATTCAGTTTGATCTCTGGCAGACGAACGCACGACGAGATCGGTACTGACGAAGAGATTGGTTGTACAGGAATGGGGGGTGCTACAGGTTGTTGCGTGGGCATTTTACTTTGCAACGACGCTTTCAACTCGCAGTAAAGGGTTTGGAAATCTTCCCGCTCTTGCAAAAACCCTTCTTGTGCATCCTCCAGAACCTCAATTTCTTCTTGAGTTTCCTCAAATTCACGCCACAACGCATCAAGGTGTTGAACGCGTATTGGCAATTGATCTTGCTTGGTTGCATCAAACTCGTCGTTAAACTTTTTGATGACATTTGCGGAACCCAAAATGTTTGTCCGCCGACGGTAAAGAAGTTTTAACTTCGTTTGCTTGGCGGTCGCCTTCTCAGTAGGCATCATTTTATCGCACCGTTCACAGAAAAAATGAATCAAGTACCTGTGTTTTCCGCTACTGCTGCTACCTTACCACAATCTCCCCTTTGGGCGCTGAGTACCTCTCGTCCGGCGCACGCTGCACGGAGACACACTCTTGATAATGACGACGAAGCGATGATGATTATGCCGATAGGGCACACTGCTGCTACTGGAGCAATCGGCAACGAGATGACGACGGCGACGACGAAGATGATGATGAGGATGGTGTGCTACCGATGAGGAGCACAGCCAGCACGCTGATGGTGATGACCAGTCAGCGGCTACGACGACGATGACGACGAGATGATGCGATGACGATTCGATCAGCCAATGAACCAGATCCTGATCGTTGGAACAATGGAACACGAGATAACCTTCGAGCCACGTGGTGGTGAGGTTAGGTTCACTTATCTTGCAACCTCAATCCCGGGTTTCGGCACCAAAATGTTACGGGAAAAGATTGCTAAATACGACGAAAATCGACCGGACTCTGGCCTTCGACACTTTCGGACACGTGTGGGAGAGCTTCGACTACGGACAAGCTTGGCTTGACCGCGAAAAACTGGTGAGAACTTGGTTCTCGGACCGTGAGACTTCGAGAGAGTGTAAAACGCGCACTTCACTTCACGATGGCTTTTATTCGACTGATCTTAGGGATAATCTGAGGGTATAATAACTGTGGTTTTGTTTTAAGTGTATGTGTTCATGGACAATATTTGCTGCTCTCAACAAATGGGTTTTTAGGTGTATATAGCAGCAACGAATCTTTTCAGATACGTTGATAAATAGAACAAACTGCTGCTTAAGCATTGCAAACATTTTATACTGAATGGATTACCAGCTTTGCTCATGTCCACAGTTGATCAGCAGAAGTTATCTCATTTCATTTTGCATGGGGAAAGGCATCTAACTGCAAATTTCTCGTAAATGAAAGCTTCAATCGAAAAAATATTTGGTATTACCATCATTACGCATAACAGATACCAAATTTTCGAAAATCCAGTCAAATCTCCCTTACTCGATATTCTGTATCTCAATATTTCCCTTAGCTCGATGGAATGCGTGGTCCCTTCAATCTACCTCTCTAACTCGATGTTCCCTAACTGGATGCGATCTGTTTCGATTTCCTATGCAAGTTTACCTCTCTCGAGATTTCCCTGAAATTTTTAAAATATCCTCCAAATGTAATTTAATTTTATAAATTTTGTATTTATGATTGAGGGTCGTATATTAATAAGGTAAGGGTTTATGGGGGGAGGGGGGGTTTGAGATTTCTTACGCGCCATACAAATTATTTTTAATTTTCATACAAAAAATCTTACTATGGGGGAAGGGGGGTCTAAAACCCGCCAAAATTGTCTTACGTAATTAATGAATCGCCCCATTAAACTGATAGTGAAATAAAGGTTGACAAGGGTTTTTAAAAAGTGTCACATTGATAAATGTACTGAAATTTCACTATTTTTCACATTTAAAATACTATTCTGAATGTACTTTGTCAAAATAATGAAAATTTCAAAAGATTAAAAAATATGTTTTCTGTATCTAGATACCTTCCTAACTCTATGGTCGCTTCAATATCGAGTTAGGGAGAGTTGACTATAGTTCTCAATTTTGAGAAATAATTTGTTAGATACATTTCACCACACAAATATTTTTCGTGTTACATTTTAAAGATTTTTCGTCAATAAACACAGTGAATATACAGTTTTCAACAACTATGTGGGATAGTTATTACCAACAATATAATGTCAAATCATTTATATTTATAGTTCTATCTTTTACAGCCTAAAAATTTAGTGAGCTTTACCAGAAAAAAAAAATACTGTGTTTCAAAGATTCCTTGAATTCAGGGTTTAAACCCATAAAATGCTACAGAAATTGTTCCTATAATTTCTCCAAGAGTTCCATACGAGATTTTTCATGAATTTCCTCTAGAAAATCCTGCGGAAAATTTTTGCAGGATTATCGTTTGGTAAATTTCCCAATAATTATTTTAGGAGAACTTGTGATCCTTGAAAAAACTTCTCTCTTGTAGGAATTTATCCTGTAAATCATCAATGACATCTTTAATATTTCGTTTAGGAATATCTTCCAGATTTTTTTTTTCAGGAATTCACGTCAATCATTTCTGAAAAAAATCTTCTTGGACAAATTCTTAGAGAAATCTTAGAGGAAATTAATTGAGGACTTCTTGTGAAATTTTCTGAGGATATCTTTGAAAAAAAAATATGTTTAGAAAAACATCTAGTTGAATTCTTCAAGGTATCCCGAACGAAAATCCTCGGCTAATTGCCTTGGACAGTTTGTGAACACATCGCTCAAGAAACTCCGCTGAATGAAGCCTTCGACTTAAAGTTAGTTGAAAGGAACTTTAATTATTTACTTGAATAACATTCTGATGAGATTTCTGAAGAAAATCAATAAACACATGTAGACATTTTTGACGTAACGTTACGAAGAATCCCCACAGAAACTTTTAGAAAAACGCTTTGGATTTCCCGGAATTGTTGTCCCGAAATTCCTGAGACCCTCTGTTCTTGTTTCAGCATATTATAGCTCACGGTGAAAAAAAAATTGGATTCTAACGAATTCAAATGCGATTCCGCTCAATTTCTTTGGAGTGGGGAGAGAAATCTCGGTCTCGTATAGCGAGGTGACAACACCCGACTGAATGAAGTGATTCGCCGTGTAAATCAGATGGAGCCTCACCTTATTCTAGTCGAGTGCCTCGAACTCTATTATCACCTCGAGCGGTCCCGAGAACTCTCACCACACCCAACTCGTAGAATGAACACACTTGATTAGTTTGGGAAAGTTTTGTACAGATGTCTCCAGGAATCAGACATTCCTCCATGAGCTTGAAACTATTCTTGAGCCACAAACCATGTCGTTTTTCAGGAATTAGTAATGATTGATAAATAAATTACAGGGTCCGTTCGATTTTGGCACGGTTCGATTTTGGCAACATACCGTTCGATTTTGGCAACACCGTTTTTTTCTTTCAAATCAAAAGTAGAGTAAAGTGGGGCAAAAGTTCGAGTGGGGCAAGAGTTTCTTTTTAAGATTTCTAGCTCAAATCAAATCAAAACTTAGAAATGTTATGGTGGTTCGAATGCTAATCAAGTAAGAGACTTTCACTCCAAATATCATAAAAATCGATTGAGATTTAGAAAAGTTATGGCTATTTGTTGGTTTTCGACGTAAATATTGTAATATTTGGTCAAACATTCGATGCATGGAACCAAATGAAGATAAAATATTTTTCAATATTTTATTTAAGGGCGTTTCTAGGCCTATCATGAGGATGCTTTGACGTGTATTAGTTTTTCCATAAATAGTTGGAATCAATTTTTGGCCCATAGCGGGGCAAAAGTTCGAATCTGCGGGGCAAAAGTTCGACCCATGTGTAAACCCACGGAAAATTTTTCAAATTTCCTGATATCTACATATTATCTTCAAATTTAGAGAAATTTGCCTGATCGTGCGAAAAATGTCACAAAAATTTTAAATTTTCACTTAGTTTTGCGAAAAACTGCTATTTTTTGAGTGTATTATAATTAACCCTGTTTTGGACATTTTTTTATGAAAATTTAGTGTGTATTTTTCGGCAAACATAAGTTTACGGCTGATATGAAGTATGCCTGGCATAACAGTATTGATATTTTGTGTTTTAGCCAACGAACTTTTGGCCCACACTAGATTCGAACTTTTGCCCCACCGGTGGGGCAAAAGTTCGTTTAAGACAATCAATTTTGAAACTGTTATAACTAAAAATGGGTAAATATTTTGACACAAGTTTGTTCAGCAAAGTAATAACCAATATGTTGAAAGTTCGCTGTATGGTATTTGTTTTGTTTCATCTGCTATTATTTTCCTGGAAAATTTGATTATATCACTAAGGTCGAACTTTTGCCCTACCTTACTCTATGTATTATTTTGTTTTAAATGACTTAGGGGCTGTCCGTTAACTACGCAGACCATTTATTTTTGGAATTCTGAAACACCCCCCCTAGTACACTTTTGTCCTTACAAAAAAAAAACATTGTATGGGCCGTAGACATCGGCCAACCCCCTCCCCTAAGTGTCTACGTAGTTTATAAACAGCCCCTTATGTTTTAGTTTTTTTTTTTTTTTTTTTCTATCTTTATTAACGAGATTTTTAGCCCTGGGCTAATTCATCTCGGGACCAACGGCTTTACTTCCCTTCCGAAGGAAGTCGTCACAGATTTTTTTTAGTGACTATCTCGGGGATGGGATTCGATCCCAGGTCCTCGGCGTGAGTGGCGTGTGTTCTAACCACTACACCAGGTCCGTCCCCTTCTATGTTTTAGTATTTAAAGCGCTGTCTATAAACCATGTGGTCTCATTGTTGGACATCTCAACCCCTTCCTCTTCTGCCTGTAATGTAGTTTTTTATTAATTTTGTATGAATCATTGTCTTTGGTCTGAACCCAGAACATCCTTCCGCGCCCCCTCAAAATAAACCACGTGGTTTATGATGGGTTCACCATTAACGTCGTAGTCATATTATTTTCCATGGATGCGCTTTCCTCCTTGTTTTTTGTCTTCGTTTTTTATTTCAGTGATCATAGTCTTTGGACACACTACCCCTCCTCATTGGTTCACCACGTATAGTTCACTAAGGGCTTTTTAAATGAATTGTCAAATACTGAAGCAAACCATTGCGTTCTTCTTAGAACAGACCCTCACCCTTGTCAGATTGAAAGAAAACAGTAAAATTTGTTTTTGCATGGTTTATTCAGTAACAATTCAAGACAAATAAAAAATTAAATTCGGAAAAGTGTTTACCAAAAATCATTCATCGTTCAAAGACATCTGCTGAGCTTTAATGCGAATCTTTCGAAGATGCAAAATATCAGCCATATCTAGATGTTTATCTTCGGCCCAATCCATGATTCATACAAATAAAAAAATGTTTTAAAAATGTTTTGAAAACTTCTACCCTTCCCCTCCCCCTTTTTGGTCAAGTTGTTTATGGGCATCCCCCAATTGGTCAAAAATTTAATCGTTTGCAACATAGGAGTATAAATTAAAAAAAAATGTGAACAAAAAATAACCGTTCGTTTTTGGCTTGTTGCCAAAATCGAACGGACCCTGTACTCATAGGATTTTCCCATGAATTTTTCAAAGATTTTGTAAAGTGTTCTCTTACACACAGAACTAGTAATTATTTCAATGCATATTTTTAGGATTCAAATCAAGATATATTCCAAAATTTGTTACAAAATCTCTTTTTTTTTCTTGAGATGTCCTCAGGATATTTTTTATTATTTAATACCAGCAACAACGGTTATCTGAAAAAATTTCCCCTGATAATAAAAAAAAACAACACTTCAAAGGTTTACTTAAGAGTTTATCCAAGGACAGCTTTGAAAACTCTATTAAATACTGAAAGAATTGTTTTTCATCAGTACCTCTTGGTATTCTTCTAAACATACCGTAAAATACCCATGTTTCGAGCGCGCTCCTAGTTTCACTCACATACATTTGAAACATGTTTTGCAAAATAAAAATGTGTTGGCTAGTATATTGTATAGTTCTATTAAAGTAACATAATATGCAATTCTATAATCCAATATTTGTCAACAAATATGCATAAAATGGCAGTGGACGAAATTAGGAGCGTGCGCGAAATATGGTAGCATCACAGTACCTCCAGAAATTCCGATTAGGTAGTTACTGAAGAAATCCTTGCTTCGAAAACTGTTTTTTTTTAAATAATACTGCAAGAACTTTTTACTTTTGAACAAATTCCTGAACTCTTTGCCAGAGGAGCTCTTGAGAATAAAACTTTGGACACAATATTAAAAAAAAACTTTCAAAAGAGCTAAAAAATCATCGATGAAAATTTTGGAAAACCATGTAATAAAATTAATGAAAGACATGACTGCAGGAATACTTTGATGGGATGCCTTGAGTAACACCTGGATGAATGAATGGAAAAGGTAATATATTGACACATATATTAAGCTGTTCGGTAATCCAATTCGCATGGTTTTTTAATCAATCGCATGATAAGTCGCGTGGTAAAGATGGATAAATTATGAGTTGATTTATGAAAAAATCCACATGCTCAGGTTTGATGCGAATACATGACTCTTGTATGATAGAGGAGTGCTTTACCAACTAAGCTACAGACTCTGTAGTACAGAGTCACTTGGTGATCCAATAACTCAAAAGGTTGCAAATTTCAACAAATCACATAACAAAATACAAGCCTGGAAAATTATTCAAGGAAGCCCATTTGGAACTACCTTGAGAGAATGTCAGAAAGAATTCATGGAAAAAGGCAATACCTCAATATGCAACTCTGTGAGACCTTATAAAAGCATTCTCTTCAAAAACTATTTAAATAATATTTAGAAATGTATTTTTTTATTTTAAGTAATCTTTCGCTTTTTTTTTATGTTGCTCTTTAAAATTCTACTACAGTTATGCCTTCAATAATTTCATGATGTTATTCTTAAATTTCAGCAAAAATAAATTGTCTAACAAAATTTTACAAATTTGTTTGATTAAATGTGCTTTGTTTCTCAAAAAATCTCCTAAAAGTTTTTAATAGGAATCACGATTACTTAACTTTTGAAAATTTTTCAGAGTTTTCTCCTTAATTAAATATAAGTTTTTACAGAGATTCATGAAGAATGAAAACAACAACATATAATAAAGTCAATGAGAGGTTATTTTTAAGATTTTCGAAGGATTCTACACACTTAAATTGTTTTACGGATTCCTGTGAAATTACAACAGCTGAACTGTTCGGTAAAATAAATTAACGGAGTACGGTAAATTTTTACAGTATTCGGTAAAAAATCACCGGAATCCGTTAAATTCCTACGAAGTTACGGTGTTTTATTTCACCGAACTGTTCAGCTGTTAAGATTATGGTGAAATTCACCGTAAGAGCTTAGTGTGTAATAGGAACCTTCTCCAATTCAAAAGGTATGTATATAAAAACTTCGTAAGAGATTTTTTTGACAAATTCATGGTCCATTCCCCCCTGAATGGATTTATTTAAAGATAACTAGTGTAACTAGTAACACTTTTTTTTGTTAAGGTACCGTGGGGTAAGTGGATACAGAAAAATCAATAGTTAACTTCATTGTTATGTACAGCTAACGTGAATAATGTAATTCAAACTTTTTTCTGTAGATAACAAATGAGGGACTACCTACCTTGATACCTTGATGGCTACAGCGTAGCATCACGCCATTGCCGGGCGTATTGTAGAGCTCCATCTTCGTCGGTCTTGGGCGAATCTTCTCCAGTTGCCCCGAACGTTTAGGGTCGCCAGGTCCTCTTCCACTGCGTACAGCCCGCGTATTCGTGGTCTTCCCCGAAGCCGCCGACCTCTACCTGGTTCCCTGCTGAATATTATTTTCGCAATTCTTTCTTCCGACATTCGCACTAAGTGACCAGCCCACTGAAGTCTGCCGTATTTTACACGATTGATAATATTCGCATCTTTGTACACTTGATACAACTCGTGATTCATGCGTCTGCGCCACACACCATTTTCGAGTTTCCCACCGAGTATTTTCCGCAGCACTTTACGCTCGAAAACACCGAGAGCTTTCCGGTCTGACTCTTTCAACGTCCACGCTTCGTGCCCGTAGAGAGCCACCGGAAGAATCAATGTTTTATACAGGGCGAATTTTGTTTCGGTTTGCAAGCTGCGGGACCTAAGCTGGTTACGTAGTCCGTAAAAGGCCATATTCGCAGCCGCAACACGTCTTTTCACTTCGCGGGAAACGTCGTTGTCACATGTCACAAGTGTTCCAAGGTAAACAAATTCTTCAACAACTTCAAACACATCCCCATCAAACACTACCTCAGCACTTACACCACCATGCCTGACTCTATTTCTACCTGCAACCATGTACTTCGTCTTGGCAGAATTGATGGTCAGGCCTATCCTCGCTGTCTCCCTCTTCAGAGGCACGAAGGCATCCACTGACCTGCGATCGATTCCAATCAGGTCTATATCGTCCGCATAGCCAAGGAGCATGTGCGACCTTGTGATAATAGTGCCATTTCTTTGCACGCCAGATTTCCTAATAGCACCCTCAAGAGCAATGTTGAATAGTAAATTCGAAAGTGCGTCTCCCTGCTTCAATCCGTCTAACGTCACGAACGAGGTTGACACCTCGTCTGCGATCCGAACACTTGATTTCGAACTATCCAGCGTAGCACGTATCAGCCTAATTAGTTTCGCCGGAAAACCATTTTCAGACATTATCTGCCAAAGCTTAACACCGCTAGCGCATGACGGCTCACCATAGTAGCATGTCCGAAAGAACTTGAAACTATTGAGAACCAGAGGTACAGGTCCAAAGCCCTGATAAAGGTGGATGGTTGTGATGGCTATGACCGTGGTCATCATGTAAAGAACAAGCGGACGATGCTGTATCGTGTCAGCATCGAGGAGGCAGCCCCTCTAGCACGATGTAGGTAGCGCAACCCTGGATAGGTGGCCTATCGAAGACTCTTCACCAACCAAGAAAGGCAAAAGTAGAGCAAACGGATTGATTTTACGGCAACAGACCCGGCAACGAATAAAGGACAACGATTGGAAAGTTGGATCTTGGAACGTGAGAACTTTGAATGAACCCGCGCATGCTGGGCTCCTGCCTCGTGAACTGCGGAATGTCGGCGTGAACGTTGCAGCTATCCAGGAAATACGCTGGCCGAGAACCGGAGAACGCGAATTCCGAGCGGTGGACCCCATCGCCAACACTTCATTCAAGTACCCCATCTACTACAGCGGTGGCGACAGAGCAGAACGTGGGGTTGGCTTCATAGTGATTGGGAAGCAGATGAAGCGAATTATTCGGTGGAAACCGGTAAGCGACCGAATCTGTGTGTTGAGAATGAAGGGCAAGTTCTTCAACTACAGCCTGATCAGCATATATGCGCCAACGAACGATAAGCCCGATGACATGAAGGATGAGTTCTATGAGAGCCTGGATAAGGCCTATGGCGAGTGCCCAAAACAAGACGTCAAGATAGTCATCGGCGACGCAAATGCGCAGATCGAGAAAGAAGATTTCTTCCGACCCGTCATTGGAACGGAAAGCCTTCATTCCGTTACCAATGATAATGGCATGCGGCTAGTAACCTTCGCTGCTGCTAGAGGGATGGCAATCAGCAGTACATACTTCGCGCGAAAGAATATCCGCAAACACACCTGGCGACACCCGAGTGGCGATGCCAGCTCCCAAATAGACCACGTACTGGTTGATGGGCGACATTTCTCAGATGTCATTGATGTCAGGACCTTCCGAGGCCCTAATATCGACTCGGATCATTATCTCTTTGTAGCTAAAATTCGGGCGCGGTTGTCCAGCGTCACGAGTTCCGCAACACACAGTACGCTACGCTTCAATATACAACGCTTGTCAACTGATGGGGTAGCTGCGCAGTACCGTCAGCAACTAGACGAGAAATTGGGAAGAGTCAACGTTGCTGGAGACGTCGACAGCCTGTGGGACCCTATCCACGAAGCTGTGACAACAACGGCGCGGGAAGTGATCGGCACTGGTCAACGACGAAGACGGAACGACTGGTTCGATGAAGAGTGCCAGAGGGTGACAGACATGAAGAATGTCGCCAGAAGCCGTATGCTTGTGGCCGGTACCCGACAGAACAGAGAGCGGTACAGGGCAGCGAGAGCCGAAGAAAAGCGAATCCACCGCAGAAAAAAAAGGCAGCACGAAGAAAGTGTGGTAGCTGACGCACAAGAAAGCATGAACCGGAATGATATGCGGAGATTTTATGCAACGGTCAATGGTGCGCGGCACAATACCGTACCAGTGCCCGCCATGTGCAATGACCGAGAAGGGAATTTGCTGACCGATAAAACGGCGGTGGCTGCCAGGTGGAAGGAGCACTTTCAGCAATTGTTGAACGGTGAGAATGGAAATGTAGCGAGGAACAGGATGAACATAGATGATGACGATCAAGCTGTGGACCCACCGACCATAGGAGAGGTTAAAAAGGCTATCAGCGAGCTGAAGAACTGTAAGGCTGCTGGGAAGGACGAGATCCCGGTCGAGCTTCTCAAGCACGGAAGCGAGCAGCTTTACCAGTCGATCCACCGAGTACTTCTGAAGGTATGGGAGGACGAAGAATTGCCCACCGGCTGGTTGGATGGCCTCATCCGCCCTATCTACAAGAAAGTGCACAGACTGGAGTGTGCCAATTACAGAGGAATTACCCTGCTGAATTCGGCGTACAAAATTCTGTCGCGCATCCTGTTTAACAAACTGAGACCGCTCGAGGAGTCCTTCGTCGGCGAATACCAAGCTGGTTTTCGTGAGCGCCGTTCGACAACGGACCAGATGTTTAGCTTGCGAATGATCCTAGACAAATTCCGGGAGTATAATTTGCAGACTCACCATCTGTTTATTGATTTCAAGGCGGCGTACGACTCAGTGAAAAGAAATGAGCTTTGGCAAATGAGGGACTATTATACTTCAAATCATCATTTATCTCGTTTTTTTCTGATTGTTATGTATTGAGTATGAGAGACTTAAAAATTTGCGCTAAATGATCCACTTGCCCCACCATGGTGGGGTAAGTGGATCACCATTAATAAAATCTATTCTCGAAACAAATGTGGTGTGTACATAATAAGATTGATATTACTCTCGTTCTTGTTATTAGTGCTAGTAATGTTACATTTTAATACTTTAAAATTAAAAAAGTATCTTTATTTAATCAAAATATAATAAAAAGTATGTACATATTAGTTCATACTAATTCGAACAAAATAAAAACATTGAAACTAGAAAAAATTGGAGAAAATTCATCTATTTATACGCATAAGTTATACAGAAGTATTGTAGGATTATTCCTAACAATATTTTCGAAAAACACTCTTATATTAAAAATATTAGTTACATTTACTTTTGAATACCAAACTGTAATCCTTCTATTTTATTTATGAATATATGTGTATCATCTGTCTAGAACGATACTATGCTTTCAATTGGAAAATTAGCATATTTTGCTCTTTTACAACTCAGCTTAGATAAACTACGAAAAGTTTCGTGTGCATTTTGAAAATATTATTCTGTTATATTTTTTTTTATACCAGAAAGTTAAAAAAAACTTTTAGGTGGATTAATTCAAATTTTCTATGGTCAATTTGACAAATTCAAGATGGGAATGGAACAAAATAAAAGAAAACAACATTTGCGGACATTAAAGCTTGTTAAAATTCTCCCCAAGAAACATTTGCCTATTTTATAATTATTTATTAAGCAATTTTTCACAACTACATACTGAATAGTTGCTTTATTATATTACTTTGCAGCTGCAACGCACACATTGTTCAAGCAAAACTGGCGAAATTATTAGGCTACTTATCATTTAATGGTTGTAATCATATATTGTAGTGATGTTTATTCAGGTTTCACTTAGCCTAATAAGGATTGTTGATTTAACAACCCTAATTTAACAAACAACAATATTGCAGTTTAATTCAGCATCATGTTTAACAACTTTTGAATTATTTCCATGTGAAGCATTTGTTCAGGCGTTGTTCACACAAATTTGGAGAAGTTATAAAACGTGTCGTTGTATATTGACTTTATTCTACGACTTCAAAATCGCTTTATGAACATTTATCTCAGCTTTTATTCAACTGTCACAAAATTAATTGAAAACAAATAAATGACCAAAAATCGCTAACACTGTACACCAAATGCAGTGTATACTTTTACCATGAATTAATAACCACTTTTAATAATTACCTGGATGTTGGATTCAAACTCGAGACATTCCCATCATCAGCGCTGTACCTTGCCATCTGCGCCATCCTTGAATTCATATATTGTCCATTGCACGGTGACGTCATCAGATAATCGCTCTCTTTCCCTCCTTCGGGAAATCTGAAAACAACGGTGCCAGTACCTGTCAAAGATGGCAGGTACTGGCACCATTGTTTTCAGATTTTGTTGAAGAGCGAAAGAGAGAGAATTTCGCCGTGAAGTGCCTAATTAGCCTACCCGTGTCCAATATAAACCTCTTGTAGCTGAATATTGATCATGCCTGAGCTTCTATTCAACAATGTCTAATCAACAAGTGCATTACTTCTGCTGCTGTTCAGTACTGATGCAAACTAAATTCAGTCGGCTATTTATAGCGCACAGTGAGAAAATTTATGTCAATGCTGTGCAAAAATAAAGTTTATTCACAAAGTAAAAACAATCTGAAATAATTTATCGAATTTCAGAATAAGTTTAAACTTGTTAAAACTTCAATTTAATTGTTCATCTAACTATACTAAAATTCATTTATTTCATATATTATATTTTTTATAAGGTTAATATATTAATTTTTGTCGTATTTTTTTAAGCATTATAGAAATATAAAATATATTTCAATCATTTGTATGTTAAATGTGCTCTTTTTGTTTTACAAAATAATCCTATATCAGAAGACTGATTCAAAATATTTTCTAACCACAATTGAATAATTGTATTGAAAAAGCATCAGTTATTATTGTATCCAACATGTTTTTATATATTAGTAAGTAAGTGACGAATTCGCGGCGAAAAGTCACTCAAATAGAGATAAATAATTTTTAGATATTTTGTCCATTTTACGAAAATTTGGCTATGGTGTGACCTTTTTTGTAAGGTTTATTTGTTGCTGAACAATGTGTTTATTAATCGTTATTTTGGCCTTCTTTGGATTAACTGCTCGGATGATATATCTATGTTGTATTAGCATTTTATTAAATACCTATACCGGGTACCCCCGTTGGTTTGACCACATTTAATCTGAACACTTTTTAATTTGTACCCCGCTAATTTGCACGTCGTTCAGATTAAAAATGGTTCAAACGTCATTTAGCTCATGGAACGGAGTAAAGTGAAATGGAACGCTGTGGAACGAAACGCAGAATCAAAACAAAATAGTGAAAGAGGTAACCAGAAACACGTTTCTAGGGTGACTAGATGTTCAAATTAAAAATGAACCCCGATGGTTTGCATGAGGTACCGTTCAAATTAACGGGGGTGCACTGTACAGCTTTTAATCATGTGCATGTTAAGCATGGAAACAGCTGAAGTGCGAAGCAACCAAAACGTAAGTTCGTCTCCTATACATCTGTTTACACAAATATATTTGTTTGGTCGGATATTGACTCTTTAATAGAAGGAAAAATGACTTGTTCAACTTATTAGTTAAACAATCTTGACAAGTCGACAGAGATTCTTTGTAAAAGTTTAATAAGTGTTGATTCTACTATTATTTATTCCAATGAAAAATGTTGAACATTGCCTTAACTTTGGATCCAAATAGCATTTTCTCAGCTCTTTGTAGGGCTTTTTTCAGCTGTCACCATTATTCAACAATAATAAAATATGTATGTTTATATGTGACTCTTGACTGTTAGTTGGGTAAACACTTTCATGTAATCATCATTCTACTTCGATTATCATTAATAATGTTATGATTAGTAACTATTTCCGACATCAATAACGTCGCAGATGATGATCACTACATTTAGAAAATTTAAATTATAATCTTTTTAATTCAATGTGATTCGAACTTTACCTTCGATGATCCATAGTCGCCTACATGGCTTAGATTTGATTTGTTTTCCTGGAAACTATCTTGAATTTATTTATTTAGTGAAGCAGGAGAAAACCCCAAGGAAAAACCAGGGAAAAACATTTGAAACTAAAAAGTAAGACATAATATGTTTTGCTTGAATAAAAGCATACTCATATACTGTTATTCACCTTGTTTATAAGTTTCACTAATCATGCTGGTCAACATTTTAAGTATTAGACACTGAAACTTTTGTACGATTTGTTGTTAATCAAATGTTCAATATTCTACTTAAATGTTGGCTACAACCTATAGAAGCTTTTAATCAGTCAATTGTTAAACTTCTTATGTGTTGTAGAACAAAAGCTACTAGATAAATTTGCATTTTTAGAGGTTTATTCAGCTCTTATTCAAAACAAAAACTTCAAGTGGAATAACAGCTTTTTAGTAAGCGGAAATTAAATTTATACAATCAATGATTCAACTAAAAATTTGTTCAGCAATGGTTGCTGCTATGCAGCTTGTATTAAACACGTAAGTATCTTTAAAGCTACCAATTGTTCCTTGGGTCGTAAATGCCAATAAATGATAATAATTCTTGATCCACTTACCCCACCCCATTGAAAAGTAGGGGTAACTGTACCTTGTCCAATATATTTGTATTTATTTATAAAAATCACATATTTTTTTATTGTGATTCATTCAATTAGAACTGAAATGCTCACCATGTGTCGAAAAAAAATAGAATTCGATTTTAGACAGAGATACAATGGATTTTTGATTCATGGAAAGCAATTTTGAAATTAATTACTTTTTGCAGCTAACAAGCTTGCTTGTGTTAGTGTACGTGTAGTACCAGTTTTGCAATAGTATCAGTGTGGGCGTAAGAATATAACCTAAAACGAAGCAATTCGCTTCCAAGACGACAATTCGTCCGCTGAGGTGTGCTGCTGTCGTCATGATGATGGTTTCCGAAAGCAATGTCAAACCCATTCATGGTTTCAAAACATTCGGAAGAATATATTTATTTTCACTGCTTAAGTGAAGTAATGTATGAAATTGAATGAAATCCAATGGTAGAAAACTCATTTCACTATCCAATGGTTTTTTTAGAGGCAGCGGAGAATGTTCCGAAACGTATTTTATTCAAGCGCAAAAATCGCGCAGGCGAAAGTTCCAATGAAACTAACCTCACATATCCTAGTTTTCCAACCTCAAACTAGTGCTCCTACCAGCCGTATCTCATTTTTTATAAAAGGAGTGCAATAATACAAAAAACGAACGTATGTAGAACAAAGAGAATGGATATTCCTACCTTTTCCACCTAACTGTTTAACTGTTAACCGTCTTATATCAGGAAAATAAAACATTTTCCCCCCAGCGGCATGGGATGGATGCGTGAAAAAATTAATCTCTCATCATCTGACTAGTTACGCTAGCTAAGTATAGATGGCTAACAGTATGTTGCGTTTCGCGCTTGGAGGCATATGGTGCGAAAACATTCAACATATTCCAGTACTTATGCTTTATATTGACAAATGATCCACTTACCCTAGGGACGTTCCGATATTGCGAAGTATCGATATTTGATTCGATACGATTATCGAATCGAAGTATCGATATCACCGATATATTGAATTAAAATATCGATATATCGCAATATCATTTGATATATTTGAAAGTCGCAAAATTCTTGTATCGCTTAGTTTACTGACGTTGAGTAAATACTATCAGTGCATCAGATTCCGCTTATTTAAGGGATGTTATGTGTTCAAATGTTCATTATAAATTAGCTATTGTGTCGATCAATACTATTGTTATATCACAATGTAGGTTCAAGTATAGGTATTACGGTTGTTAAGGAAATTTTCCGTTTTGCGGTAGCCGCCAAGTTCTACCGCAGGCTTCGAAATCATTCAATATTTGAAGCAAACGATTCAATCATAAGTATGCTTGAAAGAGAAAGCGCTATGAAAAACATCAACAAACAGCAATCATCAAGACAGTATCCAAGGTATCATTGAAGCCTACTGATGATTTACCAGTGCAAATCAGTGATGTGACAGCTGCGGTAGCTTTACGTTGAACCGTAAAACGGAAAGTTTTCTACGAAATTGCAATAATCAGCGGCAAAAAATAATCTGAAAAACTTTCATCAGAAATTATTCAATTGCATTTGTTACTGCATCTAAGTATTTTTATTTCCGCTCACGGCGAACAGATTTCGTGACGAACTTACCAAAAAATGCATTATTTGGAATTAAGTTATTTATCCTGATTTTTATTCATGGTTAAACCATAGCTACTACTGCAATAAGGAAGCCTGTATATTAAAATCGACATTTCTTTAAAATTTTGTTTGATTTTTTGCATTTTTGTGGAACACACAAAAATACCTTATGTTCCAATCACCGCTCACGTGGTCTTGCGTTTCCAATATAAAGAATTATTTTATGAAATGTAAATAATGTCAAACGACATCATTTGAATGTTTATTACTATTGCTAGAATTTTGTTTATGAAATGTTGGAAAAAAAGCGAAAAATGTTGGTTTTTGACATGAGAAATCATTTTTTACACTAGTGAGCGAAAATAGGGGTATGAGCGGATGCTAGTGCACTGATGGTGTTTGAAAATCAATTGTTTTAGATGAAAACTTTACAATTGTTATCTAAATATTGGTTTACGATATATCGGAAGGAAATATCGATACCACCGATATATTGAATAGGAAATGTCGATACCAAAATATCGAATATCGAAAGCAAAATATCGATATTCCGATATATCGGAAGCATCGGAACGTCTCTAACTTCCACCACTGATACACTTCCCCCACTGTATCTTAACAAAATCTTCAAATAATTTCTGGTAAGATCTACGGAAGTACATATTTTTTCTCATATAAGTTAATAATGACACATTTATTTTACTAAACATGAAAACCAGAGATTTTACTTAATTTAAACGATGTATCAATTTTTGTCAAAAAAACAGTTGATGTTTTGTTCCACCAGAAAGGTTGAAATCTTTTTTTTTCTTTTTTATTATAAATTTTTGCTTCACATTCATTAGATTGCAAGTACTATTAGAACAAAGTTGGTTTCATGAAATCCACGATATTGTATGGTATGTATGGTCCCATAGAGTAACCATCAGCATAATCTGAGCTTTATCATGTACTATAAGCAACTTAGCTGAACGGGATAGCTGTAGCGAGCTACATTTTTTCTAGGGAGCTAGCTCACCCCTTATTTACGCCAATGGGAGAAATTAATTATACGAAGGCCTTATTGATCATCATCATGATGATGTACCAATAACCCTACCACTAGAGGCAAAAGGTTGAAATTATGTTCTCAGGAAGGACTTTGTCAATCATTCCGGTAAAAATGCACTAGAAAACGAAGCCGGCTTGGCGACGACAAATCAAGGCTCAACTTTCCGATGCACATAATGTTTATTCTTCTTTATCGCTTTGGATATTTGTGATTCTGAATATAGTACAATATTTACAGAACACCGTCACGTTCGAGAGACAAATTCAAATACCCATCTGTAGATATGCTAATGACACCGTCCACCACGTGAGTGGCGTATCAACGACGGAATTGAATAATTAATGCCATCGAAGATTCGGAGTGGTAGAATAAATTTAGCAATATGTATTGTGTACATAATCAGTTTCGCAAATCAAAGAAGAGATGGCAGTTTTAATCTAATTAATATTAATTTGAATAATCCAGGGTTTGTTACTCCTCTAAAGGGCTGTCCATAAACCATGTGGTAATTTTTTGTTTATTTTCAGACCGTCCTCTACTTGTGGTGTTTTCACAAAAAAATAATATTTGTATGGATCTTTGGACCAAACCTGAAAAAATCGGTTTATAGACGGCCCAGAACAAAGTTAATTTTTGCAACCCTGTAATCGTAACTTTTTGGTTTTCAGACTCTATATTCTTCTTCCTGGTATTACCACAGGCAAACGGACATAACACTCATCCATCATTCAGCAAAATAACGCTCAATTCCAATATTTGGTAGTTGGACAACTGCTAACTCGATTTTGTTCAAGTTTAACGTTTGCGCACTATCGCTATATAGTTTCCGGTTGGCCAAACACAGCATTTTTGCATTAGGCATTAATGTTTGCGATAAGGTACCGCGGGGCAAGTGGGTAAATGGGGTAAGTGAAAACAATTGATATATTTTACTGAATATGTGAATTAACGTTTTAAACTCATGCGTAAACCTTTGAGGCCATTGAGAACATTACGATAGGTAAGAGATTTCTGAGATTTTTCAGCCATTATTGCATAATGGAGCGAAAAATTGTTAACCTGTCAACTGTTACTCCGTAACAAGTTGGCGGTGTACAATCTTATTTTAATATTTTCAGTGGAAAAAAGTTGCGGAAAATAATTTCCTGTACCACTTCTTAGTTGTCCTCTGTGACAGTTTCAAACTGCAATAAAAAAAGTTTTAGAATTAATTCGACGTAGACCTAAAAATAACTAAATTTAAACACCGTCAATTTTTTTATTAGGTGGGACAAGTGAAAAGTTTATCATTAGAGATTGAATTTGTGTTTTCTCTTTAAGTAGCCATAACTAAACATGGTTCGCAATTATCATAGAAAAACATAACGAGCTGATAATTCAAGAAACACTGTACTCAAACGTTAAAAGCTATTAGAAATCATGGAACTTCTCTAAAAGATGTTGCCAAACATTGCAATATTAATATGTCTACTTCGGGCAGCCAATTAAAAGGAAGACGTTGACTGAAAAGTTGCAATATTAGAGAACACACGGAAATCTCGTGGATTGTCTATGTAAAGCTAGTTCAAAATTTAAAAATGGGGTGTAGGTCTATCCACATAAAAAAGATTCTAAATACGTTTTTGAAGAATTCCGTTTGATTTCTCCCGAAGAGTTATCCGATAACATATCCGACTTTCTTGAAAACAAATAACAAGCGGTGGAAATTCTACAGAGCAAAAATGCAATTGCTGTCCTATAATGTAAGAACTAACATTGGAAATGTTGCAGTTATAATGTTGTCGAATCATTTCAACTAACATAGCTGAACAGAAAAAAAAATCAAGTGAAAAGAATAACATTTTTTTTGATTACATGTTACTTATGTTATTGTTCATTGGGAAGCCTTAACAAATGTTAAAGCTAATAGAAATCGTGAATATGACTGTTTGTTTTTGAATTTATTGTTCAAAACGGTAAACTTTTCACTTGCCCCACTTTTGGGGCAAGTGAAAAGTAAGGAGACAATTTTCAAAAACTTTTTCTGTATTTTTTTCTTCAATTTTTCATAAAAATCAATTTCACCATGCTGCTTATATTTGGTGGGAGTCAAGCTAGAAAATATACACGACCTCATTTGTTTCAATTTAAAGTCTCTAGAATTTGAAGAATCTCAACTATGCGAATTTCATTACCCACTTGCCCCACGGTACCTTACTGTTTTTAATTAATAATTGTTCTTTCTGTTCTGTCTGGTTATCTGTGGTATTACGCCCCACTGTAAAATGGAGCCAGATTTTTAGCTAAGTATTCTATGAGCACCATTTGTGTAAAAACAGGCAGGGGCAGACTCCCTCACAGTCCTACAGACTTCATCAAAATAAACCAGATTTTTTTCCGTAATAAATATCTGTAATATGAAATGAAAAATAAATAATAATTTAAATTTTAATTCGGCTACCTTATCTTGACTAGCAAATTATATCAAAATAATATGATGAATAAACCGTATTGAGTTATACAGACAACTACTGGTTTAAAACTCGGCAAAGTCCTGGATTTTTTTAAACACAGAGCTGGTTGCAAAAAGAGGTGGCTAAAATAGTTATTTTCGTGCCCAGATTTAAGAATATAGTGCCCAAATAGTGACTCAAGATTTTTAAAAGAGTAACTAAAATGACGTGAGTGTCAAAACGTAATCAGTTAGTTTCAGTTCAATTACACAGTGTGTAGATCTAGTTGAGTAAACGTTTACATTATTGTTTTTATTTAGTCAATTTCCATCGAATTCACAATCCCTTCAAAGTTTTTTTTTCACAGAAACGATTTGTCATATTGGGAAAGTGTACCAGTTATGGCTATAGTGGTTCCCTATTTGGCCATAAGTGTTTTCTCGAAAACTTTCACATTTTTATTATTTTTGAATATTTCAACATTAAGATTCATTTGATATCAAACTACTAAAACACACAGAATGATTAAAAATTTGAAAATAGTCAAATTATCACGTATGGCGAAATAGGGAACCATTATGTCCATAACTGGTACACCTACCCTTGTACTTCATTTGTATAGTTCTATCGTACAACATCATAAATAGGATGTTATCTAAAGCAGCGACATTATTCCACACAAAAATAGCTGAACTGACACATATTTTCATCGATAGCAAAAAAGAGATGGAAATGTTCATTTTATCTGTACTATGTGGGTAAAATTAACAGCTGTTGGTGGTAAAATGGATACCATACGAAGTACGTGAGCAAAACGAATATTTTTGACACCATACCATAACGATATTCACCTTACTGAAAAACCTCAAAACCTCAGCGCTTAAAATTACATTTTCAATAGTGGTGTTCTGAAATCTTAGTTTCCATTTTGCATATTTGTAAAGTCAAAATTATGTCCTTACACATTTTTGTTAGAACTCACAAAACAAGCATTTGTTTTTTTGAAAATGGGTTCACCTAACATCCAGGGCGACTGGAAACGGTTGGACCAGGACCGGGCCAAGTGAAACAGCATTCTTCGTATTTCAAAGATTATTCTTAAATTACAATGTCTATTCAGCGTTTTTAATTCTGTCATGCACAAAATAATACTAAAAGGAATTCCTGTATTTACAGGATATTTTAAAATATTAGTTGTGCAATAGCTTCAATATAAATACATAGATATAAACATTTAGTGTATTGTAATTTACGAATAGTACCCTTCTGACTTTGCAATAGTGGGAATGCTTACTCAGGGAATACCATAAATTCTGCAAACAGCTAACGTCGATTTGATGTAGGTATCACATCTTATGCAAACAAGGCCAGCTGTGCATATAAAATGTGTTCCATGTGACTAACCATAAATCAACAACTTATTCAATAAAAATCGTGCTTACAGTTTATTGCAATACTACATTATTACGCTATCATGTGAAAAGCATAACTTGTAATTTTAACACATATGGAATGAATTGGATTTCTTTGATTTATGTTCAATTACCGATAACGCTGTGTTTTACAATAATAATTATTCCCAAGTAACACAATTGGTCATAAATGAGCAAAAAATACACCTTTCATACATCATCGCCTTTTTGGTTCAAATGTACAATACTGAATATCATACACATTTATAACCGAAAAAGCGCAAGAACGGAAGGCTTTTAAAAGATCTTCTTAGTTCACCTGGATGTTTTACAATACCTGTTTCATACTTCTCCTAGCATTCGAATTTGTTATATCGAAGTTATATCATACATCTTTGTTACCATTAAGTTAAAATCAAGTTATCAAGATGTAATCAGGCATGCAAAAATACAAGCGCACATTGTGTATTGCTTGAAATGTTTTGACAGCTGTAAAAAAATAAACAAATGGAAAAGATTCGTCATGTATTCAAGTGCAAGTACCGTGATCAAAAAGGAATATCTTGGTGCCTAAAATTTAGTTGGGATTTTTATTATTATGTTCAGAATTGGAAAATATAAGGTGAGCTTTGTGCATAAAGGGTAAGTGTTTTTTATATGCGGTTTCGGATTTCTGGTGAAATGGAGAGCTGTACTTATTGATTATTCACGCGCCGCTTATAACATGTATATGTGCAGTTGCTACTTATTTTTTCGTGAAATCTATACGGTTGTGTCAAATTTTCGTCAGATCGAATAATCAAGAAACATGGTGTAGTTGACCACCAGCACACAGTGCGGGTCAAAAAGTTTTGTAGTGGTTATTTGTTTATGAATCGATGATAATTTAATTGATTTGTATGTTTTGAGGATGTGATACTAGAAACATGAAACAGTGACTGGACCGAACTTATTCTTGACTTGCCGTGCTTAAAATCGCAAATTCATTTGTCTTCATTTTTCTGAGTGGTGCTGTTCATGGCCTTGCTTTGATTGTAGCCATAGAAAAAACAGGTATTGGAATGTTTTAAATAAGTATCAAATACGTGTTTAAAACAACAGAAATAAAAAAAATAAACATGCTATTTTACTCATGGAAAATGTGAGCATCATCATTGAGACAAAATAATCTTTTTGATCGGAAAAAATCACAACATTTCGTGCACTTTTAATTAAAACATCCATCTTCATTCATTTTCCCCTTTCCGCTTGCATTGATTACCAATTTGCATAACGTTTCTTCGCATATTTTGTTTTGCTTCAAAATATAAATCTCTGCATCAATCTTCGAAGAGAAACTAAATTTTTTTTTTCAATTGACAGAAAAAAGCATTATTATAACATCATAATCACAACAATCAAAACAGAGATGTATGCAATATGTTTTCGTATACAGCTTTATAACTTAGTTACATCAGCTGAATTTTAGTCATGGGTAGTATTTTAGCTAAGTTATACATACAAGAATCGAACAGAAATATAACGTAACTGTGATTTCTGTGCTTGTCTAATAGATATGTTTCCTTAAAACATCATCAGAACGGCATTAAAGCAGAAGATGTATTGAAAATAATCTTTAATACCTGAATATAACATAATTTTCAGAGAGCTGACCGAGAAGATGTTTTCTGTGTTACTTGGGTTATTACTTACTTTACTTTTGCTGGCTCTACGTCCTTCAAGACATGACCTGCGTCACAATGTTACGCCAACTAACTCGGTCCATGGCTGCTAACCTCCAATTCCTCGATCGCCCCACACTTCCAAGATCCTGCTCCACTTGGTCAAACCACCTAGCTCGTTGCGCTCCCCTTCGTCTTGTACCGGCCGGATTTGAGTTGAACACCATTTTTGCGGGATTGTTGTCCGGCATTCTCACAACGTGTCCCGCCCATCGTACCCTTCCAGCTTTGGCGACTTTCGTGATACTGGGTTCACCGTAGAGTTGCGCAAGCTCGTGGTTCATTCTTCTCCTCCATACGCCGTTCTCACATACTCCGCCGAAGATCGTCCTAAGCACACGTCGTTCAAAAACTCCTAGCGCTTGCAGGTCCTCTTCGAGCATTGTCCACGTCTCATGCCCGTAGAGGACTACCGGTCTTATAAGCGTCTTGTACATGGTACACTTAGTACGGAAGTGAAGTTTACCAGACCGCAAGGTCTTGTGGAGTCCATAGTAAGCACGACTTCCGGCGATGATACGTCTTCGAATTTCTCTGCTGCAGTTGTTATCCGACGTTATTAATGATCCGAGGTAGACGAATTCGTCTACCACCTCGAACTCATCCCCGTCGATCGTCACGCGTCTGCCTATGCGAGCTCTATCGCGCTCGGTTCCTCCAGCCAGCAGATATTTCGTCTTCGACGTATTTACCTTCAATCCAACCCGATCTGCTTCACGTTTCAGCCTGGTATACTGTTCAGCAACCACCTGGAACGTTCTTCCGACAATGTCCACGTCGTCAGCGAAACAGATGAACTGGCTGGATTTATTGAAGATCGTGCCCCGCATGTTGAAGCCCGCCCGTTTCATAACACCTTCTAGCGCAATATTGAACAGGAGGCAGGAAAGACCATCGCCTTGTCGAAGTCCTTTGCGTGTTTCAAACGGGTCCGATAATGCACCCGATATCTTCACACAGCACTGTACACTATCCATCGTTGCTTTGATCAGTCTAGTCAGTTTCCCGGGAAAACCATTCTCGTCCATAATCTTCCATAGCTCTTCGCGGTCGATGGTATCATAGGCCGCTTTGAAATCGATGAATAGGTGGTGCGTAGGTACTTGATATTCGCGACACTTTTGGAGGATCTGCCGCAACATAAAGATTTGGTCTGTCGTTGATCGCCCGTCCACAAATCCGGCTTGATAACTTCCCACAAATCTGCTTGCCAGTGGCGATAGACGGCGGAAGATGATCTGGGAAAGCACTTTATAGGCTGCATTAAGAATGGTGATCGCTCGATAGTTCTCACATTCTAACTTGTCACCCTTTTTGTATATTGGGTATATTATTCCCTCCTTCCACTCCTCCGGTAGCTGTTCTGTATCCCAGATCCTGGCTATCAATCGGTGCAGACAAGTGGCCAACCTGTCCGGGCCCATTTTAATAAGTTCCGCTCCAATACCATCCTTTCCAGCTGCTTTGTTGTTCTTGAGCTGTTTGATAGCATCCTTAACTTCGCCTATTGTGGGAGTTGGCACGTCTCCCTCATCCGCCGTACTGATGAAGCCATTCCTCCTGCTGTCTTGATCTTCCTGCTCTGCGCCGTTTAGGTGTTCATCGTAGTGCTGCTTCCACCTTTCAATCACCTCACGTTCGTCCGTCAAGATACCTCCATCCTTATCCCGGCACATTTCGGCTCGCGGCACAAAGCCTGTGCGGGATGCATTCAGTTTCTTGTAGAACTTACGTATTTCTTGAGAACGATACAGCTGCTCCATCTCTTCGCACTCCAACTCTTCCAGGCGGCGCTTTTTATCCCGGAATAGATGGGTCTGCTGTCTTCGCTTCTGTTTGTATCGTTCCACGTTTTGACGGGTGCCTTGCTGCAGCATCATCGCCCGCGCTGCATTCTTCTCGTCCAAAACCGTCTGACACTCCTCGTCGAACCAACCGTTCCGTCGATTTGCTTCCACGAACCCAATGGCACCTTCCGCTGCGTTGTTTATGGCTGCTTTTAGACTACTCCAGCAGTCCTCAAGAGGGGCTTCGGTGAGCTCTCCCTCTTCCGGCAACGCTGCTTCAAGGCTTTGCGCGTAATCAGTTGCGACTTCGGGTAGCTTGAGTCGTTCCAGATTGTACCGTGGCGGGCGTCGGTACCGAATGTTGTTCACAACGGAGAGTCGTTGGCGCACTTTAACCGTCACTAGGTAGTGGTCCGAATCGATGTTTGCGCCGCGATAAGTTCTGACATCGATAATGTCCGAGAAGTGTCTTCCATCAATCAAAACGTGGTCGATTTGCGATTCAGTTTGTTGGGGTGATCTCCAGGTGTACCGATACGGAAGGCTGTGCTGGAAGTAGGTACTACGTATGGCCATGTTTTTGGAGGCGGCGAAATCAATCAGTCTAAGGCCGTTTTCGTTCGTAAGCTGGTGTGCGCTGAACTTCCCTATTATCGGTCTAAATTCTTCCTCCTGGCCAACCTGAGCGTTGAGATCTCCGATAACGATTTTGACATCATGGCTTGGGCAGCCGTCGTATTCACGTTCCAGCTGCGCGTAGAAAGCGTCCTTATCGTCATCGTCACTTGCTAGGTGAGGGCTGTGCACGTTGATTATGCTGATATTGAAGAAACGGCCTTTGATCCTCAACTTGCACATTCTGTTGTCGATTGGCCACCACCCAATCACGTGCCTCTGCATTTCGCCCATCACGATAAAAGCTGTGCCCAGCTCATGTCTATTGCCGCAGCTCTGGTAGATGGTATAACCATCCCTATACGTATGTACCGTCGACCCTTTCCAGCAAACCTCCTGCAGCGCTACGATGTCGAACTTGCGGACCCTCAATAATTCGGAGAGAATGCGGGTACTTCCCAAGAAATTGAGAGACTTACAGTTCCATGATCCGAGTTTCCAATCGTTAGTCCGTTTTCGATGCCTGGGTCTATGCCGATTGTTCCGGTCCGAATTTACATTGTATGCTTCCTGTACTGATGATTTTTATGGCTGGCTTGTAAGGCCTGCACCAACCCCCTGTCTCGCCGGAGGATCATCGTGCACAGCACTGTTTAGAGTCCCACGCTGGCACTAGGACGATGATCAGCCGCTCCTAACATGGAGAACAGACGCTGTTTTGAGCCGCCCCTAACATGGAGAACAGACGCTCTGATAAGCTACACCCTCAGAAGAGAGGAGAGGAGCCCCCCTTCCCTGTCAGCATACGACCAAGGTTCCACCAGGGTTGGTTACCCGATCTTTCCTACGGTTACTCGTATCCCAGGCGGCACCACGGGGAGGTAGGGATAGGAGTTACTGGACAAGAGGCTAAGGACCACAAATGGGGTCTATTTTATACCTGCAGGTACGCGAAGTACCAATGGTACGCATTGTCCAGTCATTTACCACCCAATAATTATTATTAAACTTCTTTATTATTGAGACCCTAGGCTGGTTCATCTCATATTGATAGAAAGAGGGGGTTGTTTAGGGAAAAGAAAACCTGGCTAAAAACCAGAGGGATGGGAGCTGGCAGCTATTGATATAATTGTTTTTTCTTCTGGTTCTTCGATTTCTGGATTTCAAATGTTTTCGGTGTACCGATATCCCGGGTAGTTGCGGAGTTTGCATCTGTTTGTCTCCGTGTTCAAAAATTTAGGCACCTTAGTTTGTCTCTCTTCATTTCGACTGAGTGTTGTTCCACAATGCTGTGTTCTCTTTGTAGGAGCAGTAGGACAACTGGCAATGAGAGATGGGCGACTCACTCACAAATCATTCAAAAGAGTCGACTCCCAAAAAATGAGTGCACGAATCTCGGTTCTTTTCAAAAGAGCGTGACTCTTTCACTACTCACCACTCACCACTCACCACTTCACCACTACTGACCTATTTGGAAGAAAGCTTAAAATTTTATCAGAATAAGTTGAATTTAGTTATTGTCAAAAACACCTGATAGTGAATATGTAGCTATTTTATATCAACAATAGTTACTTGAAAAATAGTCCATTCAAAAGTTTTAAGTTTTTTATACGAAACTCATGATTAGTTTTTGATTTAATAAAATGAGTCACTGAATCGATCAAAAGAGTGGATTCATTTTTGTGAGTGAGTCACCTGTGATAATAGAAATATTAGTAGTAGAACGCTGATGGCGCTGTTCTCACAAAACTGAATTAGATTATTATCACCTTTAACTGTATCTTTTCATTGTTTGGTCGATGCCATGTTGTTGTGGATGATTTTAAAATTTATTTGACACTTTGAGGACCGGTACTCAAGCTGTCAGCGCGTGGCAAACTAGATGTTGGTAACACGAATAGTAGCGACATTAGCATTCTTAGTTTAATGCTTCTACTCCTGTGATTCACTCCCATAATTGGATCATTATGCCCATCTCTAGTTGGTGGTGATATGGATCACGGTTGCTAGGTGTTCTTTGATTAGTTTGTGTTACCGCAATGAGAATATATACTAAGGTGTGGAAGAAGAAGCAAAGGCTATGTATTAGTAACAAGAAAAAACGTAAACAAAAATCTAATACGTCACTATTTAACACGGCTTCTTATGGAAGCTCGCTTGCTTGTAGTTGTGATACATTTTGCACCGTACACGGATGTCACTCACACTAAATGTCGTCTTCCTCACCTCGGTATATATTCTCATTGGTGTTACCGCATTTGGAACGCATTTGAACAAGATTTGCACGTCAATCGCAAACAGCAATACTAACAGAAGAAGACAGAACTCGAAGAGTGGATATTCAACAGTCAGAGACGGGGATAACCAGTGGCACGTGACTCGCAGTCTGTTGAAGTCGGATATAAAAAAGTGGTTTGTCAAAATTAAAGATTATTTGAACGCGGAGGGACACTCAGACATACGGAATGACCCTGAAAGAATTATCAACAGCGACGAAACGTCTCTCTACCTCAATTCTAAAACAAAATTAGACTAAGAAGCAGACAAAGTCGAGTGCTAATTAGCCGAAAAATAAGTTTTTTTGTATTTTTTTTTTTAATTACCGTAAAATGGAATAACTTTGATAGTTTTTTCGATGAAAACTTGACGCATGCTTGCTCATATAATTATAATTTATGTTTTTAAAACAAGTACTGGCTTCCTAGCTATCGATTGCAGTTCACAGATTGCCAAAAGATTTATGTTGAATGGATATATAATTTTTCATATAATCAAAAGTCGATTTTCTGTTTTGGGGTAATTTTGATAATGGAGTATAAATCGAACAAAATTGAATCAATTACGGAACATTTATAGGGCGTTGCATATCTCTAGGCGTTTAACGCTAAATGGAAATTTCTGACTTAGATTTCAAAAATGGTTCCAGTTTCTAAAAAAGGCTTTCGCTAAGAGATTTGAGACCATATTCAAATTCTATTATAACCTGAGACGAGACTCGCGAAGACGGTCTTCTTTTTTTGTGATTGCTGAGTTTTTTCTTATTCCACTTTGTGTTTATAACAATTATACGCAAGCCGTTCAAACCTTCACATGAACCTCTCAGCAAAAAATGATTGAGTTTGCATCACATCGAATCATAAATAGCCGTTTGAGTGTAATTTCATGCCAGCAAACGTAGCAGACATTAGAAATAATTAATCTTCTGCTTAGATTTATCAGCAACTTTGGAAAAAAACTGCTCCGCTGACTGAGGATTTTAATAACAATTTACTTTGAACACAATACTTTTCACTTTTTCAGCCATAAAAACGGTGGGCTGCATTTGACGTTTCGTGAGAGGGGAATCTGGGCTGCATATGACGTTGATATTTTTCCTCTTCGCGAGTCTCTCTCAGATTATAACTAGGCTGTCGAGGATAACCGACGAACTCATTATGACTCCATCAACTAGTGATCGAAGAACAGATTGTTTGTAAGCGTATCAAAAATGCTAAAATCTTATAAATTTGTAATATGTGCATATAAATCCTCAAATGTACTTGATTCCAACGAAAATAGCTTTGACATGAAGTGTCATACTAATACTCTTTACTTTTGCATTCGTTTTGCTTAACTGATTAACAGAAACTTTGTTATTTCGTTAAGTATGTCGTGGATCTCGCATTATCAAAGTTATCCGCATTATCAAAGTTTCCCCGCTTTACGGTACAGAATAATCAAATGAAATATATGCTCTAAATAAAATGGTGTTCTGTGCTTGTTTTTTTTTCTCACGAAAAATTGGTTTATTCATACAAAAATCAACTAGTGTCCACGTCTGCTCTTCTTGGCCAAAAATGCCTTGATTTTCCCACGTTCACTTTTCACAATAAAATACACTCAAATAGAAAAAATGATTTCCGTTCCCTTTAGTGAGACAAGCACAAACTTCATATAAATACCATAAATTAGTGTTTTCCTCATACAATACAACGAATATATTGCTGTAGGTCGAAAATTAGCACAAGTTTGGGTCGAGAAATGAAACACTGGGTCGAAATATAACACTAAAGCCTTCCATAGCCGAGTGGTTAGAGTCCGCGGCTACAAAGCAAAGCCATGCTGAAGGTGTCTGGGTTCGATTCCCAGTCGGTCCAGGATCTTTTCGTAATGGAAATTTCCTTGACTTCCCTGGACACAGAGTATCATCGTACCTGCCACACGATATACGAATGCAAAAATGGCAACTTTGGCAAAGAAAGCTCTCAGTTAATAACTGTGGAAGTGCTCATAAGAACACTAAGCTGAGAAGCAGGCTCTGTCCCAGTGAGGACGTCAATACCAAGAAGAAGAAGACAAAGCCATTTATCCCGAAAAATACAAATAATATAATGAAATATCACCCGAAAGAAGCTATAGGTACATGAACAAACAATATGTTGTCAAATTCGAATATTATTTAAGGTATTTTTGTAGATTTTATATAGTAGTTTTCATCACAATTTCTGGTTTCATGAGTCGAAATATAGTGCTTTTACCCTACCAGCTCTGGATACCTGATACCGAAGGCCATGTATTCTACGTCGAGATAATTTCCAGTCTGAAAAGATCCTGATCCGTATCGGCATGATATTGCTTTTGTAACTGCTGCGGATTATATCACAATGCTAAGAAAGATACCATTATGCTCCCCTACTACTATCAACTGAAACCCGTTTTTAGTTCAAGAATTCATAAACCACTTTGTTTATTCGATTCCATAAAATTCATAAAACAAATCCTAGAAATAGAAACATAACACTAAAACACTTCATTCTCGTAAGTTCTCTTCAGGATTGATGAAATGCATTCAATTACCACTTCCTGGTGGTGCCGGAGGCGGAGGCGGTGGCGGTGGAGGCACCCCTGCAACAAACGCAAACGGATTCAGCACCCTTTGTGGCTGCGCTGCCGGCTGGTGTGGAATATTGTTGTGCCAGCTATGACCCCTTCCTCGACTACGATAGGCACCACCCCCACCCCGTCGACCATGTCCTCGCCTGTGGTGATGCGTAGGAAGTTGGTAAGGCTGATACTGCATTTCGGGAGAGACTCGTCCACTCGAAGAACAACTGCCTCGTCGCCGTCGTGCCCTTCGCTCCTGTTCGTCATCGGAATAGTCCAGCACGTGATCCGGGGCTTCGTTATCGTCCAGCCAGCTGGCATCCGATCCCCTGTGTTTCATCAGATCGGATAATATGATAAACGATGTGTGCTCAGTTTGTGGAGCACAGTATACCGGCATCCCAACGGATATTCCCTTGCGGATGACATCGTTCCGATTGTTGAACAAGACGCAGTACATGGGAGCCGTAACTTGACCGATAACGTCGAAAATCTTTCCCAATGCTCGTTTGCCTTTCTCCAGGAAGAGGACCGTTTCAAGGTCCAACAGCTCTACTCCAGCGTAGGACTGCACAATGACGATCTGGGCTACGATAGATTCGACGTGACCTATCGGTTTGCATTCCCTCTCTGGTACCGAGATTTGCAGATCCTCAATTGGGGGCAATTCGTTTATAAGGACTTCTCCTTTGCTTTTAATTGGCGGACGTTTTTGTTGAGCAACTTCTTCTTCATCAGCAGACAGTTCATCCTCTGACGACCTGTGAAAAATCAATTTATTTTTATTAGGATTTTTGCCCTTGGTAAGTAGCGAACTAATACTTAAATACGTATAAGTTAACATATGTACAATAGCATGTCCCAAAATTTCACGTTGTCTAAAACCTAGGGGGCTCGACCTTCAAACGGTAGTTACAGCTGTTAACAACATACAAAGATACAAAGTAACCTTCAATGCTCTCCAAATAGATGGAATAGTTAATATAGTTTAATATCTTAAGTTCAAACATCTCAAACAATCTCAAAAAAGACGGAATCAGCACTGCTACTTTGTTTTGAATCAGTGCTGGGAATATTCCGTCCACTCCTGCAGATTTTTAAGGCCGAAAGGATCTTATAGCGTATTTAACTCTTGCATTTCTAAATATTACATCTGCAAGATCTGATTCGGAGATTACTGTTCTATCATGTGATAAAGTTTCGACAGGATATTTTTCATACCCAATTGTTTCAAAACAGCTGTTTGAATCCGCACAAGAAATTGGACCAGGAAAATGAATATTCATGATAAAATTTAAGGTTTACATTAGGACACCCTAATGTACAGTGTACTGATAATAAATCAACAAATCACAAACTTACTCATCCATTCCGGTGGCTGTCGTTTCTGCGTCGCTCACAATGATGGGAACATCATGTGTGCGGTAGCTCTCAGTGTTGGGAATAATTTCAACTTCGTCTTCCGAAGAACTCGATGATACCTTCCGTTTGTTGCCAGCGTTAGTGCCATTTCTTGTTTCTTCTTCATCTGAATCGGTAATGTTCGATTCCGAATCCGAACTGATGTACTGACTCAGTAGAGACAATGAACTACTATTAATCTGCAGCACAGCCTTCGACTCCAGTGCCCTTTCGGCAGCGACTTGTTCGTGGATGGAAGTTGGCACTTCTTGTTTTATGTTGATCCTCGGAACCGTGGGGAAATCTGATTGTTTCCTTGTAAAGTCCTAAAAACATATATTTTTTAAATATTTTTCTGTAAAATTAACATGTTTCACGGTGCTTCATTTACCATTATTATAAAATGTGTTTTAGTCGTTTTAGTACCTATCATACATCTCTTGGCAGATTTTCGAAAAAAATCAAACGAAATTTTGTGTTACGCCCTTTTAAAAATAGAATATGTTTCAGAAAAATATTTAAAAAGTAATGTTAAGCCTCAAACTTTTATTATGAGCCTCAGTACGTGCCATAAATTCTTTTGTTCTCATAACTTCTACTGTGCGCCGTGGGGTGGTGCTGTCTCGCTCTCTCTCACGGGCAATTTGAAAACAGGGCGCACAGTAAAAGTCAAACGTTTTATCCAGCTTTTTACGCTAGCTTGCTATAAACTTTGAATAACCCCTTTTTGACTTCTCTTGCGTACACTATAATATTTTTATGGTATAATCAAAGCAAACCTCGCGATGTTGAAAATTTTCCAATGTTGTTTGTTTGAAACGCCAAACAATATTTCTGTTGCAGAAAATGGAAATTTAAGACTATTTTACTGATTTAAGCCTGATTCGCTGCTGACAAGTAATTTATCGGCCTATCTTGATGCATGGGAAATTTCTGCAAGGAATCGATCAAGAATGAGCTTTTTTTCTGATCGCAGTACGCAGTTGAAAAGAACTGTCAGTTCAAATGGGAGTCGCTGTAGAAAATTTCTGCAAGGAATCGGCGAGAAATTTCTTTAACGATTCCTGTTCAGCAGCAAATCAGGCTTTACTGTTAAATACTAATGTTTTTCATTATTTTAGGTTTGTGATTAGTCATCAACTGAACAAACAAAACGACGAAACCGAAGTAATAGAATAATTTTGTTTTTGATTTCTCTGTAAAACAGACATTTGAACGAATTAGTGCATTTGAAGAGTTTAGGGGATAAATTCAATCGATAAACAGCTCAAATTGTGACTGCAGCGGTTCCAGACCCTTTTATTACACAATTACTGGTGTGAACTCTGGAGGAAATAAAGCAATAATTTTACCCATTACCATAATGTGTTCTTTTTTCTACACCCAACACTTGGACTATCCTTCACAAATTCTGGACCTGTGATTAAAATAAGCTAATTCCTTAGCCAGCCCTTTAATTGGTAATGTTTTAAGTCATAAAAGAGCATGTATAGGCCTCTGCACTGTTTTGATTTTGTATTGAGCTCTCGCCGAGCGGTGTCACGAACACATGCGCAAATTTGCTGGTTGAAAATACTGCCGTTTGATTTTGCTGGGAACAGCTGATCTTTGTTTATATTTTCAACCAGCACCCTTTAAGTAGTGTTAGTGACATGTAACGTGTATGTACACGAGCGCAGAAATCACTATGGGATTTTGACGTTTACTGGCCTTGTTGTTTACAAATTTCATGGGAGAGTGAAAGAGATGGATGGATTTTTGTGCAGAGCCCCATTTTACTGTTTTTGAACGACACAGACCATCATTAAGATCAATATTTTGGTTTTAGTTCTCTTTTCAGCATGAAAGTTTTACGGAAGGTATCATAAATCTAATGGGCGAGCCCGCCAGGGGTACGCTTTGTTTGCTGGCTGTGTTTGTCAGAATATTCCACCCACAAAATGCTATTCTTTAAAAAATTTCATCACTCTTTGAATGGCTCATAAACACTTTCCATTTTAGTTCACTCATACCTAAAATAAAAAAGAATGTAGTTATGTGAAAATTGAGATGCTTATCTGTCTTAGTATTAGTATTAAAAAACCGTAGCTGCAAAACAAATCCTGTGAAAATTATTGACATTTCAATCAACAATCTTAAATCATTGCCTACTAAGACTAAACTATAAAATTGGCAGGCAACAAATGTCAAAGTCAAATCACCCCAGTAGCCCATATGATGGAAACCAAAGGCGTAACCTGTAGTGGTGGTACCGTAAAGTGCCCTAATTCAGCGCATTGCCTAATTCCGCGCATTTCATACAAAATTATTTACAGTGAGAGGCAAAATAAAGTGCCCACCTTACCAGTTTTCGAATTTCTCTCATTGATTTGGTTCAAATTAAAGTTAACACACCTAAATCTTTTGTGATATTTTATTTTTGATGTTCTTTTAAAGTTGCACTTACGAAATTTTGATAAAAAAAAGAATTTTACTTAAAGAAAAAGAAAATCAATTTGTATTGAAAAAAAAGTAGTGACAAAAATAAGTGCCCACTTCCTTCTTGGCCCCAGAAAAGATGATTTAAGAAAAATAAAAAGCAATTTAATAGTTAATGTGTCCTCCTTTGGCCTTAAGGACTTGCTGGAGGCTCTTCGGCATGCTTTTCACCAGGTTTTGTAGGTGTTGTGGATCTAGTTCTTCCCAGGCGCGCTCCAAGGCTTCAAAATAATTATTTTTGTTGGTAACACCAGTTTTTTCAACCCTGGCATCGAGAATCGCCCACAAATTCTCGATGGGGTTGAGGTCTGGGCTTTGTGGAGGCCATTCCAGCGGTTTAATCCGACAAGACCGGAAAAAAGACTTGGTCTTCTTTCCAGTATGCTTCGGGTCGTTGTTCTAGAGAAATATGAATTTCTCTTCAAGGCCCGTCTGGATCAGCGAAACCTCCAGATTTTCCAGCAAGATGTTAATGTAGGAATCTGCCATCATTATTCCGTCGATTTTCACGAGGTTTTCTACTCCACTCCATGAAAAACACCCCCAGACCATCACATTTCCTCCTCCATGCTTCACCGTTCCTTGGATGTGGTGCTCTGCATCACACACGAGCCCGCCGCTCTCGGTTAGACAGCTCGAGCTTCAGGAGCGCCACATCCAAGGAACGGTGACGCATGGAAGTGTGATGTGATGAAATGTGATGGTCTGGGGGTGTTTTTCATGGAGTGGAGTAGGAAGCGTCGTGAAAATCGACGGAATAATGACGGCAGATTCCTACATTAACATCTTGCTGGAAAATCTGGAGGTTTCGCTGATCCAGACGGGCCTTGAAGAGAAATTCATATTTCTCTAGAACAACGACCCGAAGCATACTGGAAAGAAGACCAAGTCTTTCTTCCGGTCTTGTCGGATTAAACCGCTGGAATGGCCTCCACAAAGCCCAGACCTCAACCCCATCGAGAATTTGTGGGCGATTCTCGATGCTAGGGTTGAAAAAACTGGTGTTACCAACAAAAATAATTATTTTGAAGCCTTGGAGCGCGCCTGGGAAGAACTAGATCCACAACACCTACAAAACCTGGTGAAAAGCATGCCGAAGAGCCTCCAGCAAGTCCTTAAGGCCAAAGGAGGACACATTAACTATTAAATTGCTTTTTATTTTTCTTAAATCATCTTTTCTGGGGCCAAGAAGGAAGTGGGCACTTATTTTTGTCACTACTTTTTTTTCAATACAAATTGATTTTCTTTTTCTTTAAGTAAAATTCTTTTTTTAATCAAAATTTCGTAAGTGCAACTTTAAAAGAACATCAAAAATAAAATATCACAAAAGATTTAGGTGTGTTAACTTTAATTTGAACCAAATCAATGAGAGAAATTCGAAAACTGGTAAGGTGGGCACTTTATTTTGCCTCTCACTGTACATATGGAAATACACATCAATACTGAAGCAACGTTTAACGCCATTTGATGCTACTTTGATTTAGAATAAGTTTGAATCACAAATAAAAGCAAATAGAGCAATTTTTCGCGGCGTAAAAAATAATCAGTGGAGGCCCGTCTGAGTAGACGCCATTTTTTCAATTTCCTTAGCGTCCGTGCTAAGACTGTAGGACACAAACAAACGTGATTTCTTTATTGAAAATGTTTTGTTATTTATGCAATATTCTATGAAACTACTTGCTACAGATGTGTTTCATGATGCTTCTATGAAATCTTATCAAATATTAGCATGATTATTGAGATTTATCCCAAAAATTATTGCGCGGCATTAGGGCACGTCATTTTTCATAAGTCCCTAATTCCGCGCACTGCTATTTACAGAACAACAAACAAGTAAAACATGCTATATTGGTCTTCACAGCTGAATATTTATCTGAGGAAGTATTTTCATGCATAAATACGTTTCGCAAACAACCGGAATATCGGGAAAGCCCACTTACAGGGAAACTAGCGGCCGTTCAGAAACCACGTGGTCATTCATGGTGGGAGGAAAAGTTTGTCCAAAACCAAGGTCCATAAACATTTGTTATTGTATGAACAGTGCAGAATACGAATATACAGACTTAAATTATTTTACAGGAACCGTGAAATTCAACGTAATCCCAATAGCTGAAAATTTTGGTGAAATAAATTAACGGAGTACGGTAAATTTTTACAGTTTTCGGTAAAATTTCACCGCAATCCGTTGAATTTCGACGGAATTACGGTGTTTTATTTTACCGAACTGATCAGCTGTTGAGATTACGGTGAAATTCACGGATTACGGTAAAATAATTTAAGTGTGTAGAGGTAGTCGGGGCGATTTCGCCAAACTGCATTTTTTTTTTTTGAAATTTCTTCTGGAATAACATGCAACTTCAAAGCTGACAAGGAAAAGGAAACAAATATCAACGTCTCCGCAGTCGCGAAACGTCCAAATGCTGAAAAATTGAAAAGTATTGCATTCAAAATAAACTGTTATAAAAACCTCAGTGTTCGGAGCAGTTTTTCCAAAGCTGCTGATAAATCTAAACACAAGACTATAGTTATTTCAAATGTCTGCAACTTTTTCTGGCATAAAATTTCACTTCAAAGGCTTTTTATGTTTCGGTGTGATGCAATCGCAATTGCATATTTGCTGGGATGTTCATGTGAGGGTTTGCGCATTGATACAAACACAGAGGAAAAAGTAAAAAACTCAGCAATGACAGAATAAGAAGACCGTCTTCGCGAGTCTCGTCTCAGGAAAAGACTATAACAAATGTTAATCCTTATTTCATGTGATAGACAAAAAATTATAAAAAAGTCTACGTTACGGCTCATACAAAACTTTACTTTTTTTTTCATACAAAAAGTGTTGTGGAGGTTACGTTATGAATGGATGCTGCCTTATACAAAATTAATGTTAATTTGATTGTTTTGCAAGTGCGCGGAATTAGGCATTCTTCTGCGCGGAATATGGAAAAGCGGTAAAAAAAATGCGCGGAATTAAGCAATTTCAACGAGTGAATTATTTCAAAAAAATCACAATTGTAACGTGTGAATACAGTTTAGTTTATATTTTTGCCATAAAACAGATTTCCTAGCGATCCACCCATAAAGCTTTTTTGTTGATACAATACTAATTTTTAATAAAGCATTTGAAATGTTTTATTCGTTAACTGCGCTGAATTACGGCACTTTACGGTATCACATTTTGGCATTTTTTGCTTAAAGCCGCGTCATAATTTATATGGCATAGACGCAATAATATCTCGGATGTGATCCAACGGACATTCTGCGTCATTGATAGAATTGATGCCCATTTCAAATAATTAATCTATTCGAAGTGGACATTAATACTATTGGTGACGTTCAGTTTGCCTTTTGCTAACCAGAATGATCCGTAGCCACTCTTACTATTAGCTAGCTAGATACTTCGTTATCATATACGACGTAGGGAATACACTGAACGAAGAAATATCATAGATAGTATTAAAAACGTCACATACTTCTACGATTATCGAATTCACATTCATCTTATATGTATCCATTAAATTTTATGTACAAAACACGTAAAAATCAATATGATAACTAATAATATCTATCTGTTATACCGGTATATTATACATGACCAAGTGTTATGGATGTTACCCGATAAAGTCTATGTGATGTGCACATGTGAAAACTTATAGCAGAGTTTCAAGATGGCGCATCGTTTTGATCCACTCTTCGCAGATTTGGGATTCTCGGAGATTTCATGGTAAGCTTTTTAGTGTAAATTTCGTATAATGCCAAATAACTAAGCACAATTATCTTTTAGAATGCATTTCAGAATTTTATTGAAAATTTCGGGTTCATCTTGTTAAAGCGACGTGGATTGAAATTTTGGATGTCAAAATGTAAGTTAATTGCTTACAAAAAAAAACTGATTGGAGTAAAATTAATATTTTGTATTTAAAAATTACAGAAAAGCCGCAGTTCTGAGAACTTCATCGCTTAAGTTACTGGTGCAGCAAATCAACAATCAGGAAACACAACACTGGTGATAAATTTGGTAGTCCACCGAATACGTTCCTAATGTAGAACATTATTTTCTGATTGAACCCTGATTTCAATGAAAACAATGTAATGAGAGTTTAGGAGCAAAAGCGGATAAATTATCAATAAATTGTTTCGAAATTCAAACATTTTGTTTGTTAAATTTTGTGGCACAAAAAAAGTTCATTTCAAATGTATTATAATATCACATGGAAATTATTAACCAAATCAATTATTATCATCTGAATTTTACATGAAATTCATTGACAGAATCCCATAATTCGTATATATTTATCACATCAAAGGTATGTGTTCCATCAGATAAATCCAATCAAAACCATCTCGACACTTTTTATGTGATATATTAATGAACGTCATGTGAAAAACTACATGGAAAAAAACCATATGTGTTTTCAGATAAATCGGACATGATTCCTTGGTTCAGTGTATAACTCTGAGGAAAATGACTAGTAGATTCACTGAGTAGAAATAAGTGGCGACAATCTTATTTTAATATGGTTTTCACACTACCATAACAAGGAATACCTCTTTTGTAACAATGGTATAAACAATTGTCATGTCCCTAGCGCACCCTGCGCATTCGAACATCTTCATTCGTGTATCTGTCAAACATCGTTTGCCTTCGGGCAACAAATCTGTATTTGATCGGTTACCTTCCTGGAGAAGGAATAAACAAGAGTTAGTTGATTTTGTGACTTGAAACGTGAAGGTTGTAATTCCACCAGTGTAGAAAAGAAAGAACCCCCCTGTTTGATCGTACTTAAAAGTGGCGTACGAGGGAAAAAGTTGATTCGCGTGACAGTGGAACAGATTTTTCTGGAAGAATTCTCGGCACAGCAGCGGATTATAACGGCAGTGATTCCCGTCCATCCGGCACTTGTTTGAACGAGACGCACACGCACGACAACGAGAGGAGCAATCGTTCCGGACAAGAGTGCTGGCAAACAAGTTGGAAGGTGTGAGGTCGTAATCCGCCAGGAATCCCCAAGGTTTGATTGGTAGTGGAATAAAATTCCCGTAAGTATAATTCCTTCGGGAAGTAAAATAAAAGACGCTGTCTAGCATTTCAGCGGCGTAATTCTTCTCCATTTTGTACAACAAAGTATGTTAATTGAGTATTGTATGCGTATGACCATGGTAAGATATTGAAAAGGCCTTTTCGTTTGATGATCGATCAATAGGGTGGACCAATTCTTTTGAATAAATTTTCAGGATAAAGCACATTTCTATTGTTTCCATATAATAAGAGAGTTATTCTTATTGTTTTAACAGATTGGCGTTTGTTGAGCAATATAATAGTGATTATACCACACAGTACACGTTACTGCCAGTGTAGCTGGAGTACTTAATCGGTGCATTAAAACACGGCAACCTGTATCGGATCGTTTTCCCGCATCAAGGAAGCAGTTCGCCAATTTGTCCGGACCGCATTTTCTCCGGGACATCCTTTTTGTCGGAAGGTATCCGTTCGACAACGGTCGATTGTTGGCGAAGGTCAAAGGACGTGATCGGTGAGTCGGATTTTTTCTTTCTCTTATTAGTATATACAACAAGAATAGCCGGTATTTTAGTCGTTTACCCCACTGAATGTGATTTTTTTATTGCTTTATTTCCTTTGATTTTTTATTTGAATGCTGGCATTTTATTCTTTGATTTTATATATCATTTGATTTCGAAATTAGATAAATTTTAAACAAATTCCACTTGAAACCTTATATGTTTTTGAAAGCTGATAACCATGAGTTCAAGTGTTGCTTGCACTATTGAACCATATCGAAGAGGTGTTAGCTTCAACGATTGGTTTGCTAGATTGAAGTTCTTCTTCAAAGTCAATAAAATAATTGACGAAGACAGAATGGCCTATTTTGTAACACTCAGTGGACCAGTAATGTTTGAGGAGATCAAACTACTGTACCCAACTGGTAACTTTGAGGAGGCAGGCTTCGATGAATTGATATCAAAGCTGAAAAATCGTTTGGATAAAACTGAGCCAGATCTAGTCCAACGTTATAAATTTAGTACAAGAGTGCAAAACCCTGATGAGACAACTGAAGATTTTGTTTTGGCTTTAAAATTACAAGCGGAATTCTGTGGATTTTCAAATTTTAAAGAAACTGCTATTTTGGACCGCTTAATAGCGGGGATAAGAGATAAACATTTACGTCAGCGCTTACTTGGCGAAGAGAAACTTACTCTAGCAAATGCTGAAAAAATCATAGTTACGTGGGAGGTTGCAAGGGCAAATGCGGGTACGGCAGTAGAGCCACTAAACGCAGGACCAGGGCATATAGGAGCAATCCAGCACAACCCAGGCATGCAGTATGGAAAACATTACGGAAAGCTGAGACAGACGCTGGATTTAGCGCGGAAATACCAGGAAGAAGAATTCAATAGAGGAGCTGAAAGCAGCAGAGGTCCGGTGAAAAGTCGTCTGGGCGCGAGGCCATATGATATTGGACAGCAAGGGAGAGGACAGCGTCAGTATGGATCCAACGCAATGAATTTCAGGCAGGATGGAAGAGGCATTACAAGGCCTAAACCAGATTATTCGCAAATGATTTGCAATTTTTGTGGGATGAAGGGTCATATCAAGAAAAAATGCTTCAAACTCAAGAACCTTCATAGGGATGCCGTTAACCTGGTGGATTCTTACAGGCCAGGGCCCTCTGCGGACCGCCATATAGCCGAACTAATGGAAAGGATGCAAACGAACGATTCGGATGGAGAAGAGAGTGATTCAGGTGATTTAGAATGCATGTTGGTCTCGTCCATTAATAAGATAAGTGATCCATGTCTAGTCCGGGTTGATATTGAAGGAAATCTTTTGGAAATGGAAATAGATTGTGGCGCTTCTGTTTCCGTTATAAGTAAAAATCGATATTTTTCAATTTTTTCCAATCCTTTGAGTAAATATGCTAAAAAATTGATAGTGGTCAATGGATCAAAACTCAAAATTGAGGGTGAGGCAAAGGTCTTAGTGAAATTTAACAAAAAGGAAGCATTGTTACAGTTACTTGTGCTGGATTGTGACAATGATTTTTTCCCTTTACTTGGGCGAACTTGGCTTGATGTATTCTATCCCGACTGGAGACGATTTTTCTCAAATTCTATGGTAATTAACAATATGACAACTGAGTCTAATGAAACTGCTATTGATAAGATAAAAGAAAGATGTAGCGAAGTGTTCAAAAAGGTTTTTTCGACCCCAATAGAAGGATTCAAGGCGCAATTAGTGATGAAAAATGAGGATCCTATTTTTAAAAAGGCTTATGATGTTCCCTATAGGCTGAAAGAGAAAGTTGTGGAGTATTTGGACAAATTGGAAAAAGAAAAAGTTATTACTCCTATTGAAACAAGTGAATGGGCATCCCCAATAGTAAAAGTAATAAAAAAGTTAGTAGCGTTTTTTGCTCGTTTCAGTCTACCAGATGTTTTAGTTTCGGACAACGGTCCTCCTTTTAACTCCCATGATTTTATCTCGTTTCTTAGAAGGCAAGGTATTGAGGTGATGAAAAGTCCACCTTATAATCCTTCTAGTAATGGACAGGCAGAGAGACTGGTTAGAACAGTGAAAGAAGTATTGAAGAAATTCTTAATGGAACCAGAGATCATGGAGTTGGATCTGGAAGACCAGATTAGTCTTTTCTTGTTCAATTATAGAAACAATAACAGAACGAGCGACGGACATTTTCCGGCTGAAAGAATATTTTCTTACAAACCAAAGACAATTTTGGATCTTATTAATCCAAAGAAAGAGTATAAACAACATTTAGCAGTACCACAACCAGCTGATGAAATCATCACTAAATCTTTGGCCGGGAGAATCCCGAAACATGCAAATAACGCAGTTGATGAACTGATGGTCGGCGATGCATTGTGGTACAAAAATCACAATCCTTACCATCATGCGAGATGGTTAAAAGCAACTTTCATTAAAAAGTATTCTCACAACACCTTCCAGATACGTATTGGAAACGTAGAGGCAATGGCACATCGAAACCAGATAAGAGTTCGTGAGGACGAGGCACTCGGGCAAAGGCCAAATATCATCATCACCAAAAGCGACCAATGCGAAACCAGGAACAATACGCTGGAGGATACGAATCAGAGAAATGAAGGTTGCGAAAACGAAATAGAGGAGCTCTCAAAGGGGAGTGTCCGAAGCCGAAAGCGGAAACACCAGATCTCTGACACGGATCAACATGAACCAAGAAGATCCAAACGCAAGAAAAAATTGAACCGATGTGAAGACTATAGATATGATTAAGTTTCTGCTAATAGCTCTTTCGAATTATTTTTGAATGATCTCAGATTTACTATTCGATTATAGATGTTAAGTTCTTTTAAAAGTGAATTCATAAAATATTGGCAAAGGTCTATTCTGAATTAATTTTCATGCTAAATGGGGAAGGACTGTCATGTCCCTAGCGCACCCTGCGCATTCGAACATCTTCATTCGTGTATCTGTCAAACATCGTTTGCCTTCGGGCAACAAATCTGTATTTGATCGGTTACCTTCCTGGAGAAGGAATAAACAAGAGTTAGTTGATTTTGTGACTTGAAACGTGAAGGTTGTAATTCCACCAGTGTAGAAAAGAAAGAACCCCCCTGTTTGATCGTACTTAAAAACAATCTGCAGCTTAATTTTCGCAAAATTTACAAGTAGAAATTAGGTGTTGTGAAGCATTGCATTTGCCACCGAAAAGTGAATCTTGTAGGAGACTGTAATAGAAGCCTAAGGTAACTTTACTCTTGAATATTCACTGACTATTGAAAGTAAGACGCTGAGATCGATCATTAGGGAACACATGCTAGTTTCGAGAAATTGTTGAACAGACAAGGAAAGTGACCTTTTTCTTTAAGGATATTTGAACGTAATGACCAATAAATACTTTCAAAAACAAAAAACGAAATTAACTAGAACTACTACTAAACAGCCAATTTTGTTAAGACATGACGACAATTGACATTTAAGATTCTAATCTTACGTAAAAGACAGGAGTAATCAAAATAGCACCTAAATAACAAAGTATTCAAAACCATTTCGACTAAACACTATTAGTTATAACACTACTACACTACTATTTCAAAAATTCTGATGGAGCTGCTGATTTTTACAATGTTTCCTTTTCTCAGAAGCAAGGGAATATGGGTATTAAAAAAAACCACCACGTCACAATACTAATAAAAAACAGTGTTCATGTGGGCACCATAGCCTAGTCCGTCTGAGTATTGGTCCTGGTAGAGGGGAAACTTGGCAAAAGCCAGACCGAGGGTTCAGCCTTGACAAGTTAAGCTGTCAGGCAGCTCCAACTGAATACCATACAAAAATAAATAAATCTTTCATACTTATCAACCTATTTGTATGCCATCAGTACATTGTTCAATTCTCTTGAAATGATTTTCATACTTATATGCAACAGAATCATAATTTATATATTTAACAAATCTTTATTGTTGTGCAGGAACCTGCAATGTGTAAGGAAATTTTCAACAAGCTTTAAGTTTTAATAGGGGAAACGGCCAATTTGCCCTATAAATAAAGTACTACACTAAACTACGTATTTGCATGCCCAGCAACACCCAGTGGCATGGTCTGAAAAATCCTAACGAAAAGTGGAAATCTAATGCACACTATAGCACAATGCGCTAGATGCCCGACAACACTGAACACATAGCCACTAAGCCTAAAATGACATAATATTATTATTGTTTTCCTATAGAGTGCTTAAAAGGATCAATGGCTTCAAAACCATTTAGAAATAAAAGAATCATTCCTATTTCCAACCAAATCATCAATGTGATCGAACGAATTTGAATTCAGAAAATAGTTCTAAAAAAATCCAATATTCACATTAATATTTTCTAACCTAGATTTTTCTACTAGTTTTACTGAATTTCGAGATTAGTATTTTCTGATGATATTTTGTGACCCCATAACCTTTAGAATACAGTTTGACTTCACGGAACAAGCCAAAAGTATATTGAAATTTATTACGGCTTAAATCAGATAAGTTTAGAAACCAGGAAAAAGTGGAATAGATGATCCCCAAACACCCCACTTATTTTCAATAAGTGACTTTTTTCATAAAAATCATTACAAAACGAAATCTAGATCGAATTAAAAAAAAATTGCCTTTGGTGTGATCTCAATTAAATACACTTATCCTCTAAGTTACTCACATATTTTTCTCAATATTGTTTCTAAGTTTTTTAGATAAATGTTTTGAGGCCATGAAATTCGAACAAAAATGTATTGAAACGTTTTCAATATCTAGAATCCACAATACTTTATATTAATCACCTACTACATCATGCAGCTCACAATCCTGCGAACAGTTCAAGCATATCAGATGACTGATATATCGACTTTCGACGTTTTTGTGACTTGTCAAACTCGATGGAGAAGTTCAATCCCTTAAAACCCCACGCGTCCTCAACACCCCATTTTACGGTACTGGAAAAAATATATTTAGATCAACATTTTTTTTTTATTAGACGGTTAATGTATTATGTGTTTTCAATTACATTCAAACTTCCAATCTCATAAAAAAACATTTACCATAATTAACTATTTATACATAAACTCAAGCACTATGAGGCATTACGGAGCCGATTTAGGTTAGTTATTACTCGCAAATTCCATTAAAAAAAAACAATATGTTCGAAACATAATTGATATATGCAATTTTGGTTAACCACATAAATTACCTCATAGATTTATTTAAGAATAATTCCAAAGGTTCTTTCGGAATGTTTCAAAACAATCTGAGTGTCTGTCCTAGAAATTTATTTAATAAATCTAACGTCGTTTTCCCTAAGACTTATTCGAGCATTCCCGTTTAGAATTTTTTTAAGAATTCAACGATTAATTTCTCCAGAGATGCATAACGGTCAAAAAAGGTTCTCTAGCGATAACTTTAGGAATTACTGCAGAGATTCTGCCTTGGATTCCTTCAGGAAATCCTCAAGGTCATCTTTGAGAAATCTCCCAAGACTTTCGCGGATTTTTAGCATTGTTCCAAGAATGTCCTCAAGGGAATGTCATTTTTTTGAACATCAAGGTATTTCTAAAAAAAAATCCGAAATGACTTTTGATGAAACTTTTGAAATATTTAAGTTTGTTCATCAAGGATCTCTGAAAGAACTCTTGAGCTTTTAAGGAAGTCTCAGAAAATTACCTGATTGAATTGCTAAGATAATTGAAAAAAAAATAAACAATCGGATATCTGGATATTACCTGAAGGAATTTCCTGATTCCTTAAAAAGTTTGTGAAGGAAGGATCGGAGGAATTGAATAATTGCTTCAGTATTATCTGGTGTGGCTATTCAAATGAACCTTTGAAGAATCAGTAATGATGGGGGGAAATGCCGAAGTTTTTGGCAACTCTGTGCATCGATAGAGCTTGATTTTGATTTTTTTTTAATTATGAGGTATACAACATGAACAAATCTTTTTGATAAAGAAATATTCAATCATTACTTAATGTAATGAAATCGAACTGATACCTAGCCAACTGAATATTAAAACACATATTGATTTCTGATCAGATTTTTAATACAAATACAAATTTAAGACAACCCTCCTGCATTAAGAGTGGCCAAATTAAGAATACTCTAGTCCAATTAGGGCTATAGCAGTTGAATTATAAGGAACATTATTTGAGTAAAATCGGCCAATTAATGCATTCTACCATGTTCTACCATGTGAATGTGGTCTACTAAACACTGGTCTTCTAATTTGCTTTGCAAAAAAATATAAAACATTGCATTGAGGAATCCCCAACAGGTTATGAGATACGGCTATACTAGAGAAAAATCTTGCTTGGAAATTTAAAAAGGCGTATCACCAAATTTCTAACTAATCTTTCTAAACCCAAATAGGGTTTTGCTAATATACACTCCCGTGCATAAGTTTGGGTTCACCCCCTTAAATACATGCAAAAGTGTTCAGTCCATATCTCTGTGACTACACGTCCAATTGAAACTCTCTAAGCCGCATTCGAAAGGCAAAGGGTTATTCTTACTTCGTATGTGTTTTTCCAAAAACATTCTTTGAACTTTGTATACTAAATTTTTACTTAAAGTTGTGACATTTTTCAAAAAACACACTGAAAAATCATATCTAATTTCCTCAGCATTGGATCGACCAAAATTTTAAATCAAAGTGTCATTAGATTCGTAATCTTATATTCTTTGAAGAGACCCCACGAAATTTTGGCGGAAAAATCTGGAAAGTATTCAAAATCAATGAAACAGTCAGTCAAGTCATCGTGCAAAAGTTTGGGTTCACCCCTCAGTATGGTGTATCGTGCAAAAGTTTGGGTTCACCTGAACTTACTTAAATCTGTGAAATCTCAAACCAATCATGTACGCGCATTATTTGTGCACAAAAAAGCTTTAAATTTTTAAAATCGGTTTAAAAATGGCAGAGATATTGACAAAAATGATGTGCGTGCGGCTCAGGTGAACCCAAACTTTTGCACGATTTGCATCATACTGAGGGGTGAACCCAAACTTTTGCACGATGACTTGACTGACTGTTTCATTGATTTTGAATACTTTCCAGATTTTTCCGCCAAAATTTCGTGGGGTCTCTTTAAAGAATATAAGATTACGATTCTAATGACACTTTAATTTAAAATTTTGGTCGATCCAATGCTGAGGAAATTAGATATGATTTTTCAGTGTGTTTTTTGAAAAATGTAACAACTTTAAGTAAAAATTTAGTATACAAAATTCAAAAAATGTTTTTGGAAAAACATCTACGAAGTAAGAATAACTCTTTGCCTTTCGAATGCGGCTTAAAGAGTTTCAATTGGACATGTAATCACAGAGATATGGATAGAACACTTTTGTATGTATTTTAGGGGGTGAACCCAAACTTTTGCACGGGAGTGTAGGTGTGTACTTTCAAAACTGCAGTCAGAATTGTCTTCACATTTTGTGTGTAGCACTATGTAAGGCAATACATATTTGATTTTAAATACTATTTTGGTAAAATTAGAGACTTTAGAGACCTTCCATAAAAAGTCTTGCGTTAAATAGTAACAAAGTCTCTGAAAAGAGACCTGCTATCAGCCATATTCTGCCAATTTTCGCTAACAGTCCCTTATTCAATGGGATTTCTTATAAATATGGGATATTCGAATATGGTCAGTATTATGTTGTTTCCATGAGATTGGACGATTGAACGTATGAAATTGAAAACATCCAAACCGGTTTCCGATAATGACATATTTCGTTAATGTATTTAAAAATCAACGATTTTGCCGATAAGGTTAAAGAACTACTTGAGCACTTCCAAGATTCCTTTGGCATGTTTTTTTTCAGCCGAAATTTCTAAAACTTTGCAAAAAGGAGCATTATATTTGAATTTTTTAATTACTACGCTTATTATAGCCAAGTTACTCTATAGGCACCGCTTTTAAAAAATCCCTTCCAAAGTGAATCAAAAGTACCAAGAATGAGTTCCGACTTCTTACGTTTTCAAATGAGCGCAACACAAAAAATTTTCTAACGATTTTTTTTTTTTCGAAAATCTGTTAGTGAGGTGTTTTTTCTACAACGAAGAAAAGCGTGTGCTAGAATAAGGGCGTAAGTCGTATGATCGATTTCTCTTCATCGATCCTCTTTCGCTAAATTACTCAAGTGGTGTACAGAGTACACAGACATTACCCTTGGCATCAGACCCTTATCTCCCACTAACCACACTAACTCAGTGGTGTAAAACAGGAATATATACCATCCGGCGTTTAAAGTTTTCATGGCTACCTTTTGTTGATAATAACGGTAAAAGAAGCATGGACCTTTGCACGAGTTCACTAATCTGACGTTTGAGCGGTGCCGAATTCACTCGTTGCCATGGTCACGTAAATAACACGGCACCGCTCAAACGTCAACGAGTGAACGCGTGCATTGATCCATTGTTATTTGACAAATAATTACCTCTGCTGACTCCATCTCTGCATCTGTTGGCTCGTCCTTGATAATTTGAGCAACTGATCCTGCATTTTCGCTGGATACGATCTGTTCGGCGTCAACTGAGGGATTATTGTCATCAATTTGATTGGAATCGGTTAGATGTTCACCACGCTCCTAAAAGGATAAATCACAAGTTAATTTCAAAACATCAATTTATATAACCAAATAAAGGACCTCTACTGAATTCATTTCCGTGTCCGGCTCATCCTGAAGAGAAGAAGCTTCTTCGCACGACTCGACGTTTTCTACAGTCTTCATTTCGGCTAAGTTGCTACGGATTTCGGTTGCAACGGTTGGCGAGTTATCCTGTCCACTAGGCACTATTTCTGCTACTGTGGATTCTTCGACTGTTGTTGGCTTTTCAGATTCTACAGCAGAATTCTGCGCTTCGACAATTGGAATAGTAGTTTTATCTTTTTCAGATGGTTCTATCGAATCTGATACTGCTTCCTTTCCAACATGCAAGGTTTCAGACGCATTGCCCACTCCATCGCATGCAGTTATCTTCTCTGTTTTATCAACCGTATCTATTGTTTTACCTTCGGGACCTTCCATTGTTTCAATGGACAATGAATAATAGCAATAATAGACCTACACTAAACCAATTCAAAAAATTGAACACTCCGAGATTTTACGTACAACACGATGGATGTCGGCGACGCACGTGTTTTGGAAAATGTTGGTAAACAAACAAAATCGGTAAACACAAATTGAAAACAAACACGAAAATGTCATTTCCAACAGTGAAACCGCTTCTATCCGGATGGGTGTACTAAAATTATACTGCTGTCCATCACGCTAAGATCAGACTACCCAAGTATATATAGGTAAAGCTAGGGAAGGATTCTCGAAACAATAGCCCAAGTAACCACTAAGGGCTTATTCACAAATTTCATAACGCTTTAGGGGGTGGGTGGGTGTCCTCATGATGTTACGGCTCACACAAAATTTGTTAAATTTTCATACAAAAAGCGTTACAAGGGGGTGGGTGGGTGTCAAAAATGGCCATTTTTGGCGTTATGAAATAAATGAAAAAGCCCTAAGCCGTATAAAACGGCACCAAGTTGGTACTATAGTCGACTTAAAGGCTTGGCTATCAGAGCTTATTGGAATTATATCGCAATTAAGAGCTGCTATAGAGCCACTTTTGGCGAATTATTCGGCTGATAAACGGCCTACTCGTTCCAAGTCTCTGAAGTGAGGAGTGTCAAAATTTTATAGCACATGGATCGAAGAAAAAGGAAAAAAATATTTGTTTATTTTCTGTCCTTTTCTACCTTTTTATGTCCCTAATCAGAGTTGTTTTTTTTTTGTTACGTGATCCAGGTTTGAACTTATGTTTCCGAGGCTCCTATTACATGATTTTCCTTAGATTTTCCTATGCATTGATGGTTTAGTTCGCCCAGGATAGTATTTAAAGCATAAGAGATTACCCAGGTATCCAGTTAGCCCCGGTAAGGATGCTATCAAACTCATGAAAAAGGCCACGGACTACATTGCAGTATATAATGGTGGAAGTGAAATCCCTTAACAACTAATCCTTCTTTTCAATGAGGTGATCTCGCGGAATAACGCCAAAAACTTTTTCATGATTCATTTTTTATTTCCTCTCGCTGTTCTTGCTATGGTTCGGAATGAGAAAGTTCTTTATCAGAAATGCTGCAAATCTGAAACATTTAAATCCTTATTGTTTCCACTACTCATGAATTTGTGGACTTCTTCTGCAATCATTCTGCTGTTCAGAATATATTTTAACCAAATTTGATCATCGAATCTAAATTTGTTTTGATTGAAATCTGTTTCGGCTTTGTTGTCATAAACGTCATGTCACCAAGCCGTTTATAAGCATTCACAGCCCTTGTGTACTGCTAATAGGCACAGGGTTTACAAGCCCTGTAATATAGCGTTATATACCCGTATACAGCTAATTTCAAGGCTTGTGGATCACAATGCCTAAAAGCATTTAAAAATGTTATATGCTGCCAGTTGGCACTGAAATGCCGTTGAACAGCCCATTTACCGCTTATAACAGTGCTTACTGGTTACCTTGGTATTTTTTATCAAAACGTCTTATCTGATGTTTTTATAGATTTCAGTGTAATTTCCAATTAAATTGTCAAAATTTAGTTTCTTACGTTGAACTCTATTACACGCTAAGAAAATGTTATACTAAATGGCTTAAATACTATTCTAAAACTATATTCGGTCTATTCACTCATTGCTATGCATATTAGCTTATTAAGCTTGGCTAGTATAAACAGGTTTTATATTGGTAAATGATTATTCGGGAAATAAACATTTAACGTATAAAGTTCTAAAATCATGTGCTATGAATAAAATCAGCCATTTTTCTTTGTTTACGGTAAACAAAGGCCAGAAAACTCTAATAATGTAAACTTTGTATATAGCGCATTCATTTTCATATCCTTGGTCCAAATTTCCCGCATTTTCATAGAAAATTGGTTTTATTCCGCCCTTGCTGCAAATAAATTTCCACATGCTCATCTCAGCAGATGTTTGGAGACGTACATCTGTTTTGCAAAGTCATTTTAAACGGTGCGAAGAAACCCGTTGTAGGTTGAAGATCCTTACCGGAAGTTGCGCTTGATAAATGGGGGATCATCCATGAAGTCGTACAGATTCCATCGGTGGTGTTCCTGGATCAGTTTTTTGCGTTTGAAGATGGACGAATCATACTCTGGGGAAAAGTCATGTTGCAATATTTAGAATATTTACATAGTTCCACAGCCGGGAAGTGCTGTTCGGGAAATAACCCAAGGAACAATTGGTAGCTTTTAAGATACTTACGTGTTTAATACAAGCTGCATAGCAGCAACCATTGCTGAACAAATTTTTAGTTGAATCATTAATTGAATAATATTAATTTCCGCTTATAAAAAAGCTGTTATTCCACTTCCACTTTGTGTTTTGAATAAGAGCTGGATAAACCTCCGAAAATGCAAATATAGTAGCTTTTGTTCTACAACACATAAGAAGTTTAACAATTGACTGATTAAAAGCTTCTATAGGTTGTAGCCATCATTTTAGTAGCATATTGAACATTTGATTAACAACAAATTGTACAAAAGTTTCAGTGTCTAATACTTAAAATGTTGACCAGCATGATTAGTAAAACTTATAAACAATGTGAATAACAGTATATGAGTATGCTCTTATTCAAGCAAAACATATTATGTCTTTTTATGTTATTTTCAAATGTTTCAAATGGTTTTCAAATCAAATCCAAGACGTGTATGCGATAGATGGATTAACGTAATGGACGTAATAGCGACATAATGGATCAACGAGGGTAAAGTTCGAATCACATTGGATTAAAAATATCAAAATTTAAATTTTCCAAATGTAGTGATCATCATCTGCGACGTTATTGATATCGGAAAAAGTTACTAATCATAACATTTTTAATGATAATCGAAGTATAAATAATAATTTAACAATAGTTACATGAAAGTGGTTACCCAACTTACAGTCAACTGTCACAAATAAACATACATAGTTAATTATTGTTGAATAATGGTGACAGCTGAAAAAATGCCCTACAAAGAGCTGAGAAGATGGTATTAAGATCCAAATTTAAGTCAATGTTCAACATTTTTCATTGGAATGAATAATAGTAGAATCAACACTTATTAAACTTCTCCAAAGAATCTCTGCCGACTTGTCAAGATTGTTTTACTAATGAGTTGAACAAGTCATTTTTCCTTCTATTAAAGAGCCAATATTCCACCAAACAAATATAATTGTGTAAACAGATGTACAGGAGACGAACTAACGTTTTGGTTGCTTCGCACTTCAGCTGTTTCCATGTTTAACATGAACATGATTTAAAGCTGAATAGGTATTTTATAAAATCCTAATACAACATAGATATATCATCCGAGCAGGTCATCCAAAGAAGTCCAAAATAACGATTACTAAACACATTGTTCAGCAACAAAGAAGCCTTACAAAAGAGGTCACACCATAGCCAAATTTTTGAAAAATGGACAAAATATCTAAAAATTGCGTTGTATTCCTAATGTATTGCAATGTTCAACTTACTAATATTATTATTATTTATCTTCATTTGAATGGCTTTTTACCCTTGGCGAATTCGCCACTAACTTACTAATATATAAAAACATGTTAGATACAATAATAATTGATGCTTTCTCAATACAATATTTAAAATGTTTAGAATGTTTGCTGTTTAGAAAATATTTTGAATCAGTCTTCTGACATAGGATTATTGATTGAAATATATTTTATATTTGTATAATGTTTAATAGATGGAAAAAGTACGACAAATAATTAAAATATTAACCTAGTAGAAATATTATACATTTAATAAATGAATTTTAGTATAGTTAGATGAACAATTCAATTAAAGTTTTAACAAGTTAAAACTTATTATGAAATTCGATTAATCATTTCAGACTGTTTTTACTTTGTGAATAAACTTTATTTTTGACCAGCATTGAAATAAATTTTCTCACTGTGCGCTATAAATAGCCGACTGAGTTCAGCTCGCATCAGTACTGAACAGCAGCAGAAGTAATGCGCTTATTCAGTTGTTGATCAGCATAGCACGTGTTGATTAGTTATTGTTGAATAGAAGCTCAAGCATGATCAATAATCAGCTACAAGAGGTTTATATTGGGCACTGGAAGACTGATATAAGAATTCAAGGATGACACAGATGGCAAGGTATACCGCTGACGATGGGAAGGTCTCAAGTTTGAATCCAGTATTCAGGTAATTATTAAAAGTGTGGTTATTTAATTCATGGTTAAGGTATACACTGCATTTGATGCATACAGTGTTAGCTATTTTTAGTCATTTATTTGTTTTCAATCAATTTTGTGGCAGTTGAATAACAGCTGAGATGAATGCATATGAAGCGATTTTGAAGTTGTAGAATAAAGTCAATATACAACGACACGCTTTATAACTTCTCCAAATTTGTGTGAACAACGCCTGAACAAAGGCTTCACTTGGAAGTAATTAAAATGTTGTTCAACATGATGCTGAATTATACAGCAATAATGTAGTTTGTTAAACTAGCGTTGTTAAATCATCAATCCTTATTAAGCTAAGTGAAACCTGAATAAACATCATTATAATATATGATTACAGTCACTAAATGATAAGAAGCTTAATAATTTCGCCAGATTTGCTTGAACAATGTGTGCGTAGCAGCTGCAAAGTAATATAATAAAGCAACTATTCAGTATGTAGTTGTGAAAAATTGCTTAATAAATGATTATAAAATAGGCAAATGTTTCTTGGGAAACTTACCAAGTGTGATTTGTTTTTTGTTATTTTTATACAATATCTATTCGGGATATATTGGGTACGAAATGTTATCAAATACTTAAACTTTTATATAGTTTTTTGAATGAGATTTCATATACTATTTGATATTTCTGCTGGTGTGTGTGTGTGTTTTTCTTGTTTTTATTTGCAGATATGAAGATGGACTCTTTTTTGGTAGACCCCCTCCCTCATCCCGTTTTGGAAGCCACCCCATACCCCATTACTTCACTTGGATCCATGTTGCAGTTTATGGCTCTTCTTCTTCTTCTTTCTGGCGTTACGTCCCCACTGGGACAAAGCCTGCTTCTCAGCTTAGTGTTCTTATGAGCACTTCCACAGTTATTAACTAAGAGCTTACTATGCCAATGACCATTTTTGCATGCGTATATCGTGTGGCAGGTACGAAGATACTCTATGCCCTGGGAAGTCGAGAAAATTTCCAACCCGAAAAGATCCTCGACTGGTGGGATTCGAACCCACGACCCTCAGCTTGGTCTTGCTGAATAGCTGCGCGTTTACCGCTACGGCTATCTGGGCCCCCTAGTTTATGGCTCTGCTATGGTTAATTTTTACCGTATGAGCCTTTAGTTTTAATTTTTCTGTTATAACGTTATATGAAAAGATAAAGAGGTTTTGTGCCTCTTTGAGAAAGATTTCGAACAGATATCACTCAAAGGGGTTTTTCCCTCTTTCAAAATTTTGGTTAAATAAATAAATAAATAAACAGCAAAATAAGTGAAACGATAAAACTAGACCCGTACAAGAAAGAAACTTTTTACAATGCAGCTGGAAAACGACTGAAAGTGAGCAACGTGCAAATTTTACAAAGTCCTCAGAGCAATATCGAACGATCAATATGTTTAGCTAATAATATTTCTGAATTATGCATAGGAAAGCTTAAAAAGAATCTGTTTTATAATCTTTGCAATGAATAAAATGTACAAATGAGTTCAATCGCATATAAAATATATTAATTAGAATTTTCCACTCTCTCCGTGTACATTGCTTCCCTTTGCAAGCAACACAGTGGGGAAAAAATGTTTGAGTTTGATACAGTTTCAAAATATATTTTCACAACCTTCAAGCTCGATTTAAACGAAATGTGTGAATTGTTAGATAGGTCGTTTCAACGCTTGTTTCAGTGTAAGTACTAAAATTTGACAAATATTGGCTTCAACCCTGAACAGTTCGTTGACAGAGAACGTCAGAACCGATTCTTCTTTTTGATTACAATCTTGACCTTCGTCCGTTCGCATCGCCACCACAAATCCGAAACAGCTGATAGTGTTGGTACATGTCTTACGTACACACACGAACGACACCCCACCAGTAAATACAATCGAATTTTTATTCACCACTCGTCTGCGTCTCGTCTTTAGTGATCACGAATCGGCGCCACCAAGAAGTGCCAGGGGCCAGTACTCGTTCAGCTTCCCATCGGTGAAATGATCGTTCTCGCGAATTTGAATTTATTCCACCGCCACCATTAGTCATCATAGTAATCCAATTGCATTTCCCTCGCAGACAATCATTTCCCGGTCGCTTCCGCAGTTTGTGCAATTTGAATATTGAAAAGATAAAGGAATCGAACGACACAATCTATCGGAGATTTTATTTCCGTTTGCTGTACTATTGGTCCAAGACAATAATTGAAATCTACATCGTCAGAAACAGCCAACCGACGAATCAGCAGTAATAATGGGCGACAAAAAGAAGCCAGTCTACATCCAGTATTTGTTTGGAGGTCTTTCCGGGTAAGTAATTTCTGAGCAAATATACTTTGGATGTTATCTAATATGGGGTGAGGGTGAGAGTTATTTTCGTGCGTTGATAGGTGAAACTTAACGCACATAAAAAAAACGTACGAAACTCGCGAAAACGGATAAGAGACGAACTCACATTTTGGTCACAATCCGGTTTCTACGTATTAAATGAACATAAAACCATAAGAGATATGTACGTCACTAGGTAGACTTTGTGATAGATTAGACCGGTAGAACAGAACTGCGAAGATAGATTGATTGAATATAATACTTGCTGACCTCTGTGTATCCCTTGGAATCATATCTGAGTTCTGACCTCACGAAAATTGTGTTAATGGTGTGTTGGTTGATTACGTACACACAACCATTCAATAAGAATCGACTCCAACATGCCAAGCAATCTCCATTGTAGCAACGACAGTCAAGGGCACGGCCGGCAAACCTGTAGGAGGCATTAGGGTGGATCAAAACATCGGTTTATATAAGGTTATTTGTGTTAACAATTGGCTTGTTTAGGGGTATCCTGTTTTTTACATATTCTGATTCTACGTTAAAAACTAAGCCAGAATCCAAAGTTTCATAATTTTCCGTGCCCTGGAACTATTTTTAAAACGCGTTTGAAATTAGTATGGAAAACGCGTTTGAATCACCCCTCGGCTAATTTTACTTCGGCACGAACTGTCATTATGTAAATGTAAACTGAAATGTCATTAAGTCGACGAATTGTAATCTTTTTTTATTCATTTATTATATCAAAATTGCGATATTGAAGCGCAATAAAATCGTGTTACATAGTAGTTAGTAGTGAAAACGAAGTAATTCTTTCAATTGGTAGGTATATAGTGTTTGCACATGTGCCGGGTTAGTGTTGTGCTGATACTGTTAGATACACTTATCAGCTTCAGCTGTGTCGAAGATCGTGTCCAAATCAGACATCTATTGTAGCAGTATAATTGAATTTTCATACATTACATTACTACAAAAAAATCAAACTAAATTAAGCTTAGATTCAAGCTTAGCGAATTGACAAATAGAATAACAATTCCCTGCAGAGTGAAAGAGAGGAAAATAAAAAAAAAATAGTCATAAATTACAACTAATATGCATACCAAAATTTGTTATTTTTTCTACGTTAAAAAAATTCTGGAATAACTAGTGAATGTCAAATTTTGATGCCATAACTAATTTCACTGTTCCTTAGATATTGGTTCATCACATCATAATGGTGAGATGATATGGACTAATGCAATAATTTGACGTTTGAGCGGTGCCGAATTCACAGGTTGCTATGGTCACATAAATAACGCGGCACCGCTAAAACGTCAAATGATGAACTCGTGCATAGGTCCATTTTACTCTATCAATAACTACTACCGAACGAGGTGACTTGCAACGCTTCAAAATCAATCAAGAAAAACCATGGTATAAACCAAGGCTGCCCAGCGTACGTCCCGTGGAAAGATTGAAATTTTTTTTTAGGAAGAAGTCCTCTATGGCCGGACAGCCTATATGCCCGGACAGTTTGAATTTTCCAAAAACGAAAAATGATATTAACGTTTTAATATTCCAGGATTATACCAAAACACATTTTTGCAGTGTATACAAACTATGACGTTTTCATGTCCAAACGTAAACAAACAGTAGCTGTTAAAAGTTTCACTCTGATACAATCTACCAAAAAAATGTGAAACGATAAAATTTCATACAAGTGTAGCCACAAATGTTTCTTATAAGGTACCGTGGAGCAAGTGGGTAATGGATTTCGCATAGTTGGAATTCTTCAAATCCTAGAGACTTTAAATTACAACAAATGAGGTCGTGTATATTTTTTAGCTTGACTCCCACCAAATATAAGCAGAATGCTGAATTTTTTTATGTTAAATTGAAGACAAAAGTACAGAAAAAGTTTTTGAAAGACGTCTTTTTACTTTTCGTTTATCGTTTTGAATAATAAATTTAAAAACTAACAGATATATTCACGATTTCTATTACCTTTATCATTTGTTGAGGCGTCCCAATGAACAATAACATAAGTAACATGTAAAAAAAGAAAATTTCATTCTTATTACTTTAATTTTCTTCTGTTCAGTTATTTTTGTTGAAATTCACTTATCCAGTTAAATATACCAAATATTTTCACTTATCCCATTTACCCACTTGCCCCGTGGTACCTTAATTTAAGCTGAATTCTCGCGTAACTTTTCAAAACGTCCTAAGTAACAAATGTAAACAAATCGAGATTATCATTGCAAATCATTTGCGTTGCACCACTTAGCAGCACATTAGAACACTCGTTCTGATATATAAACAACAAATTAATCTATTAAAAGCTTAACAAAATGACCAATGTTCAAAACTGCATCGCTTTTAATCAATTGTTACATTGGACCTTTGATCAGAGAACCGACCACATGTCATATGTAACATTTATGAATAAACACGATTCTAATGTTACATTGGACATTCCTGAATAAAGCTTTGGAATGGAGTTTAAAAGGTAGAATGATTTGTAGAAGCGTGTCTGAGACACTACTTAGATGTATAGAATGCCATAATAACTGCTTCTCAATACGCTTCCAATCGCAAAACGCAAAATACTGTTAGCCATCTATGCTTTAGTAGCGCAACTAGTCAGATGATGAGAGATTTGATTTTTCACGCATCCATCACATGCCGCTGTGGGGAAAAATGTTTTATTTACCTGATATAAGACGGTTCACAATGAAACAGTTAGGCGGAAAAGGTAGGAATATCCATTCTCTATGTTCTACATACGTTTGTTTTTTGTATTATTGCACTTCTTTCATAAAAATTGAGATCCGGCTGGTAGGAGCACTAGTTTGAGGTTGGAAAACCAGGATATGTGAGGTTAGTTTCATTGGAACTTTCGCCTGAGCGATTTTTGCGCTTAAATAAAACACGCTTCGGGACATTCTTCGCTGCCCCTAAAAATACCATTGGGTAGATAAATGAATTCTCTACCATTGGATCTCATTCAATTTCATACATAAGTGAAGTAAGTGGTGAAAATAAATATTTTGTTCCGAATGTTTTGAAACCATGAATGAGTTTGACATTGCTCTCGTCAACCATCATCATGACGACAGCAGCACACCCCACCGGACGAATAATTCGACAATTATTGTCGTATTGGGAGCGAATCATTTCAGTCGATATTTTCAGAGTCGCACTGCCTCGCAAAATTGAAAACGCTCAAGTGACAAAAAGAGAATGAGTTACACAAAACTGTATTTTGGTCTTTTTGCCAAACCATGTTTTACCGTTCCGCTGGATTGGATCAGCTGCAACTTCTCTTTTCATATTATTAGCGCATTGCGTGCATATAGGGGAATGATATTGAGCACAAGATTGAGCATCATGATGTCATTGTATCAATCTGATTCAGATGCATGATCGATCAAGCATATAAATATGCTTCCAGGCAGCAACACGAGCAACGTACATGCGCGACTTGCTCACACATATTTACATATTGAGCGATCAATCACCGAAGAGAGGAGAAGCTGTATGTATTTGTTATGCGTGGGCTCCTTTCTCGAGTTCCTGCAACAAGATGGACGGCGTCGTCGTCGTCATCATTCCCCACCGCAATTTCTTGTTTCAACCGACGGCTGGTGCTGATTGCAACACAGCCGTCACCACCAGCACGTCATGCAGTGGGAAACTCACACATGACCATGTGGGCGAAACCGTCATAAAAACGGGGGGAAAATTGAGGGAGAATCAGTGAGAGAGCAAAATGTCCTACATACAGCTCAACATTTCCCCTCCTTCTGTTGTTACATAGGACACATAGACGAAGGGGAAGAAGTGACGTCGTGGGATTGAATGAATCAAAACAAAGCACAGCTGGTGTCTCCGATTAGCACACCGCAACAAAATGTCGATATTTTCAGAGTCGCTCTGCCTCGCAATACTGAATACGCTCAAATAACAAAAAGAGAACGAGGTACATAAAACTGTATTTTGGTCTTTTTGCCAAATCATGTTTTAGGCTTACGCTGGATTGGATCAGCATTCGCTCAGCTGCCAGTTCTCTTTTCATGTTATAAGCGTATTGAGTGCATGTAGGAAAATGTATTCAGCATCATGATCTTATTCTATCAATCCGATTCAGATCCATGGTCGATGAAGCATATACACATGCTTCACGGCAGGGGATTTTTTTTATTATCGTACAAATTGGGCCGAAGGGTCTCAGATTTTCATGAAACTTTTTCCACAGGCAGGGCTCATGGATATATGAATAAAAAAAAATTGAGAAAAATTCAGGGTCGCCTATTTTTCCGGAAAACTCAGGTGGAAATTTTTTGTTTTCCCTTGACACTACTTACTTTGAAAAATCATAACTCAAGAACGAAGCATCGTAGAAACAAAGTTTTTTTTTATGAAAATTTAAGCAAATTTTCTCAAAAATCCAAAAAAAATATGAACTGGAAAAAGTTTTCCACAAAATTTTCCACCGTTGGGAAAATTCGTAAAGAAAAGCCGGAAAAACTATGCCCGAACTCGTGGAAAATTTTCAAAAAAATATTTTCGAGAAGGTAATTTTATAAGCTTTAATCACTGAAATTTTTGGAATGCACTTTTTTTTCGTTTTTGAGTTATGGCCAATTTTGTGAAAAATGTCCAGATGTGCCATATAAGACTTTTCTTTGAAAAATCATAACTCAAGAACGAAACATTGTAGAAACAAAGTTTTTATATGAAAATTTAAGCAAATTTTCTCAGAAATCCAAAAAAAATATGAACTGGAAAAAGTTTTCCACAAAATTTTCCACCGTTAGGGAAATTCATAAAGAAAAGCTGGAAAATCTATGCCCGAACTCGCGGAAATTTTTTATGCAAATATTTTTGAGAAGGAAACTTTATAAACTTCAATTTTAGTAACTTTTAGGATGTACTTTTTTTTTGTTCCTGAGTTGACCATTTTGTGAAAAATGACCATATTAGCCTTTTCTTTGAAAACAAATCTTTGCATTTTTTACAAAATTGACCATAGATCAGGAACTAAAGAAAAGTACATCCTAAAAGTTACCAGAATTGAAGTTTATAAAGTTTCTTTCTTAAATTTTTTTTTTTTTTAATTTCCGCGAGTTCGGGCATAGATTTTCCAGCTTTTCTTTATGAATTTCCCCAACGGTGGAAAATTTTGTGGAAAACTTTTTCCAGTTCATATTTTTTTTCGGATTTTTGAGAAAATTTGCTTAAATTTTCATACAAAAACTTTGTTTCTACAATGTTTCGTTCTTGAGTTATGATTTTTCAAAGAAAAGTCTTATATGACACATCTGGACATTTTTCACAAAATTGGCCATAACTCAAAAACGAAAAAAAAGTGCATTCCAAAAATTTCAGTGATTAAGGCTTATAAAATTACCCAGTGATGAGAAAAGTACTGGAGCAAACATTTACCGCCTCTACATTTACATCTTTCTACACGACCATCAAAATCCAAAGCAAACCATGACCGTTCAAAACCAAAAAATGTCACGGCTCTTCAAAACTGTAATCTTCTTCTTCCTAACGTTTTTCAACCCCGAATGCGAAATGACTCGAGCACAGTGGTGACACGATTTTTGCGGTTTTCGGGGTTTTGCATTTTTGCTCGATAAAGGTAGCATGAAATTGATCTTGTTTATATGTATCGCAACGGAATGATTGTGCTCTTTCTGTTAGAGCTAATAGATTTCAATTAGTTGAAAACACTAGCGAAATATTAGCGATTGAATGATTTAACACTTTTTTCAATCATTCACCTTGGAATGGCTGCCCGAAAATGGTCATAGTGGAGAGACAGAAACAGTCAAGCAGTGTGTGAACCGTTGGCAGCGCAACGCCTGATGGTATTGATGCTGCTGCTGCTTTGTGTTTTGGTTGAATGGCAGAATCGATGTACTGTGGTGAATTGTGGTCACAGTTCCCAAGACTGAAATTACCTTCTCGAAAATATTTTTTTGAAAATTTTCCACGAGTTCGGGCATAGTTTTTCCGGCTTTTCTTTACGAATTTTCCCAACGGTGGAAAATTTTGTGGAAAACTTTTTCCAGTTCATATTTTTTTTTATTTTTGAGAAAATTTGCTTAAATTTTCATATAAAAACTTTGTTTCTACGATGCTTCGTTCTTGAGTTATGATTTTTTAAAGTAAGTAGTGTCAAGGGAAAACAAAAAAATTCCACCTGAGTTTTCCGGAAAAATAGGCGACCCTGAATTTTTCTCAATTTTTTTTTATTCATATATCCATGAGCCCTGCCTGTGGAAAAAGTTTCATGAAAATATGAGACCCTTCGGCCCAAACCCGTACGGTAATAAAAAAAAATCCCCGGCAGCAACACGAGCAACGTGCATGCGCGACTTGCGCACAAATATTTGCAGAGCAATCATTCACCGAAGAGCGGAGAAGCTGTATGTATTTGTTTGGCATTGGTTTCCTACAACACAATCGACGGCGCCGTCATCGTCATCATTTCCCACCGCTATTTTTTGTTTGCGCCAACGGCTGGTGCCGAATGCAACACAGTCGTCACCACCCGTCGTGCAGTGGGTAACTCACACACGAACAAGTGTGGGCGAAACCAGCATTGAAACGGGGGGAATATTGAGAGAGAAACAGCGAGAAAGCAAAAAGTCCCAAATACAGCTCAACGTTTCCCCTCCTTCTGTTGCTACATAGGACACATAGGCGGAGGAGGAAAAGTGATGGCGTGGCATTGAATGAATCAAATTGTTGTTGTTCGTGAGAAACTTTAACCCGAAGGTCATTCGCCCCTTCTTCAAATGAATCAAAACAAAGCACAGCTGGTCCCTGCGATTATCACACCGCAACAAAATGAGCAGTTCAACTTGAATGTTGAAGCAGTTCAACGCACGTTGATACCAAATGAAATAAAACATGCTTGTTACTCAAATCAAAATGTCCGATGTTACTATAACTGAAACAAAATGACCGAAATGAATGTCCAATGTAACACTTGTTGAAACAGAACGACCTATGTGATTTATCCTATGTACATATTTTTGGTCAAAACGTCCTATCTGATGTTTTTATAGATTTCAGTGTAATTTCCAAATAAATTGACAAAATTTCATTTCATACGTTGAACTCTATTACACTGCTTCCCTCTACAAGCAACACAGTGGGGAAAAATTGTTTCGTTTTGATACAGTTTCAAAATATATTTTCACAACCTTCAAGCTCGATTTACTCGAAATCTCGAAAACTTATTCATATAGACTCAAGTCAAAAAAGTATACAAACTTACTTTATCGATCCTACGTGTTTCTCAGACGAAATTCTACACGTTTTGCTCTGAACCAACTCGATTTTTCACTTTTAGAACGTTTATTCTTCGGATTTACAAAACGACGAAAGTAAGATTTTCAACTTTCGCAACCTAACCAATACTTTCGCCGCCCCGCTGTATGGAGGAGACAAAGTGACTTAACCACGAATCAAAACAAAACACTACTTGAGCCGATTTTACACTGGTAGAAAAACGTCGCAAGTAACTGAATGAAACGGCTTATCATTTTGTCATAAAATTTTTGTGTGAAATAATAGGAACTCCATAGTTTTTGAACGCGAGCTCATTGTATGCAAAATTTAAGCAATGTACACGTTGAAAAAATGTTAAAAAGGTGATTCATTTTAAAACAGTTTTAGAAGACAGGTTGTGAATCTTCTGAATTAATTTTCTCAAAACCGTATGGAAGTTACTTACGTCGATTTGAAAAAGTAATCGAGAAATGTGTGAATTGTTAGATAGGCCGTTTTGAAAAGTTACGCGAGAATTGTCTCCGTACGTTGGCTTCAGTAAGTTTTGCATCAATCACAATGCAAAATTTATTAGAAAATGACCTTTTTTGTAAACCATTGCAAGTCCTCTATGGCCGGACACCTCTTATCCTCTATGACCGGACAGTAAAAATTTTAACCCAATAATTGGGATCTAATTTATAATTCGTTTGTTCATTAATTTAGGGTACAAAAAACAAAGAGCAACAAAAATAAAGCATAAACAACAAAACTTTCGGTCCTTGGAGGCCTTATAAAGTGCTGTAAACATGATGCTTTTAACAATCAACGCTCCGTCATCGTAATCATCGTCATCATCGAAACTTGAAAAGCAGTTTTTCTGTTCAAAACTAAAAATTATTCGATGAAAATGTGTTCACTGTCTTTCGGTAGAGGAACAGAATACAGTCAACACATTTTCCTGTAAATTTTCTTGATTTTGAACGAAAAAACTGCTCTTGAAAATTCCGAAATCAATGACGGATCCTGCCCTCTTTTTTTAATAATAGTTCTCACTTCTTCCAAATCAAATCCCAGCAATTTTCGAAAATGTTCTCTTGATTGAAAATATTTTCGAAGTCCTGAGTAACTTGATTTTCAATTGGACTAGTAAGTCCTAAATTAAAATTGTGCGCGCTTTCAAACTGCATAGCAAGTTTTGGGCATTTTTGCAATTGGTTAGTAATAATTTGTTTTCCTCTTTTAATGCCGGTATTGGCTTCTGAGGTTTTTTCAAAATTTTAGATAATTTCCAAAAGGGCTTAGAGTCAGGGTCCAATTGAGAAATTTTATTTTCAAGTTTTTTGTTTCTTAATTGTGAAAAACGTTCTTTGATTTCTATCTGCAAAACCTGCCATATAATTTTCATGGCAGGATCGCGAGTGCGTTGAAATTGCATTCTCTTCACGTTTTCAAGACGGATCAAGAGTTTAAGATCATCGTCTATAATCTTCTTTTTTTCTGGCGTTACGTCCCCACTGGGACAGAGCCTGCTTCTCAGCTTAGTGTTCTTATGAGCACTTCCACAGTTATTAACTGAGAGCTTACTATGCCAATGACCATTTTTGCATGCGTATATCGTGTGGCAGGTACGAAGATACTCTATGCCCTGGGAAGTCGAGAAAATTTCCAACCCGAAAAGATCCTCGACCGGTGGGATTCGAACCCACGACCCTCAGCTTGGTCTTGCTGAATAGCTGCGCGTTTACCGCTACGGCTATCTGGGCCCCATCGTCTGTAATCACGGATTCAAATTTTACTTCACGTTTTGGAATTGCAATGCTCTTGATTTCAACAATGGAATTTGTTAAAGTTTCAAGAGCATTATCAATATCTTGTTTTGTTTGTAAAGAAATGTTAACATCAAGATTAGAGTCAATATATGTTTCATATATATATTCCAGTTGGCTCGAAAATAATTGAAAGTGGAGCTGATAGGATTGATAATCGCTTCATGGGATATTTGAAACGTAACAGGGACATGATCAGACTAAAAATCAGCATGAGTAACTAATTGGCTACAAAGATGAATAGAGTCGGTTAAGACCAAATCAATCGTAGAAGGATTTCTAGAAAAGGAATAACACGTAGGGCTAACAGGGTACTGAATTGAGAAATATCCTGAAGAGCACTCATCAAATAAAATTCTGCCGTTGGAATTACTTTGCGAAATATTCCATGATCGATGTTTGGCATTAAAGTCACCAATGACAAAAAAAAATTGACTTATTGCGAGTCAATTTTTGCAAGTCAGTTTGGAGCAAACTAACTTGCTGTCAAGAGCATTGAAAAGGCAAATAGGCAGCTATGAAAGTAACGTAACGCTCTTGGTTTTGAAATTCCAATTTCACTCCTGTATAGAGAAGAAAGACGTAATTCTACGTCAAAACTGATTGATTGAATTAATTACTTCGCTTTCCCATAGTAGTTCTCATACAAACTTTAAAACGAATGGCTTGTGCAGTTCATCCAAATGAGCTCAAATTTTGAGAGGACATACAGAAACTGACCATGAATCCAATGAATAATGTGAAGCAAAACCGACATTTGAACCACCCTAATAGGCATATATGCGTGATTGCATTGGTTCAAGATCATTGATATACGACTCGGCTAAAGTCGCAGCTAGCCAATACGTAGCACAGTTTAACAGTAAACACACTGATAGCTATAAAATCTTTTTCTTCATTTTGATGGGACTGATTACAGATTTGTTGAAATTGCACCAATTGCACAAATCAAAATCAATCTGGAGAAGCCATTTGCCGTTCAATTGGCGCCTTTTTCATCGCGATGGCATCTGAGAATCGAGACGGGGACCATTGATTGATAAAAGCAGTCCACCGTTGCGATACGGTTCATACAACCTTTGATAAACTATGGACGGCAGGTACGAATGTTTACCGAAATGATAAGAACCGGCATCAGGCTGCTCATATTATGTCCTTGTTTCGAATGAATCTGCTGCAAATAGTAAAGCAAACACGAAGGATTTGGTTGATTAGATTCGCTATTTTGGACGGCGACGTGTGGCCTGAGTACCGTGTGATTATGTGCTCTTATCATCGTCGTTTTATTTTTTGTTTTTGTTGTAGTGGGCTGAAGTTCATTGAGTTCAGTGATACGAATTCTACTAAATTATGGAGCTTCTTTCTATATACTCTTTTCGTTTGTTTTTTTTAATTAGCAAAAAGAATGCATATGTTTTCTGAATTGCATAATCAATCATGTGATCGAAAAGTAGGAATTGCTGGTTTTCAAGGCCCGGTGCGAGGTCAAATTAGGGCGGGACCATACGCCAACGTAATTTAATTTACGTAACCACTTTAAATGTAGTTATACAGTAATACTTGCTTTATGTACAATGTTTATATGCATAATTTACAGCTCGATCAGCTTAGTTACTAGGGCGAATTTACGCATTCCTAATAATGGTTCACCAATACCAGCGTGAGCCAGTTAAATTGAGCTCATCTTCACAATCATTGTTTACCAATGCCGATGAGCCCTTTTCTAATGCTTCTTGGAATGCCAAATATTACAGTCATCATGATATACCTCAGAATGCTGGACACTTATAAAGATGGCGTTTTCGGCAAGGTTGTTAATAAAGCAATCATTGATCGAGCTAGTTGATACTAAATTTTGCCACAAGATGACTCCAGTAAGCATGAAACATTTGTTTTGCAAATATCTCAAAACTGGACAAACATTTCAAAAGGGCACATCGACATTGGTAAACATTGGCTTTGCAAGACGTTGTTGAGCCCAATTCAACTCGATTACGCTCACCAATACCACTATCAGGAAGAGCTGACACCAATCTTTCTGATAGTGGTGTCAGTTTGCGTGGGCGGGATGAAAAGGGCTCACCAACAACGTTTCTGAAAAAAGGCTCAAGACCTCTTGGGCCCTTTTCAAATGTTTGTCCAGAAAAGACCGACCACTTAGAAAGTTGGCATCTTCGGCAGAGTTGTTCAGTAGCTCAAAGGCTATCTTTATTCAAGCCATGAAATTCGAGATTGGTTAGCCCTTGAGCTACTGAACAACTTTCTCGAAGATGTCATCTTTCTAAAACGTCTGAATCCTGAAATATTCGCAAAACAAAACCTTCAGGCTCACTAGTGCCGCCTGGTGGCAAAATCTCGAATTTCTTAGCTGAAATAATAATAGCCCTACTTAAGTCACTGAACAACTTTTCCGAACACGCCTTCTCTCTAGGGTCCTTAGATATCTGCAAAACAAAAGTGAAAGTTTCATGCAGGCATCGCAATCTCATCTGAGCGTAGAGATCATCTTTGCATGTCGAAAAGATATTGCTGTTTGCGTTTAACGTGCAAACCTTGGCTAACTGGGCTTCAAATGAGGTAACACAAAGCAATCAAAGGATACTTAGCAACCATAATCCATATCACACAGGGCTGTGTTGGTTGCAAAGCTCAAAGCTTTGATCCAACCCTTCTCCAGTAGAGAAGCTAGATAGAATACAGGACGCTTCGATGCTTTACTGGTTCCCCTATGGCTTGCTCAATTTTCACCACCTAATTAATTTCAATCTCCCTTGCGACGCCTATCCTATTCATTTGATCATTTTCAAAAAAAAATCTTCTATAGACTCCCTTTTCCTTTGAGTCGCATGACCGATAAAGCCATTACAAATTATAATAAAATATATTAATTGATCCATGCACGAGTTCATTAATTTGACGTTTCAGCGGTACCGAAATCACTCGTTGCCATGGTAACGTAAATAACACGGCACCGCTCAAACGTCAAATAATGAACTCGTGCATTGGTCCATAGTTGTCACACACTTGTAAAGATCGGTTGGTTTCTCTACAAGCTCCAATGGACCTATGCACGAGTTCATTTATTTGACGTTTAAGCGGTGCCGAATTCACTCGTTGCTATGGTCACGTAAATAACACGGCACCGCTCAAACGTCAAATAGTGAACTCGTGCATCGGTCCATAGATTATGGGCAGGCTACACTGATTACCATCGTGACCGATCAACAAGTGAAAATATCATCAAACTCGTTTTTAATTCTTCAAGTTTTCAAGCCAAAATGGAGTGTATTGGAATTTTCAAGCCTTACGAAAGCAATTACGGAATCTGGAAGACGAAGGTCGAATTGCTATTGGTTCAACGGTAAGTGCTGGGGCTTTCGGGTCGGGCGATGCAACACCCGAAGGCGCATGTCACTATGGACCAATGCACGAGTTCAGTCGTTGACGTTTGAGCGGTGCCATGTTGTTTACGTTACCATAGTGGTTTCTGCGATCGCGTACATACACGGTACATGTCACCACCACTACTTAAAAATTGCTGGTGGAAAATATAAACAAAGATCAGCTGTTTCCAGCAAAATCAAATGGCAGTATTTTCAACCAGCAAATTTGCGCATGTGTTCGTGACACCGCTCGGCGAGAGCTCAATGGTAGCTAGTGAATACGGCACCGCTTAAATGTCAAATTAGTGAACTCGTGCAAAGGTCCATTAGGCTACTTCTGGAAGACAGCCAATTGACCTCAACCACGGCGAAGTAGACTTGGGATGCGCTACGGGGCCAGTACGAAAAAGTCACGTTGATATCAAACGGTATACTGATGACGAGGACACCGAGCGGCTCGTATTCGAGATGGAAGAATTTTTCGAGGAGTGGCAGGCCAGGTATTGGACAGAAACCTGTAGGTGGCAATGGTGCTACGAAGCTTACCCGAGTCCTTCAACACCCTCACGACTGCGTTGGGGACCAGGCCGGACAACGACGTTTAGATACACTGGACAGAAGCGTGAAACAGGAAGTTGATCACGCGGACGGCAAGAAAATAACCACGGAAGGAATCGGTTCGTGTAGGCTGATTTGGATATTTCCGAAGGGTGAACGCAGCACTATTCTCTTCACGGACGTAGTGTTTGTTCCGCAGTTCGAGACCAATCTCATTTCTGTGAAGAAACTTGCTCCCAAGGGAGCTAAGCTCGTGTTCGTTGGGGATGGCTGCCACATTCTCAAGAATGACAAGGTAATTGGAGCCACAACCAAGGGACCAAACATGATCCGTCCTGTTTGCCTTCTTGGCATCGTGAGCCGGATGAGATTCGTGGTCTGGAGTTCAAAGAGTTGGCGAATGGGATTCACATCATAGATTGTGGGTGTTATGTGACCTGCGAATGTTGTCTCGAGGGCAAGCTGGTACGTACGCCATTTCCAAAGAAATCCAAGCGAAGATCCAAGCAGCCATTAGACATAATCCTGGACGCCGGGGGGTTGTTACTTTCTAACGATGCATGATGACTATTACCGCTACACCGTAGTTTACTTTCTGAAAAAGAAATCGGAAGTTACCGAGCGCATTAAGGAAAACGTGCAGATGGTGGTGCACCGATGTCCGGTGCTGATCGGAAACAACCGTGGCGTTAGCGGAGGCCTGTCAGGAGCGACTCTGGTTGCAGAAGCTAATGGAAGACATTAATGAGAAGAACACTGTACCAATCATAGTGCTCGAAGATAACCAGAGCTGCATAGTAATGCTGCGAGCCGAAGGAGACAGTCACGGGACAAAACATATTTAAACGCGGTTCAATTACATTCGGGACCTAGTGAGCAACAACATTATCAAGGTTCTCTACTGCCCGACTAAGGTAATGGTGAATATTAAAAGGGCAGGATCCGTCATCAATTTTAGAATTTTCAAAAGCAGTTTTTTCATTTAAAATCATGAAAATTCACCTGACAATGTTTTCACTGTATTCTATTCTTTAACCAAAACACAGTGCATATATTTTCGTCGAATAAATTCCAGTTTTGAACAGATAAATTGCTGTTGAAGTTTCGATGATGACGATGGTTACGATGATAGAGCGTTGGACGTTAATCGTAGCAAGTATGCTATGTGAATTAGATAATAAAAAATATTATTAATTGTCACACACTTGTAACGATCAGTTCACACTTAAATTCGGAAAGCGACCTCGGTAAACTGAATCGCCGAGAACCCAACAGGTGATATCTCGGTAATTATTCGACGAATCTCGTTAAAATTTTTACCGAGATCTTGGTAAACGTCTACCAAATCTCGGTAACGTTCGCTGAGATCTCGATAAAAAATTAGGTTTGCCGAAATATTGGTAAAATAAGTACCGAGATTCGGTATTGAAAATTACCGAAATCTCAGCTGTTGGGTTCTCGGTGATACGTATTGCTGAGGTCGGTGAAATAATTTAAGTGTGTTGGTTTCTCTGCAAGCTCCAATAAGTTTGGCATGGGGGATTTTCTACGCCAATTTGTCTGAAACTTTGCAGTAAGAGCCATTTCAATACGATGTGGCCATATATTAGCTCAGTCACCTAATTGTTTTGTGATTTTTCATCAAAACACGTTTCTTGAATAGACTGAATAAAATTTAGGAAATCTTTGCTATCCTCAGCCAATGTTTTGTAGATTTACAGAATAACTTACGGGTTAGGCCCAAAATAGTTGGTGTGGTAGGTTGACAGTATGCTGAGCAGGCCATACTTTTTATAGAGTGCATTATTATTCAAGTTGTCATTCAAGAAGTACCACATTGGCGACGAGCAAGAACCCACGGTGGAATCGGAATCCAGATAGGACAGGAACTCAAGTTGATTCTCAAGTTATCGATTAACGGTAACTATAAAATACCTGAATTTCCGACGGATAACATCTGATTGGATCAGGTATGGGTAATACGAAAAGTCTCGCCTAGAAATAGGGAGACGCCTTAACGGCGGATGAAAATCCGACCGGAGAAGGCAAGAGAAATGTCTCGCCTAATGGTAGGGAGAAGCCTTAACGGTGAAAAGCCGGAGAAGGCAAAAAAAGAAAAGAAGGCCCCAAAAAGAGAGACGCCGAAATGGCGGATGAAAATCTGATTAGAGCAGGCAACAAGAACGTTTCGCCTCATGTGAGGGAGACGCCTAAACGACGGATGATAAATCAGTTGGAGAAGGTAAATTATTTCATCTCATAGGAAAGAGACCTATGAAGAAAAGCAATTTATAAAATGCTCACCTTGGAAAGGAAAAAGTCGTTATGACAGTTTTGAGCTGTCAGGTTATGTAAATGGAACAGTTGAAGCTACAATCCTTTGTGACCAGCGGTAAAATCATATGTTCACTATATTGGTATACTGGTACGATCCATTGTATAAAAAAATAAAAAAAATATTGTGGAAAATAAATGGAAAATGAAAATGTATAATTATTTAGAAGGCGCTTCAAAAGTAGTCAAGCTGGACAATATTTCTGAAGAAACAGCAATTCAAATATTGACGAAAAGTCACGAAGAATCAAATTACAAGCAATCTGTAAATAGAGTAAAATAAAATAAAATAAAATTATTTGAGGCAAATTTCTGGATGAAAGATTTAATGGCAGCAGACTTCATGAAAATATTAAACTCAGATGTTTAAATAAATAACAGTTGTCCCCTCAGAGTGAAAGCACGTCTTTCGGCGAAGAAAAGGAAATGTGGTGGGTTGACAGTATGCTGAGCAGGCCATACTTTTTATAGAGTGCATTATTATTCAAGTTGTCATTCAAGAAGTACCACAGTTGGACTAAGTCATTATCAGGTTTCGAGCGTTCTTTTATGATTCTGCTCTGTTTATTTAACCCTAATTTAAGGCGAAGTAAGCCGTCATTGAAATTTGTACGCGTCGTTGGTGATTGTTGCTAATTCACCTCACCATTTCGAATCAAAGAAAATCAGTTGGTTTTCATTGGCACAGCTGAAAAAGTATCAGCATACTTTATGCATGTTAGTGCGTACAGTGATACATTTTCAAGTCAATATAAACGATCAAGACTGAGTTTTATCACTTTGAAATGCAAGCGTAAAAGTCAACATTGTTGCCAAAACGAATGACGGGCTACTTAGCCTTAAGGGGGCAGGATCCGTCATTGATTTCGGAATTTTCAAGAGCAGTTTTTTCGTTCAAAATCAAGAAAATTTACAGGAAAATGTGTTCACTGTATACTGTTTTTCTACCGAAACACAGTGAACACATTTTCATCGAATAATTTTTAGTTTTGAACAGAAAAACTGCTCTTCAAGTTTCGATGATGACGATGATTACGATGACGGAGCGTTGATCGATAAGGATGATTTCTTATAAGAGTATTGAAAAGCGGTCGAAAGGCACAACATCAAAAGCGAAAAACTGAAGAAACTCCCGAAGACAGGACAGACAACGGCGCAGCTCATTAAAATCCTAGCGAAAAAGAAATTGTATGCTTCTGGTACCCGAATAGTTGTTGAAGATGTTTAAAATATAGAGAAGCATCATTTTGTAATTTTGTTGCACATAACTTAACTAAACCGCCGAGATGAGCCAGCCTCGGGCTGCAAATTTCGTTAATAAAGATAAAAGTAACATTAATAATTAACTAAACTGAATGAACTTTTAAGGAAAGTTTCTCGATACTTAACATTGCATAGCTCATATATTATTTCCTTAACCAATCAACTGCAAATAAAATGAAGGCCAAAACAACTAAATATGAAGAGCTGAGGATATTTTTATTCTTCTTCTTCTTGGTGTTACGACCCAACTGGGACAGATCCTGCTTCTTAGCGTAGGGTTCTTATGAGCATTTCCACAGTTGATAACTGAGAGCTTTCTTTGTCAATTGACCATTGTTGCACACGCATGTCATGTGACTTAAATATATTTCTAAAGGACTGACCAAAATAATATAATTTTGTGCTAATTTAATTTAATTCGGCACGGATTTGGTGCGAAAACAATTTGGACTTCCCGTAACAACTATGCATAACGAAAAATTCGCATCTCTCAAGGTGTATGTATCCAACATCATGGATGCAGTTTTTTATACCGCAATGCTTACGCAGCTGACAACAGTGGGTATCTTCGACATAACAAATATCGTTCGATACATCCCCAGTAATAAGGCGCTAAATTGACTCAATTGATTGACTCCCTGAGAGTTAATAGCTTTTTATTAAGTGCGAATTGGGTAAGCTGAAAATCGCAGAGTTCTTCCATTAGTAATAACCGATAAAACTGTTTTCTACACTTTGTTAGCGTCTCGCAGTCATGTGATATGCGGTGCAAATTATGTTCTCAAACAAGCTCTTTTGAAGGTGCTGTTTATCGTCTAGATTCTAGAAGTCCAATTTTGTATAAGTGTAGGAAAAATATCTCCTTCGGAATAAATTTTCGCGGTAACCGTAATGCCAGTGGAGGTATTATTACACAACACCAATGAACACCGATTCGCTGATGACGCGCGAACAAACATCTGTTCGCTCGTCAGCACCCCCTCAAATAATGCTATTCATTAGCGACATCGCAGTTTACTCATACATGTCATGCCTCTTTCGTTCTCGTTCTTCATTTCAGAATCGGGGCAACATGCGTGGTGCAGCCGCTGGATCTGGTCAAAACCCGCATGCAGATCTCCGGCATTGGAGGCGCGGTCAAAGAGTACAACAACACATTCGATGCCATCGGCAAGATCATCAAGCGGGAGGGTCCGCTGGCACTGTACAAAGGCCTGAGCGCCGCAATCATGCGTCAGGCGACCTACACCACCACGAGACTGGGCGTCTACACGTCACTCAATGACGCATATAAGCAGTAAGTATGCGGAGTTTATTTTTAGTCTAGAAACGCATATTTACGACATTGACCATCCGCTCTGCGGAAGTAGAATGTCGTGGGATAATAACTCGTCGTTTAAGTTGGTTTTTAGCATGCGTAAAATTTAGGTAACCTTGCGTTTGTTCTATTTAAATCCCAAAAAGGTGCTCATAAAATTACAGCAGACTATTGTTTTTTTTTCTGAATATTACGGTCAGATGATTGCCAGGATCATTAATGGAACCGTCGGCAGAAATGGCATCCTGTATTTGAATTGTCATTACCTTGTTGATTCATGAAGCCTGTAAGCTTAAAATCTCAGGCCGCAATCCTCAATTAAATGATAGGTAATCTTTGGTCTTTGGTAATTTTACACGATGGCTTGATCTTTGGTCAGACTACTCCCTCACGTGTTTTACGAATAACTTTTTGCACATAAAACAACGACCTCAAAGTTTTATTCGAAAAAATATTAAGTTTGTAAGGTGACACACGCGACTTAAATATGCATTTTCAGGTTATAAACGCTCTATGATCTTCAGTTATTTTATATCTTTGTTATGTTTCAACCAATTTTGAATCTATTAGCATTATTATCTTCAAAATTGAAATAATGAAAATTGTAACATCAGATTTGCCTAAAAGCTAAAACATTAACTTTTTCGGTTAAGTTTATTAGTTTAGTTTGAAACACTCAAATTGCCTTCAAAATGGTTTCAAAATGTTCTACAAACTTTTCAAATTTATTTTAAACAACGATGATGCTAAAAGATTCAAAATTGGTTGAAAAATAACAAGGTAACATAATCTTCACTGGTCTATTTTTTATAACTTGGAAATTCACCGTTATGTCGTTGGAGCCACCTATACTTAAATCATATTTTTGGCTCAAACTTTGAGGTTTCGATAGATTTTCTATTGGAGATAGTTTCAATGCATGCATAATAATTTTACTCTGCCGAAGTAAAATGATACCGTTGAAACAGTTAAAAACGTAATCCTACAATATTTATCATTTAACTTATTCTCATCTTTCAGGAAAATGAACAAAGCGCCCAACCTGTTGGAATCGATGGCCATGGGAATGACGGCCGGTGCCGTCGGATCATTCGTCGGTAATCCATGCGAGCTGATTCTGATCCGAATGACCGCCGATGGCCGATTACCGGTGGCGGAACGCAGAAACTACACAAACTTTTTCAACGCTTTCCTTCGCATCGCCAGAGAAGAAGGTAAGATGATTCATTTTAGATATTTGAGGATGACTGTGTAATAGGGGCAATGGGGGCAATATGAGCCACCCCGATTTTGACCTCAAAAACAGTGTTTTAATGTCTAGTGCCATTATGATCTGCTAAAGGATGCCTCAAATAGCCACCACAATAAAAACCGTAAGAATATTCATTTGAACACTCAAGATATTTACAAAAATGTACAAATTTGTTCTTCGTCATGAAAAGCTTATAATTTTAGCATTTTTTAATTAAGCCTATAAGACAATTATATTTATAATTCTGGTAAATTTTACCAATCCATTGAAACTTCAGATCATAATAAACAGTTCGTGAGCGAAATTAGTTTTGTTAGTGAACAAAATTATTGAAAAACAATATATTATTTTCAAGATGAAGGGGCGGGGCAAAATGAGCCACCTGAATTTAAGCAAAACAAACGATGTTTGGGACATAAAAATGCATTGCCTAAATATACCAGATTATTTTTTTAGTGCATAGTCATCTTTATGCACCATTACAAGTGGAACACTTTGCTAGAAAATACGTTGAACCAAGTATCGCAATTTAGTACTAGTATAACATGGTCTGTTTACTATGTATTATGTATCGTTAATAAGCCGCTAGAATCAATAATTTCAAGCAAAGCTAATACAATTTCCTTTCCAATAATGTACTCTTCACAACAAACTTTTCTCTAAACTGTTCTAAATAATAATCATTCGATTGAATGAGGTGGCTCATACTGCTCCGTAGGGTGGCTCATAATGCCCCATATGGTTAGTGATCACGTAGAAAAACATGATTTTCCAAAAAGTTCCTGAAATAATTTGCAAGTTGATGTTAACATTTATTATCGACGTAACATGGAAGATAACATTTTATAGTACAAGTTACTTGCATTTAAACCATATTTTTGCATTTAAACCCGATCACCCCTAACTGTATTCTTCCTGATTTTAGGAATGTTTGCCTTATGGCGTGGATGCATTCCCACCATGGGTCGCGCCATGGTCGTAAATGCAGCACAACTAGCCTCCTACTCACAGGCCAAGAGCTACCTCGTCAGCAGTGGACACTTTACGGAAGGCATCGCTCTCCATTTCACAGCCAGCATGTTCTCGGGGCTGATCACGACCGCTGCTTCGCTACCAGTAGACATTGCCAAAACGAGGTATGTGATAGAACTAGGATTATGCTATCATTATAACTATATCTAGACTAATGTGTGAAAAGCGTGGAATATTTACAAAACGAAGCTTTTCTCGTCCTGCGAAGGAGCATTTCAAATGAATAATTTTTGTAAACTTACATCACTAATAGGTAAAAGGAAACCTGTTAAGAGTTTTTTTCGAGAATTAGACGAAATGTCCAGATAGCTGTAACGGTAAACACAAAGCTATTCAGCAAGACCAAGCTGAGGGTCGTGGGTTCGACTCCTAGTGGTCGAGGATCTTTTCGTAAAGGAAACTTTTTCGGCTTCCCGTAAAAGTATTTTCGTACGAAATACACATGCAAAAATGGTCAATCGGTAAGGAAAGCTCTCAGTTCATAACTGTGGAAGTGCTCATAAGAGCACTAAGCTACGGACGTAATGCCAGAAAGAAGAAGACGAAATGGAAATTTGGTGAATGAAAGAAGCATTAGTTCGCAAATCTCGTTCCGCCTTTTTCACATGTTAGTCTAGATATACACTACCAGTCATAAGTACGAACTTGCTTGCAAAAGAATTGCAACACTTAGCTGAATATTGAATCAACTTGGAAAGTTTAGCATCAAATCAATTCAGGAACATTCATGAGAGCCGAATTATCTGTAAAAGTGTAAATATCACTTTATTTCGCCCTGCGTGCTAATGTAATGCTTTTATACCCAAAAAAACGATTTAATGGTCTAGTGGTTATTTAGGTTAATTGATGGAAAAAAAAAGTCTGCCGCTACATGACACTTATGAGCACTCGACCAATCGATTACAACAAAACTGTAGCACAATTATATCAAGATTTGTTACAAATAACAAATTTTGATTCATTTTTGTTATAATAACTTTAAATTGATGGAGGAAATTATAACATAATTAAAACAAAATCAGTCATAATAACGAAGGCTGTTGTTGTTTTTTTTTGTAAAAAATGAGATACATTTTTTATAAATATTGTTGTTAAAATTCAGTTATGAAAAATAACAAAATGAGTTATATGTTCGTTTGATTTGAAACATAATGACTAACATTTTTGTTTAAATTACAACATTTGTTAGGTGTAGAGGAAATTGTGTTATAATTTTTGTTATTGCTACCATTAACCAGACAAAATTATAACATATTTTGTTACAAAAACGCGCTGAGTAACAAAACCTGTTACAACTCTGTTGTAATCCACAGTTCGGGCATATCGGGTTATATCGAGCATTTTTAACTAGTCATATCTCCTGATCCTGATAAGATAGAAAGTTCTTATCTATGGCAACATTGTTCAGAAGGTCATTGGCATTCGAAGGGCAGGAGAACACGGTTCTGAGTTCTGTAGCGTTAGTGAGCATGAGAAATTTAGCATTTTCAACTAGTTCTATCTCGAAATCCTAATGAGATAGGAATATCATGTCTTCGGCATAGTTGTTTAGAAGGTCGTTGATATCCAGAAGACGAAGAGTTTAGTTCGATGTAAATGCCGTGACGCAGTAAATATGTCAAATTGATCATTAGTTTTATCACTAGTTTTATCTTGGTTTTCAGATAAGATAGAAAGTTCAAGTTCAGCACTGCCTGGTTTGTTGCCAAATCATTCCATCTTATTCTTGCTAATCTCTCATATAAAAGATCACTAAAGACTGGACTTGGAAAATATGACACACAAAAATGATCACTAAACATTAATTTTAAAACGGATACATCTCAAATTTTCAGGGATTAAATAACTATATAAGGTGCAGAGCTACTTGGGCATTTCCATGATTCACTTTGGCAAGGGAAGTTTTTATCGGCTAAATTGTATGACCTTGCAATCAGAAGGACTTCCATAGGACGCATATTGTGGCTAAATAGAAGCTCGGTAGCTTTCAAAAACCCCAATGCCAAAGTGAATCAAAAGTGCCATGAATAGGATCCGGATTCCTATGAACTATGTTTTGGCATAATTTATTTATTGAATTTCCTCCCCAAGCTGAATGCTCGTTCATTTCTCTTAACACTGCTCATGATATCTTGGGCGAGGCTTTGCCCGTCTTTCATGCACATTTTATACCAGTTTTTCTTTAAAGCTTCATCGGTTTTGAATGTTTTCCGCTTTTCTTCAACTTCTTCTTCATTATCGCCCAACAGTTTTCGATCGGACGAAGCTTTGGTGTATTTGGTGAGTTCGTCTCCTTCAGGACCACATTAACGCCCTTCGCTTCGTACCAATCCATTAAAGGCTTGGCGTATTGGCACGAAGCGAGATCTGGCCAGAACAACGTGGGACCAGGAGGAAGGGTAGCAAGTGCTTCTGCAAGCATTCCTCTCGATAAATCTGTCCGTTTATGGTGCCGATTACCCGTAACGCCCAGTTGACAGCCTGCTACGGTAGCAAACGGTCGCGTTTTTTCAATCGCTCCCGTGAGTCAATACTTGTCAGGCGTGTACAAGATTAATTGTTCCGTTACGTGGACTATTATAGCTCTCAAGCTATCCGAGAAGAAATCTCAATACAAAAGTATCGTCGTGAACGCTATTAAGCAGGCGGTCGAGTTTTTTCTCGAAAAATAGCATTCGCCACAAGCCTCCATCTTCGAGTATACGGTGCTAGAGTCGAACAATAAAAACAATTTGCTTTGTTCCCACACTCAAGTGAAAAAAAAAAAAACCACTCCGTGAGTGCAATTCTCTTTCAACTTGGTTCGATCCTCTTTGTGTGCGGGTAAAATAATATAACGCTGTGAGTGATATCACCGAATAGCTGAGTGCTAGTCTCCCGACATGGGATCGGGGACTGACCCCTTCCCCATTGGGGATGTGGGTCCGTCTAATCGCCGTGATGGGGAATTTACCGGGCCGCTCTTCCCCGAATGGGGAGACCCTACCGGTAGTCATGGACAACTTGTAATGCTGCGTATGGAAGCCGTCGAGGGTACTCTACCTCCCGCCCCCATTCTCCTTCGCAAGTCAGTGGAAGCTTATCTAGGAGCGCGAGTTGATGGTGCATACCCGGAATCACGAGGTGCGTCATACGTCCTCAAGTTGCGAAACAAGTCACATGTCGAAAAGTTAAAAAAGATGTCAATGCTTGCCGACGGCTTTCCCATCAGAATAGTGGAACACCCTGTGCTTAACATCTCGAAGTGTGTCATCAGTTGCAACGACTCGTGTGTGTACCCGGATGACGAACTAACCGCAGAGTTGCAGGCCCAAGGCGTCAAAGAAGTACGACGAATTACTCGGCGAGATGGAGGAAAGCTAATCAATACTCCAACGATCATCCTAACAATAAACGGCACAGTTGTTCCGGAGAGCATCTTCATAGGATGGATTCGATGTCGCACCCGACCGTTTTACCCCTCACCAATGATCTGCTATTGTTGTTGGGAGTTCGGGCACACCCGTACCCGCTGTCAGAACACGGCCAACCCCACATGTGGCAACTGCTCCGGCAACCATGTGATCGTTAAGGAACATCCTTGTACATCCGGTGCCTTTTGCAAGAGATGCAATTCTGCAAACCACTCGATAGCTAGCCGAAAATGCCCCGCCTACATCAAGGAAGAAGAAATTCAACACATACGTGTCGACATGGGAATTTCATACCCAGCAGCAAAAAGACAACACGACTTACGGCACAACCCACAGTCAATGGCATCCGTGGTGGCGGCTGGCAATGATCAGCGTTTCGCTGAGCTCTCCGCCAAAGTGGATAACCTCGTACAGGAAGTTAAGCGTAAGGACGACAGAGTAGAAACTCTACTGACCGAAATCAGAAACAAAGATGCCCACATTGAAAGGCTAGAAGCAGCACTGAAACTAACTCCTCAAGAAAGACTGACCACGGTAAAGGAACACGGGACAATAAAGGATATGGTCCAAAAGATACGCTCCCTGGAATCTGAGCTGGCCAGAAAAGAGAAAGAAGTTGCTGTAATGAGAGACGTCTACGTTCCCAAGAAAGCCCTTAATACCACAGCCAACAATACCGCAAAAACCCCTGCGGCAGTTTCTGAACCCTGTGCTAATAAAACCAACCCAACGAGCAAAAAAACCAGCACTAAGAAGAAAGTCGTTAAAACCGATGACTATGGACTACTAAACAAGCGCTCGAAAAACTGTGTCTCGCCAATAGATACTTCAGATCCTATGAATACGTCGATCAACTATTCGCCGGAAAGCGGTGATATCGAAATCTCCTCTGGAGATGAGCCGATGCTGAATGCATCCGGTTACATATCAGATTCTTAAAGAAAACCACCTTTCCAGTCCTCTCTTGTTTCTCCGCCCAACAAATAACGAACATTAACCAGTCCAATGTCTTCGCATCCAACCACTATCGATCCTAAACATCAACCCAGTGCAGAGAGGACTAGCAAACCCGCATCCAAGCTAAATAATTCAGCAAATCGCAAACCACAGCTCTTCAAGAATCATCAAACATCCCCGGTTGAACCACCGAGTAGTCCAGGCCCCGTCAGTGCGGTCGTCTACTCCACCCCGGTACTGGCGGACAACCCTGGGCACTCTTTGGTGACCGGAAGAGGGACGGACAAGGGAGAAACCTCCTATACCCCTAAGGACAACGCGGAAATCGTAGCAATAGCAACAACAGAAGCCCATCAAGAGACTCAAGAACGTACCGTTGGTGCGCCGAAAGTGCATAAACCGTCGTCAACACACAGCATAACATATGACTCTCTGGTGGCAGAACGGACTCCAAGGACTACCCTGCCAGAACTAGCAAGATCCAACGCAGCAATATACGATTTACTTCAGCTCAACCAACAGAACATCTCTTCTCCCACAGCAGGCACTTCCGGTCTAACAGCTTCTTCAAAAAGAAATCTTCGAAGAAAGTCTCCAATCAAAGTTACTACCCAGTCGACACCAGTCAGGCAATCACAACCCACTACGGTTCGTCACAGTCAAAACGCTTCCACAAAAACCGTACTGGCTATCCAGTGGAACATGAACGGTTACTACAACAACCTAGCGGACCTAGAAATTTTAGTCAGAGACCAAGAGCCGTTGGTCCTAGCAATCCAAGAACCGCATAAGATTAGCATCAACAGTCTAAACCACTCCTTAAGAAGGCAATATACATGGAGTCTTAAATGCAACCAAAATTTCTATCACTCAACCGCGATAGGAGTTCTAGTGTCTGTACCTCACTCGCCACTTCAATTCAACACCGACCTTCCTTTAGTGGGAGTAAAACTAGGCTATCCGTGGCCTTTAACTGTTATATCGGGATATCTCCCCAACGGTAATATTCCAGATTTAAAACAAAAACTCGTTGATTTTTTCCAGGCACTAGATACACCGATACTGGTTCTGTGGGACGCCAACGGGCACCACCCCGACTGGGGAAGTACCACTGCTAATGCCAGAGGTTCATTGATCTTGGAGATTGCTCAAATGTTTGATTTAGTCGTTCTCAACGACGGAGCCCCAACCTTTATTAGGGGCGAACGAAGCTCTACAGTTGACATCAGCCTAGCTAGTTCAAGTATAGTTAATCGACTCCTTTGGGCACCAGGCGAAGACCCAATGGGTAGTGACCACTACCCGATCTCAATCAGCATCAACGAACAACCCCAAGCAATATCACGTCGTCCCCGATGGAAGTACAATGAAGCAGACTGGTCACAATTTCAGGAGTCAATAACTCCGAAACTCTGTGATCCTGTACCGGATAATATTGAGGAATTTCTGAACATTATCAGTGACTCGGCCTCACTCTCAATTCCTCGAACATCCACAAGTCCAGGTCGGAGATCTCTCCCCTGGTGGTCCCCAAATATAAAAAAGGTCATAAAAGAGAGGAGAAAAACACTAAGAGCTGCGAAACGGCTTCCTAATGACCACCCTGCCAAACATGACGCCATGGAGACTTATCGCTCAAAAAGGAATCAATGTCGTCAACAAATCCGAGAAGCAAAAAAGAAGAGCTGGGAAGATTTTCTAGAAGGAATAAACGAAAACCAAACCTCAGCTGATCTGTGGAATCGTGTAAATGCTCTAAATGGCAAACGGAGATCCACGGGAATGACCCTGCAGTTGCCCAATGGTCCTACTCGAGATCCACTCAGTATAGCTAATGTTCTAGCAGATTACTTTGCGTCACTTTCATCACTTGATCTCTACGACGCTAATTTTCTTCGAAGGAACCAAGTATCTGCCGACAGCATAATCAAGATGGCAATCCCAGATGATACCGCCGGTTTGCCGATAAATGCTCCCTTCCGGTTCGATGAACTGACTTTCGCGCTACGTCGTTGTAAGGGTAAATCAGCGGGTCCAGACGATCTTGGCTACCCGATGTTTCGAAACCTAACACCCGAAGCAAAAGCCATCTTTCTTGAACTTTTAAACAAAATCTGGATCGGGAACACGCTACCCAAAGCATGGACCCACAGCCTAGTTGTACCCATACCAAAAAATGGACGTGCTGCAACATCACCTAGTGATTTCAGACCTATATCTCTGACATGCTGCGCCAGCAAAATCCTAGAACGTATGGTGAACCGGAGGCTGAATCGTTTTTTGGAAGACAACCAACTACTCGACCATCGGCAACATGCCTTTCGTGCCGGACATGGGACCGGCACTTATTTTGCTGGTTTAGGAGATGTGCTTCAGGATGCGATGAACGCAAACCTTCACGCTGATATCGCCTCCTTGGATCTGGCCAAGGCCTATAATCGTGCCTGGACACCCAGAGCCATTCATCAGTTGGCTGAATGGGGCTTGGGGGGAAATATCCTCCACTTTATAAAAAATTTCTTAAGCGGCAGAACATTTGAAGTAGTCATCGGTAATAACCACTCCACAGTTCGAGCAGAAGAGACAGGTGTCCCCCAAGGCTCCGTTATAGCGGTCACCATTTTCTTAGTTCTCATGAATAGTGTCTTTGACACGCTACCTAAAGAAATCTACGTATTTGTCTACGCAGATGACATTGTCTTGATAGTCATCGGCCGCACCTTGAAATTCATAAGGCGAAAACTCCAGGCAGCCGTTTCTGCAGTTTCAAGGTGGGCTACTCAAGCTGGCTTCATACTGTCGGCAGAAAAAAGCATCGTCTCTCATATCTGCCGATCGCATCACCGAGTGTTATCAACTCCAGTAACAGCAAACGGTTGTTCAATACCACATAAAACATCAACCGTAGTACTGGGTGTGCGAATGGATCGAAAACTACAATTTGGTGAGCACCTCAACGAGACCAAAAGAAACTGCCAAACACGATTAAACCTCCTTCGAACGCTATCTAAGCCACACCGCAGTTGTAACAGAGATACTCTTCTCAGAATTGCAAGGGCCATTGTCAATAGCCGCATCTTCTACGGAATTGAACTGTTTGGTCTAGCAGGGGATGCTCTAATCACATGCCTTGCTCCGGTATACAACCAAGCTATTCGCATAATTGCTGGCCTGCTTCCGTCAACCCCAGCTGATGCGGCCTGTATTGAACTTGGTGTTCTTCCCTTCCGCTATCAGGTTACACAAACTCTATGCTGCAGGACTATAAGCTACCTGGAAAATACCACTGGAGATCATGAGGTCTTTCTTCTCAGGGAGGGGAATAGATCCCTCAGCAGCCTGGTCCATCAGGAACTCCCCCCGGTTGAGCAGGTCCACTGGGTTGGAGCCAGAAGATGGGACGCCACCGACTTCCGAGTAGACTTGTCTATCTTGAAACACTTCCGAGCCGGAGACAACTCTTCCGCTATGCAATCCCATGTCGTCGAACTACTTGCCGACAAGTACCGCAACTATCATCTATTCTACACAGACGGATCAAAAACTGTAAATAGAACTGGTTTCGGTGTTGCCACAAACGACACAAGTTACTTCTATCGGCTGCCCGATCAATGCTCTATCTTTTCGGCTGAAGCAGCTGCAATACTCTTTGCAATCACAAGGCCAACAGAACGCCCCATCTGCGTAATTTCTGACTCTGCAAGTGTGCTTACCACCATCAACTCTCCATCAACACGCCATCCTTGGATTCAAGCCATCCAGATGAAGTCCTCTCCGGAAACTGTCTTCCTATGGGTACCGGGCCACTGTGATATCCGGGGCAATGTGGAAGCAGACCGCCTTGCCGCCACAGGACGACTTGGCCGCATGCTCACCAATTTGATTCCGGGTGCAGATTTGAAAACTTGGTGTAAATCTACTATTCGCTTGGAGTGGGCCCGAGAGTGGATAGGCCTGAGACATCTATTTATAAGAAAAATTAAAGGGGAAACTACAAGATGGATCGATTCTGCCGAACGACAAAACCAGCAAATTCTGTCCCGACTTCGAGTTGGCCACACACATCTAACACACAACATGGGAAACCGAGGACCTTTCCACAAAGTATGCCCGGCATGCAACACGAAAATGACGGTAGAACACCTCTTAATCGACTGTCCCTGCTACCAAGCTGCCCGACTTCGTCATGCCATCCCAGGCAGTATAAGAGACGCTTTAGCTAATGATCCGACCAACGAAGCCGCAATATTATCGTTCCTCAAAGATGCCGGACTACACCGAAACATTTAACATCCTACATCAAACAACAACCACCGAGATATGACGACCCTGCTTTTCACCCTAAATTGACTTGGATTACCTATTCGTTTTTTGAATGAACATTGATGTATTTATGTGTATTAAAGTTAATTAAAGCAAAATGTACAGGGGGGCCTCTCACTACGAAGCCCTCTCCATATTCTCTACCGGAGACGAACCAGCCAACGGCTGAAAGTCTCGATAATAAAGATAATAATAATAATAACCCGTAACGCGGGTAGATCACCTTTTCGAGGTGCGTTACGAGGTAAGATCTACCAAATTGTACTTTTGCTGTATCTGATCTTGTGAATACTTATAAGTTACGGTCGGAAGAGTATAAGAGAGTAACAAGCCACTAAGACCCACCTATTTGTCCTAGATGATGAGGAGGTCGAAGTGGAAAATGGCTCAATCAGCATCTGAGGTTGGTTTCAACGCATGAGATAATTTCTTTCCAAGTTCAAGAGTTTATCTTTCGATATCTAGGAGGGAAACGATTCCGAATCCAGTGGAGTAGCAGACCTATTAACTTCTAAAATAAGCTTTTTGTTTCAAGGAATCTAAATGTCTCATGCGATGAAACCTGTTCACAGTTTCAAAAAACGACTTTGAACCTTATAAGTACACGGGTAGAAATCAGAATCCAAAAACAAGACTAATGATATCATGATTCCAGCGTGTTTTCGTCTTATGAAAATACACCATGATTTGGACTCATGATATCATGAGTCAGATTGCCGTAACGCAACACACGCGTAAGGTTTTTGTTGCTGATTGCTCGGAATCATGATTCAAATGCCAAAAATGCTGAGTCGCGCATCCGTTTATGATCGACAAAATAAAAAAAAAAGTTAAAATAGCATACATTGAGATTCGAGCCAAGAACCTTTCGATTGTAAGCCACGTACTCTACCACTGAACTGCTTCGTCTTCTTGATTTAAGAGTGATCGATACGAATGAGATGAAGCAAAGTGCGCCGCTTAGTGTTTTCACACTTGATGTGACGCTTATGAGGAATCATGATTTGACTCCAGGAACCGTGATTTGTGATCCTGATCAATTTATGAATTTCATGGTTTGTAAATCATGGTGTGGGGATCAGATTTTTATCCGTGTAGAAGCAATAATTTGATACGCTAGAGTACCGATGCATGGTCAAAATCAGTATCATTCAACCAGCTTAATGGCCGAACCTGATTAAGGGGCGCGCTTTTGAGAGATGCTTTTAACCTGCTGAAAACCTTTGATGATGAATCAGGATCCCGAAAGGCGTGAAAACCACAAGTCAGAATGCCAAAAATACCACAAGGCAGAAAAAAACCAATACCAAAAGGCAAATTGTGATTTGATGGTCAGATGAGGGACAACTAGAACCCCACTTACGCTCCAACGGGAATCCAGCATGCTCCAAAAATCGCAAACGGCCTCGGAACGCGATGTTCGCTTCCTAAGACCTCCATGGTCTTACGGTTCTCACGAAACATATAAGCTGATGTAAAAGTGGAGTCATGACAATGCCTGGGGGAAAGTCAATCCTAACCTCAATCACAACTCTACTGTAATCCTGCATGTCCCCATGAAAAACGAATTTGGTAACCCTGAAAATGAGGAACGTAATTTTGGAATCCTACCTACATAATCATGAGTATGGCGTGTACCTTAGGGTTTGCGGCCGATTTTGCCTTTCGGTATTTTCTGTCTTTCGGTACTTTCTGCCTTTCGGTACTTTTCGCCTTTAACTAGCCGAGTGGAAGTTTCAACAACTACCGAAAAACTGAACATTACAAATTGATGTGAAATTTACTAAAAGGTTTTGCAATTGGATTAAGGGACAAGTACATGTAATGTTTAGATATTCGGTAGTTGTTGAAACTTCCACTCGGCTAGTTAGCCGTAAACCATGATTCATAATTAAAAAGTATTTATCAAGCAACGAACTCATAGTCCGTAACCGGTCGTTTGAGAACGTCGCGACCCATTGGGAGCTCGCACTATACAAATCTCGTCCAGCACGTCGTTGGCGAGTAGTGTGTGGCCTTTCAATACCTAATAAATAATGCGCTCTCGGCTAGGTATTGCATATACAATAGTTGTGTTTAGATGGTCATCTAGCTCTACCGAAAGAGGTGCGCTTTGCGAAAGAGGACCATGTGATTACTGAGCTAAAATCGAATTCGGATCAACTTCTGCATCCATGAGTCCTCTCGTAGTGTAGGGGTAACACAATCCAATTGTAAAGTACCCATATGTAATGTTTAGTTTTGCGGTAATCAAGAACATGCCTGTTGTAAGCTGAAGCTAAACTTTTTGGGAGATGCTTCAATATTCGTTTGAGTGTTTTAATACATTTTTAAGCAAATTCGTACTGATGGCGGGTATTATAAGGGATAAGCAACGATAAGCATTTCTTCGGCACCTCCTGAGACTCTACAACAAGATGCACTTTTTGCTAATATTCAGACAAATATTTTTTTAAAGAATAGTGAATTCAAAAATTTGAAAATGCTAATGTAATTTTACTTATTCCAGAATTCAAAACATGAAGGTAGCAGCTGGTGAAGTGCCACCCTACAAGAACACAATCGACGTGATAGTGAAGGTCGTACGCCACGAGGGAATCTTCGCCCTGTGGAAGGGCTTCACTGCCTATTATGCTCGTCTGGGTCCACATACCGTTCTGACCTTCATCCTGCTGGAGCAACTTAATGGATTGTACAATCAACACTTTATGGGCGGCAAAGGATCGAAATCCGGACTGTGAGAGATGCCGACCTGCATGGGGATGCTTTATCATCACAACCAAGACACACAAAACATGAGGAAATCCACACAAAAAGCCGAACGAGAACACAAAACAGTTGCAACTGTCTAACTAGCATTAACATTCAACAATCAATCCGTTCTTTACTTTTTGCATTCATTACTTTTGCGTTTCGCTCTGAGCGCCTTTACATTTTTATGTCCTTTATTATCTGTTTAGAAAAATCTTCTCTTAGATTGTTATTTGTTTATTAAATTTTATGTTGTAACTCAACTCGAAATCATTTGGTATGCTTATTTCCCCTGCGATTCCAGATTCACGAATTAAGAAAACTGCCGAAATGTAAAACCCCAATCTAGACCCTCCTACTTACGCTTTGAAGTTGACACCCAAGTGATGCTTGGCGCTATGCCAACTTTGAACCAGATGGGGCATCCCAGTCGAGTATTTTCTTACTGCCGTATCGCACTAGTGAAGTAACAAGTAGACAAAACAAAATCAAAAGAAACATGAGTCAAAACCCCCAGCGAATGATGATGCCCGATGTGTGATGATGCAAAAGCAAAGGAGAAAATGCAGACAACAACACTATTTATAAATTTCGCGTGTCTCGTCGTACGGGTTAAGAAACGAAAAGCAAAGGGACGCCTCACGATTGATGGCGCACTTGCACTTGACCGTGGTGCCCTAGAGGATAGAATTTGTGCAATGCGACATTGGAAAGTCCACGATGTGTGGATTGGAATGTGATGCGATTTCTCTTGTTTTATTCGATTTTACGTTTTTTCTTGCTGATATTGTAATAAATTCACGTGTAATGCATATCTTGTAGATGTCGTTCTGTTTTTGTTCGGAATGTATCACTTCGATCAATTTTTATTAACTTTTGAAGTGTATCGATGTCCTTATGGCCCTCCTCTCCTCCCCCTCGTGGTTATTTAATCATACACAAATTTTATCATTTGTATGAACCGTGGTCATTGGCCAGGCCCACCCTTCCCCCATAAATGTCCACGTGGTTTATGGACGACCCCTTAGTTTAGCAGTATTTTCCAACCTGTTTGGAGTAGCGGTCCCTTAGCGATTATACAACTGCTTCACGACCCTTGAGAATATGTTCTTAAAAAAATAATAATTCATCACTTGAGAAGCTAAGAATTTTTCTGCCTATTATGCTGTAATGAATGTGTTTCGTGATTGTCGCAGATCTAAATCTCTCAAAATTGACCCGGGTCTTCCTTAGCATAACGGTCCATGGCTTCAAAGCAAAGCAATGCTAAATGGTGTCAGAGTTCGATTCCCGGTCGGTCCACAGGATATTCATTCATTCATTTATTACATTATTATTACACGCGTGAACAATTCCACGCCATACAACTCGGTTCGAAGTTGCCTCCTTCCATCCTCGGCTGCGGCCCACACTCGCCAGATCTTGCAGCACCTGGTCAGCCCACCGTGCCCGCTGTGCTTCTCGCCTTCTTGTACCTGCCAGATGGGAAGCGAACACCATTTTTGCAGGATTGCTGCCCGATATTCTTACAACATACCCTGCCCAACGCATTCTTCCAGCTTTTGCTACCCTCAGGATGCTAGGTTCGCCGTAGAGTCCAGCGAACTCGTGACTCATCCTACGCCGCCACACACCGTTCTATTGTACACCGCAAAACATCATCCTAAGCACCCGATGTTCGAAGACTTCGACTGCTTGCAGGTCCTCCTCGAGCGGCCGTCCACGAAAACGGCTTGATAACTTCCCACGAACTCATTTGCTAATTGGTAATAGTTCACACATTGTAGCTTGTCGTCCTTTTTGTAGATAGGGTATATAACCCTTGTTACCACTCCTCCGATAGCTGTGCGTCGCCCAGATTCTGATTATCAGCCGCTGCGGACAAGCAACCAAATGCATCCATAACTTCCCTCATAGTCATTTCTCCCGCTGCCTTGAAACTCGGTGCCTGTACTCTCAGTGCCATTCAAGTGTTCATCGTAGTGCCGCTTTCACCTTTCGATCACCTCGCGTCCGTCCGACAATATGCTCCCATCTTTATTCCTGCACATTTCGGCTCTCGGCACGTAGCCTCCGCGGGATGCGTTGAGTTTTTGGATAGCACTTTCTTGGGTGTGATGCAACAACTCAATTTCTTCAGATTCCATCTCCTCCAGACGGCACTTTTTCTCCTGGAACAGACGGGTTTGCTGCCTCCGCTTCTGTCTATAACGTTCCACGTTATGTACCATTACCAGGTAGTGGTCGGAGTCGATGTTAGCGCCACGATAGGTCCTGCGTCGATAATGTCGGAGAAGTGCCGTCTACCAATTCAAACGTAGTCGATATCCAGGTGTATCGATACGGAAGGCTGTGTTGGAAATAGGTGCTACGAATGGCCATATTCTCGGAGACGGCGAAATCAATCAGTATTAGGCCGTCGGAGAGCACTGAACTTACTCATCGTCGGTCTGAACTCCTCCTCCAGGCCAACCTGAGCGTTTAAATCTCTAATGATGATCTTCATGTCGTGGCTTGGGTAGCGATCGTGTTGACGCTCACGCTGTGCGTAAAATACATCATTATCATCATCAGTGCTTCCGGAGTGAAGGCTGCGCACGTTTATTATGCTGAAGTTGAAGAACCGACCTTTAATCATCAACTTGCACCTTTTTTCATCGATCGACCACCACCCGATCACGCGCATCAGTATATCACCCATCACAATAAAAGCTGTTCCCAGCTCGTGTGTGTTGCCGTAGCTCAGCTAGATGGTATGATGATCTCTACACGTTAGCACCTGTTCACACCATTGATCCCTTTCAACAAACCTCCTACAGCGCTATGGTGTCGAACTTGCGGTCCTTCAATGCATCGGAGAGTATGCGGGTACTTCCGATGAAGATGAGGGATTTACCGTGATGCTACCATATTTCGCGCACGCTCCCAATTTCACTCACTGTCATTTTATCTATAGTTATTGATACATACTAGATTAAGTAATTGCATGTTATGTTAACATCACTGGAGCAGAATTATTCCAAATACTAGACAACAAAAATTTCTTTTGCGAAACATGTTCAAAATGACAGTGAGCGAAATTAGGAGCGCGCGCGAAATATGAGTACTTTACGGCACAATTCCACGTATCGAGTTTCCAATTATTAGTCCTTTTTCGTCGCATTGGTCTATGCCGATTGTTTCGATCCGTATTACAGTCAACTTTCGTTCGTTGCACTAAACCTGTAGCCCACTTATGTCGAATTCGTTTTTAAACCTAGGTTGGAACTGGTGCAACCAGTTCTGAATCACAGTTTCAACCCCAACCCGATTCAGGTTCAACCGAACTACAATTTATTTGACATTGGTTTGTTTATGTGTTGATCACCGACCCAGTTCCTAAAAACGAAAACGACATTAGTGAAAGACTTTCAGTAATCGGGCTGAGTTTCGAGCTGTCAAATAACATAGAACAAAAGAAAAACAGAGCTACCAACATTGATAAATTACGTCTCATGTCAGAAAATGACGTTTGCCTTCGTTTTAGGTGGGCTATAGCCCAACCAACTAGAGCTCAATTAAGACGTAGCCCACTTAAAGATAGTGCAACGAACGAAATTAGACTGTATTCTTTTGACGTTTCTGTGCTTTTTATTTTTCGCGTTTGGCTTGCAGGGCCTGACACCAACCCCCTAGATTTCCGGAGGACTATACCTCCTAAATGTTTGGAGGGCCATAATGCACAGTTTAGTATAGAGTCCTTCTCTGGAACTCGGACGATGATCAGCCCTGACATGGGGAACAGACACTGTTGTGAGCCGCTCCTAACATTACACACACTCCAGACTTGCAGAAGCAAACTTTCTTGTCAGCAGCATACATCCAAAGTTCCCACTGGGGTTGGTTACCCGATTTTCCCTAAGGTTGCTCGTATCCTGGCCAATACCACGAGGAGGTAGGGATAGGAGTTGTTGGGCAGGATGCTAAGGACGACACAAAGGGGTCTATTTTATTCATGCAGGTACGTAGTATCAATGGTACGCCATGCCCAGAATTTACGTCAACACGATATACGAATGCGAATATGGAAACTTTGGCAAAGAAACCCTTAGTTAATAAGTTTTGAAGTTCCCGTAAAGCAACTAAGCTGATAAGCTGGCTCTGGATAAATGGGTACATAACGTCAAGCAGAAGAAGAAACTCCAGGAAGTTATCAGGATTTCTTTCAAGAGTTTCTTTGGAAGTTATCCTTGAACTATTGAATAATTTCTCCGCGAAATCTTATACAGAAATTTTGTCAGGAGCTTTCTTATAAATTCTTCAAATATCCTTTCATGGATTCCTCCACTATCCAGTAATTGTTAAGCATTCCTTGAGTGATTTGTGTCAAGCTCGTTTCTAGGCGCTTCTGCCCAGATTGGACACGCTTGCCTGAGTATGGATAGCGCCCCACCTGCCAGGAGCTTACGTTTGCTGGCAATTAAGACAGAATTGTTGAACATCATCCTCGAAAGCGCCGATATAACCGTAGATACGATAGACCGTAGATAGATTTCGTGCCTGCTGTTCAACATCGCGCTAGAAGGTGTCATGCATAGACCCGGGTGTAACAGCCGAGAAACGATTCTCAACATATTCAGTCAATTTGTTTGCTTCCTGGGTGGTATGGATATTGTCGGACGAACATGTAAAAAGGTGGCGGACGCATGAGACATCGAAAGTCAGACTGGTGGAAGAACACAATAAGCAGCGAAGTAATCAAAATAGATAATAACATGAAGGTGATATCACAGGTATCAATAATATGCAAGAAGATTTTTTTCTAAATAATCGTGTTTAATATACCATTAAGTATATCCGTACAAGCACGCATGTGCTCACATTTATAGTTAACATAAAGCGTAATTTGTGACGAATAGCATAAATATGTTATCATGGCTTATATAACTCGATTCCCTTTCCAAATTTTGTAAAGAAAACCGGAAAGAGACTCTCATGCAGTATATCGAAGAGAGAAATATTTATGTCGAAAAATAATTTAGGTAAGTAGGGGAGGCTCAAACACTGTCACATGAATGGAGTGGGTTATATTATACTGAATGCATCGGATTCAGTGCCTTGTGCTTGGTTTTTTTTTCACGATTAAAACGCGAAATAGCTATTGTATGACTAACTACATCTAAACACAACAATTCAACCGATTAATTGTTAAGATTTGGAACCCTAATTGCAAAACGCAAATCATTGCTTTGATGCTTAGGCTCAGTTCTGTGCGGCGTACCTCGTCGGGATTTATGGCACACCCCCTTTCGGGGAGTTTTCCAGTTCACAATCCTTCAGGAAATCCTCAAATATTTTCACCAAACTCTCCACGCCTTGCAAATAGTTGGAGTCGATTGTGCTCTCCTCTGCGGGAAATGCGTGCGCAAAATCGATCATACGCGCAGAGGCCCACACTTTTGTCTCGTACGATCCGACTAGATTATCTCGCATAAAAACGTAATTCTCACGCATAGCTTTCATGTCCTTCAGGGAATCGGTTTTTGGCGATAGAAGAGAAAGTGTAAATTTGAATGAATGTTACTTACGGATATGATATGTTTCATCCTACCTCTTCGTAGTTATTGAATGCCGAGTGACTTCTTTGGATTTTAAAGTAATGCTGCAACGGTTCGATTTCACCGCTAGTCGGTGTTCCAGGCGTTGAACTGGGACCACCAAGGGGACTGCTCGTCGTGCTGCTAGTACCAGTGCCAGTTGGACCACTGCTGGTATTGCAGCTGGTAAGCTTAGAACTAGAGCTACTCAGACTTTTCGATTGATACTGCAATACTGGCTTGAGACGACGAGCATCGTACACTAACAGGACGGAGCTGGAGTATAGCCGGAAGCTGGTTTGGGTACGGGCCCACTTCTGGATTGTCCACAGATCGGACAGGAACTGCATCAACAACTGCCGGCACAGACCACTGTCGGCGTTTAGGAACTTCCGGAATGCTGTAAAACGTGTTGTAATAGAACAGATTAAAGTTACAGGGAACGACTAAGTTTTTTTTTTAAATAGGAACTTTAGAGACCTAATGCCTGAAAAACGATACCAAAAGGAGATCAAGCAGGGACCAAAAAATACCGAAGAGGAATCTACCAAAAGATTCCTATCCAGACAAAACAAAACTTATCCAGGTGATAAGAATTGTCAGATTTATCAGATAATTTAAATAATTTCTTGTGACATTAACACGAGTATTACTGTATGTATTTTTTATGATTAGGTATCTCTAGAAATTGCATCAGAAATCAATTCAGGTGTTAGCTCAAAGTTTCCTGCAGATACAATTCCGAGCATTTCTTCAGGAATTCGTTTAATGATTTTTTACGGTTCGTTCAATGACTTTACGGACACAGTATTTCTCCAAATGTTTTTTTTTTTTTCAGAAGTCTCTCAAAAAGGTCTTAAGTCCTGAATTCATGTGATTCTTTCATCGATGTCCTAATTAAGAAGCATTTCTTCAATAAACCAATAATTTCTCCAGATATGGCTCCAGGGATTTCTAAGAAATTCCTTCAATAAGGATAACAAGGATAACCTCATAAAATACCCCATAGCTTCATCCTGAAAATCCTTCAGGGATTCCTACGGAAAATATTTGAAAGATTTTCCAGGACGTCCCCAAAGAGTTTATCCGTCTTTTAGGGATATCTCAGGGATAATTTTAGAATTATTAAAGATCACAAATTATTGGAGAAATTTTAGGAAATCCTAAGTGTTTTCTGATGCAACTTTGTAAAGATTCTTGATAAACTTCTGCAAGGATCTCTGAAAGATCTGCCAAGGAAATTTTGGGGGATTTATTAGATAAATTAAAAAAAAAACAAGAAAAAAAATACCGAATCCCTTCTACAAGATTTTTTGATGCCTACCTTTAACCTCAGTAAGGTCTTTTTCGAACCATCTCAAAATTCAAATCAACCCAACTTTTGACTGGAATAACCTAGCAATTGCTGACAATTATTTTTTTGTAAATCATTTTTGCAGAAACAAAAGTTTTGAATGACCCCTAGGGGGGCTTCGGTGCAAGTTATTACGAGAATGGGATATACTGTAAACTTTGATGGACATAGTTGTTGTATTTCGAAGGATGGTATGACAATTGCTGTTGGAGTGAAGGATGGCCATTACTACAGATTGAATTGCTGAATGGTGTTCTGAAACAGGAGGAGCACAATCGTTTCCTTGAGGAGGAGTGTTGAAAGATGATCAAGAAACGCTAGTGTTGTTTTCGTGCAGTGTGTTTCGCACGTTCGAATGTTTTTTTTTTATGTGAGAAGTCCTTCGAGATATGTTTTTCATTGTTGTTTTTGTGACTGATCTGAAGAGCAGACTTAAATAAAGTAGATTGTTTTAGGCAGCAACTGTTTAATTACTACAGTGACTAGCCAACAATTCCGTGGAAATTTTACGAATTACGGTGATTTTTCACCGAATACTGTAAAAATTTACCGTACTCCGTTAATTTATTTCACCGAACTGTTCAGCTGTTGAGATTTTACAGGAATCCGTAAAATAATTTAAGTGTGTACTCAACTTGAAACGCATTGTGCGAAAAAAAACGGTTGCTGATGCCGACCAAGAGCAAGCAATCACGGACAGCAATAGCAACGACGACGACGACGACGACGACGACAACGATACATCGAGTGAAGATACAAAAACCAAAGAACGACGATTGTCAATTGGGCGGAATACTCCACTGCACTGTGACGTCACGCATCAATTTTGGCAGGTACTGGTCTTGTTGTTTACAGTTTGGACTTAGTACTTTTTTCGAATCATTCTTAATTTCGTGAAAGTTTGCTGCGAGGAGAGGTGAAATCCACTGCAGATACCCACGGATCGTATTATTCTATCTTCCTACCGTGGAAAATCGTCACTATCAGCATGCTGGTGATAGAAATGCGAAGATGAAAAAATGATGGAAAAAACGAAGTCCGAAACGTGAACAACAGGACCAGCAGCTGTCAAATAAGTGAGGTTAGGCTCGTCATATGCAGCGCTCTATAGAAACGACCCAAAGAAAATTTGCATTCTACAGGGTTGCCAGAATGAGGGCAAAACCGTTACAAGTGTAAAAACAAGGAAAATGATCAGAGGGATAACTAGAATAATAACTGTAGTATTTTCTGTGAAGCCTTTAAAGATCTTTCGAAATATTCATAAAAAATTTACTTGGGAAATTGTTCAAGAAATGCTAGGAAGAACTCCAGAAGTAATTTATGGATGAAATCCTGGAGAAATAGGCACATAAAAAAAATTGAAGTCACTTCTCGAGGAATTCTTGGAAGCTTTCGATAGATTTTCTGGAATGATCCTAGAAGAATTTTTAGAGGAATTCTTGGGAAAAACTGTGTGTTTTTTAAGCAATCTATATAAAAATGTCTGGAACAATAACTAAAAAAATAGACATAATAACTCCTGATGAATTCTTGTAATGATTCCTTGAAAAATATCTTAAATATTTAAATATATCAAATCAAGCGAAGAAAAACATCCTATTTGTAGCGATTCATGATCGGCAATGTATCGCAAGTTGTAAGAAGTTTGATAAATAAAAGCAGCGAACGAGATCCCTAAAGGGAGAGAGCGATGATAAAATCCATTTTTCTCGCTTGTTTACCATTGAAGATAGATGTTTCATTTTACTGGCACGATAAACAATCCCCGAACACCTGATAGCAATAGTCAGGTTTATAGCTTGTTTAGAGGAGTTTTATCATGCACTGCTGTCCCCTTGATCTAATCCGAGTTGTAGCAGTATATGATAAACAGGCTCTCTTAATGTGCTGCATATCATGATTGTTACAGAGATCCCTGGTGGGATCCCTGGATTGAACGTATCTCTTAAAAAAATCTGGAAAACTAACTCGAAGAATTGCAGAATTCTTGTTTTTTTTTTATCGCGGAATCTGGGAAGAAATTTCGGAAGGACCTTTTTAATATTAACGTAAAAGAAACTGAAGGTGAGACCAGAATGCTTAACTTAGCTTAGCTTAGCTTAGACTCACTACACATTTCAATGGTTACAGTTTCGTGATTGACCGTGGCGTCGGCCACGTCCTTGTAGTCAGGTGGGATTGGGAGAAGGAATGTTAGTGTGTAACCTTTGCTATTTGGAGACCGTGTTATCCTCTGCATTGCCACAAAGGTTACTTAGAGGATGTTTGGTAATGGGGAGGATCGTTGGGTCACATGATCCACTTTGATAAGCGATTAGACCAAAATAAACATTCATGTGTGAGATAAAAACATGGCTTTGTATATAATATTTTCAATTGATATGACAAATTTCCATGTAGAAGAAAATAATGTCGACACTTGAAGTGACGAACCATTCAAAGTCTGTTGATCAAATAGAAAGACGCAACATTCCTACAGCTGTCAGGACGAAAACATGTGTTATAATATTTTACTCATATGACAAGAAGAAAAAACTCGATTGGCTAGACCATCACAGAACCGTCTCATGCCGCAACACAGTGGCGAACAATTCAAAGTTTGTTAAATAATATGAACTTTTTGCAAGTCTACACTTAAAATGTCAAACCATTCAAAGTTTTTTTTTTAATTACAAATGATGCATCCGATCTGAAGGTGCAACAAGAAACAGGAAAAAAGTAACCTTAAAGAACATTTTGTTTCCGACTATCCTTCAAAAACAAATAACTTTTTAGACTCTTAGAGCATTAAGGCTCAAGAATCCGTCATTCAGTCATTAACAATCATCAAATATTAAAAACCAGTTTTTTAGTCTAAATTTAAAAAAAATCTACAGGAAAATCTATCATCGCATTACATATAGTAAGTGCAATGCGATGATAGATTTTCATGAACATTGCTTCGATTTTGAACGAAAAAACAGGTTTTTTAAATGTTTAAAACGATGATAATTATTTTCCTCTTGAATAGTTACCATGTCTCTGAAAAGAGACCTACTGTCAGCCCGAGTTACAATCGAATTTCGAAATATTCGAAATTTCGATTCAATACTCACCATCTTTCACGGTAACTTCGGTGAGTTTCTTCCCGTAGTCCTTGCCATAACGCATCCGCCGTCCATTGGCTATCGAATATACCTGGAACCCGGGTATACAAAAGCCTAGGTTTCGCTTGCAAGCTTGATATTTCGACTCCTCTGCCTTTCGCTTCTCTTCCGACGCCTGAGGGTCCCAAGTACGGCAGCCTATCTTCACATCCATGATACAAGGTTCCAGCATTCCGTAGGTCAAATCCGAAAGTTTGATGAACTCGTACAGCTTGCCATCGACGGGAAGCTTCATGTGACCCAGGTACTGAGGAATGGTATCTTTCAACGCCAGCAAATCGGTTTCCGTTGTGGCCGTCTGTATTTGCTCGTAGAACTTGATTTCACGCAGACCGCACAGGAGCTTCCCCGCTGGTTTCAGAACTGAAGCATCCTCGGAACATTTCAATAGACCTGTTAAAAAAGGAACCGTTAGAATGTTAACAGATTTTTAAGTAATTATCCATACTCACCAACGCTATCAGCTGTATCGAAGAACGCATGTCCTGCTACTTGATCGTCCATCGGTTGAAGCCCTTCCGGCAGGGTCGGATAATCCTGTCCAGCAGACATCCTCAGCGATAAATGCCTCTTTCGCTCGGTTACATTATTTTTACGCTTCTGATAAGGCGGCAGCTTAAAGTGATGATGATGAATGCTCATATCTGACGGACCAATTAAAGATCATACAACAACGGAACGCAACTTCCCGGAATAACTTCAAGAATCACCTGGTATCCGATAGCGACTGATTCACAATATGTACTGTGCTTGTGACCGACTTGATTTCAACGTCTCAAACGCATACCACGAAAAGAAAATTTATCGAAAGATTATCTCTTTATCACGTTTAAATATAATCGCGGATCCGGATCAAATTATCTTGGTATAATGTCTACGTAGCTATTGTCGTAAGGAATACGGGTCACATGTCGATCGATAACGCCTTGGACGAGATTATTGGAGAGCAGTTTAATGTTTAAGTTTGATTGATAACAGCAAGCTTCCCGATAAATTAGATAAATGATGACACATTTATTGACGTTATAAAATGTATGCCGATATATTAAATCCCGCAATTAATGGGACTTCCAGAATAATGGGCACACTTCCAGAAAAATGTAGTTTTTATCAACTTATTTCAAGACTAGCGGTCAAAGTTAGAATTTTCCTAACTTTAAGCTTCTTACAAGCATTTAGAATCACTTGATTGACCCTTTTCCTAGCCAAATTGTGACCATTCCATTTTTATTTATGAATAATGAAACTTCCATGTGTCGATATTGAAGGGACCATTGACTCATGGAAACATCCTTTTAAGCTCTATAGTTTTAGGCGACAAGATCATGCATTTTCCGTTTGTTTCATGTTTTTAGATTACTCGAATTAATGCTTATAATTGAGATAAATTCTACATAAAATGTCAGAAAACAATAAAAAAAAAAAAACATTTTTTCTAGGGGCTACGCAGAATGGGTAGCGACTGAGTGCCTTTAAAATAGGCCTGTTTAGAGACCTTGTGCTTGAAAATAGAGACCAAAAAGAGACTGAACAGGAATAACAAAGAGACCACACAGACCAGCAGAAAAATAATAAAAATAATCCAAAGAAATACAAATTTCCACTAATAACTGAAAATATCAACGTACGAACTTGTAAATTCTTGTAGGGGTTTCTGGAAAAACAGAATTCCAACGAATTTCTTCAAAAACTCGGGAATAAACCATAGGGGATTTTCTTGGAAGAACTCCTGGCGTTATCTATGAAAGATCTGCTAAAGTAACAACAGAGAAATCAGTGGAAAACTGGAATTGATGAAAAAAATTCTTTAGGAAATTTTTGGAGTGATCCTTGTGAAAATTTCATATTATGTATTTCAAATCTGAACTCACTGTAAGGAGAAGGAAAATAGAGACCATTTTGGTCAAAAGGAGACTTTAGAAAGAACGTGGCAACTATCCAGGAACTACGCTGGCCGATAATCGGAGAACGTGAATTTCGAGCGGTGGACCCCAACGCCAACACTTCATTCAAGTACCACATCTATGCGCCAACTAACGATAAGCCCGATGACATGAAGGATAAGTTCTATGAGAGCCTGGATAAGGCCTACGGAGAGTGCCCAAAACAAGATGTCAAGATAGTTATCGGCGACGCAAGTGCGCAGATCGAGAAAGAAGATTTCTTCCGACCGTCATTGGAACGGAAAGCCTCCATTCCGTTACCAATGATAATGGCCTGTGGCTAGTAACCTTCGCTGCTGCTAGAGGGATGGCTTCGCACGAAAGAATATCCGCAAACACACCTGGCGATGCCTGCTCCCAAATAGACCACGTGCTGGTTGATGGGCGACATTTCTCAGAAGTCATTGATGTCAGAACCTTCCGAGACCCTAATATCGACTCGGATGATTTTCTCGTTGTAGCTAGAATTCGGCCGCGGTTATCCAGCTTCACGGAGTTCCAGAACAAACAGAACGCTGCGCTTCAATATACAACGCTTGTGGACTGATGGGGTAGCTGTACAGTACCGCCAGCAGCTAGACGAGCAGTTGGGAAGAATCAACGTTGCTGAAGATGTCGACAGATGGGACCTTATCCACGAGGCTGTAACAACAACGGCGCGGGAAGTGATTGGCACTGGTCAATGACGAAGACGAAACGAGTAGTTTGATGAAGAGTGCCAGAGAGTGACAGACATGAAGAATGTCGCCAGAAGCCGTATGCTTGTGGCCGGTACACGAAAGAACAGAGCTTTGGCGGTAGGGCAGCGAGAGCCGAAGAAAAGCGAATCCACCGCAGAAAGAAAAGGCAGCACGAAGAAAGTGTGGTAGCTGAAGCTCAAGAAAGCATGAACCGGAACGATATGCGGAAATTCTTTGCAACGGTCAATTGTGCGCGGCACAATACCGTACCAGTGCTCGCCATGTGCAATGATCGAGAAGAGAATTTTCTGACCGATAAAACGGCGGTGGCTGCCAGGTGGAAGGAGCACTTTCAGCAATTGTTGAACGGTGAAAATGGAAATGTAGCGAGGAACAGGATGAACATTGATGATGACGATCAAGCTGTGGACCCACCGATCATAAGAGAGGTTAAAAAGGTTATCAGTGAGCTGAAGAACTGTAAGGCTGCTGAGAAGGACGAGATCCCGGTCGAGCTTCTCAAGCACGGAAGTGAGCAGCTTTATCAGCCGATACACCGAGTACTTCTGAAGGTATGAGACGACGAAGAATTGCCCACCGGCTGGTTGGATGGCCTCATACGCCCAATCTACAAGAAAGTGCACAGACTGGAGTGTGTTAATTACTGAAAAATTACTCTGCTGTATTCGGCGTACAATATTCTATCGCGCATCCTGTTTAACAGACTGAGACCGCTCGAGGAGTCCTTAGTCGGTGAATACCAACTGGGTTTCGTGAAAGCCGTTCGACAACGGACCAGATGTTTAGCTTGCGAATAATCCTTGATAAATTCCGGGAGTATAACTTGCATGCTCACCATCTGTTTATTGATTTCAAGGCGGCGTACGACTCAGTGAAAAGAAATGAGCTGTAGCAGATAATGTCTGAACATGGTTTTCCGGCGAAACTAATTAGGCTGATACGTGCTACGCTGGAAGGTTCGAAATCAAGTGTCCGCTTTGTGAAAAGACTGTGGTTGATGCAATAAGCCGTCGGTAGGGCAACTCAGAATATAAGGGTTGGAAACTCGAAAATGGCGCAGACGCATGAATTACGAGTTGTAACAAGTGTACAAAGATGCGAATATTATGAAGCGTGTAAAATACGGCTGACTTCAGTGGGCTGGTCGCTTAATGCGAATGTCTTAAGACAGAATTGCGAAAATAATGTTCAGCAGGGAACCAGTTAGAGGTCGGCGGCTTCGGGGAAGAACAAGAATACGCTGGCTGTACGCAGTGGAAGATGACCTGGCGACCCTCAACGTTCGGGGCAACTGGAGAAGACCGACAAAGTTGGAGCTGTACAAAACGCCTGGCAATGGCGTGACGCTACGCTGTAGCCATAAAGGTATCAAGGTAGATAAGGGGATCACAACTAAGATTGAGAACCACTGCCCCAGTTACCAAGTAAAGTTATTTCAATGAAGATGTCTTAATAAATTCTTTTCTTCCATTCCATAGCCACTGCTGCTATTATTTTACACGCAGAGAAATCCGATCTTTCAAAATCAAATCCAGATATCATAAAATCATTTTTTATCTATTTTTGTAGAGAAAAATATTTCAAATATAAAGGGAACTGATATGAGTAGCCGTTTAAGGTTTAAAGTACGTCTTGACAGAAATACTAATATAGTATTACTATGAAAAAAAAAAACCTACGCATTTGTAGAGTAACGCTTGAGTTGTGCTTTTTAGACCCCACGTCACATTTAAAGCAAAATAGAAACACAAATACTTTATTTTCAGAAGCACAATGATAATCATCAAAATTGGCAGCACTGCTGTAATGAAATTGGTTTTATTTTTCATGTATTATTTTTATAATATGTTATTATGAGATTACCGATTGAACTATTTGGAGAAAAACTTTTACAATTTGCTGTAGATCGATAAATATGCGTACATAATTTTAAAAGTATGAGACTTTCTAGTAAAACGACCATAAAAAGTAAAATTTTCAATTAAGAATGCGGTTAAAACTTACGATTTAGGTCTCTTTTATACAAAAATAGTTTCTTAAGTAATCTAAACTAACTTTGAACACGATTCAAAATCGCTGGAGAAATTTTAGTACGCATCATTTGGAGACTTGCTGGATGAAGTTTTAAATGTGTTCCACGTGGTAAATCTGGAAAGACTGAAAAAAATCCTAAAGCTCTTTTTCGAGGTGCCTCCCATAGAACATTTGAGTCACGTAAATTTAGGATCCTGTAGGATTTACACCAGGACTCTTTGCATGAACTTTCCCACGATTTGGTGCAGAAATTCCAATTAACCTTTGGGTCTTTATCGACACATTTCAATGTTTTTTTTTTATTGAAATAAACTAGCATTTTTAAATTTTCAGACAATTATATTTTTTGTGGGAAATTTTAGTTTTGTGGAAACAAAAGTTTGGATGACCCCTAAGGGGGCATCCATGAAAAAAGTTACAAATTGTGACTTAGGGTCCGAAAATTCAAACAGCTAGTAAGCATCAGCGTGTTCACCGATTTCAGTTCTGTTGGACTTAAATGAAAGGCACACATGTCTAGTTTTAGGAACCCTCCTGGACTTTGACAACCTGTAGTTTCGCAACTAAACAAGTAATCTGAACCTGATTTTGCGAGCAGTTTGAATTTTCGGGTCGACCCTAAGTCACAATTTGTAACTTTTTGGTAGGGAGTAAGGAAGGTTAAATTGTTCAGGGATTTTTTCCATTACTATACTTAACTCATATTTACAGAAAAAAATACTGTAAAATCCTAATACTTTATTACACAACAATTAAACATTTTTTGTAATATAAGAAAATACCCATTTCCCATGCCATTTCCTCTTAAATTACCCGAACCACAATTTCATAATATCACTCTCTTCATTTGTAGCTATAGAATCCCTGACCACTTTTCACGCCAAGCTTGTTCTCTGCTACCATCTTGACCAAAGTCGGACTAGGCTTTGCGGCGGGATCGTTTGGATAGCGGGCTTCACGTTCCTTCATAATATTTAAAGTTACGTCCAACCCCACCATGTCCATCAGCTCGAATGGTCCGATCGGATGACCCAATCCCAACTTCATTGCCGTATCGATGTCTCGTACCTCTGCGTCTTCCCGCTCGAGCATCTTCAATGCTTCCGATGTCAATGTGAACAGTAGACGATTCACAATGAATCCTGGTGTGTCCTTGCAGGTGATGCAAGTTTTGCCCAAGGCTCGGCCAAACGCCATCAATCGAGTATGGGTATCCTCGGAAGTTTTATCGGTCTTTATCACTTCTATTAGCTTCATCACAGGGACTGGGTTGAAGAAATGGAACCCAGCGAAACGATCTTCCCGCTTGGTCACAGATCCCATCTCAACGATCGACAATGATGAAGTGTTGCTTGCGAAGATTACGTGTTCAGGGGCAATCTGTTGGGTTCAAAGCTTATATAAGTCCTCGTTCTTATAGGTATGTATATTAATTCGACTGAGAAACTTACATTGTCGAGTCGTCTGAACAGGTCTTGTTTGATCTGCATGTTCTCTACGATTGCCTCGATAACTAAATCCGTACTAGCAACACACTGCTCTAGATCAGTGCTGTAACTTATTCTACCTAAGGCTTCTGCAACAAAACCACTCGCCGAATCCGGATCACCTTTGAACAGTTTACGCGCAATTCGGGCCGCGTTTTTCTCAATCCCGGAACGAGATTTGTCAAGAACTTCCTGACTTACATCGACCAGTGTTGCATAGTGGCCCGTTGCAGCTGCCACCTATAATAGTAATAGCATTGTGTTTCAATCTTTCAACGCAGTGAGTTTAGCAAATGAATCTAGGTACATACCATCGCAATACCCGAACCCATGGTGCCGGCCCCAACAATCACCACTTTCTGAATTGGTGTTGACATTGTAGTTTTTCTTTGTAACATATGTAGTGTATCAATGCAATCCTATCGTATCTACTTCTTGATTTCAATTCAATTTTAAACTCTGAAAACATTGTAATAGGAGAAACACATCTAAGACATTACATTCTATTGATATTAGTTGATGAGTTAGTTTCATGGGAACGAATGAATCTCTACATTATTTAGAATATTTTAACGTTTCAAACTAAAAGAGATAACATTGCACAATATGCCTTTCACACTACCAACCGAAATAATGGAATCGTTAGTTAAACTTTTACAAATAATTAGAATCAATGTTATGGTACATACTATTTTGAATTGCACTATATGATTTGAAAGATTTAAGGTGATTCAATAAATCCGAAACAGTGGGCGAAATTTATGGAAATAAACTCAAATAAAATAACTGAAACAACATATTATTACATTTAGAATGCGATTTTGTTGATTTTACGAGAAACAAGAAGATTAAGGCTAAGTAGCCCGTCATTCGTTTTGGCAACTATGTTGCTTTTGCAGCTTACAATTTCAAAGTGATAAAACTCAGTCATCGTAAGTAATTTTGATTCAGAAAAGTATCACTACTTGCGCTTACATGCAGAGAGTATGCTGATACTTTTTCAGCAATGTAAGTGCTAAACCAAGTGATTTTTTTTAATTCGCAATCGTGAGACGAATTAGTCACATTTCAATGACGGCTTATTTCGCCTTAATAAAGATTCAAAAACGATTTGGATGAACACATAGAGTGACATTCTTTTGCTTAAAATCCTTACGATTTTCTAACGTGACAGTTCCTACTGTAACGAAAGATTTCTCAAAGAAGTTCAAGACTAGGTTTAAACTAGAGTGTCCATCCCGGAACATCCCGGGACAAAAAATCCCGGGATTTGACAAATTTCGGTATTTTTCCGTTTCCCGGGATATTTGTTTTTACATCCCGGGAAACCCGGGATTCCCGAATGTACGTAGAATTTGATAAAACAAAACATTAAATTACAATGAAAAACAATGACATTTTTCTTCACTCTCAACTCTTATTTGATAAAACAGAAAAGCACCATGAAAAAGAGAATAAACGAGTAATTATTTTCATGAAATGATTAATTTGTGCCCCCCCAAACTCTAAATAAAAAAAAATCTATACATAGTTTTGATCACTTCACTGAACATAAGTTCCACTATTGGCGCCAAAATAATTTATAAAAATCGTAAATCAGTCCATTCTGGTGTCAGAAATTCCACTATTAGCACCAAAAAATATATCATGAAATTGCAAATCAGTCTATTCTGGTGCCAGCAATTCCACTATTGGCGCCAAAATAATTTATGAAATTGTAAATCCGTCCATTCTGGTGCCAGAAATTCCACTATTGGTGCCAAAATAATTTATAAAAATTGTAAATCAGTCCATTCTGGTGCCAGACGTTCCACTATTGGCGCCAAAATACTTTATAAATATTCTAAATCAGTCTATTCTGGTGCCAGAAGTTCCACTATTGGCGCCAACATAATTAATACAAATTCTAAGTATTGGCGCCAAAATAATTTATAAAAATTCTAAATCAGTCCATTCTGGTGTCAGAAGTTCCACTATTGGCGTCAAAGCAATTTATGAATTGTAAATCAGTCCATTCTGGTGCCAGAAATTCCACTATCGCGCCAATATAATTTATAACAATTGTAAATCAGTCCATTCTTATGCCAGAAGTTCCACTATAGGCGCCAAAACAATTTATGAAATTGTAAATCAGTCCATTTTGGTGCCAGAAATTCCACTATTGGCGCCAAAATAATTTATATAATCATAGTCTTCTGCTTGCAACAAACTTCTGTGGACTACATAAATCAATCCAACCCAAACGAACCTAAATCAGCTCATCCAATATGCTCAGGGATATCTAAGAAAAACGTACCAACCTTTATATGATGAAATTTGAGTTTATGTTGCTTGCAGTTGATACTATTCAGGCATAGGTGATGATCAAAATAAATGCACTTTATTCATCAAAAATGAAACAATAACAAAACATTTACTTCTTATATGAATAGAATCCTTCGCCGGACTTCACCCCCAATTTTCCCTCCGAAACAAGTTTCTGCAGCATTTTTGGTGGATTGAACAGTGGATTTTCCGGATACTTCTCATGCCATCCTTGCATGATGTTATTGGTTGTGTCCAGGCCAACATAATCGCTCAGTTCAAAGGGTCCCATTGGATAACCGGCTCCAAGTTTCATAGCTATGTCGATGTCACGTGCACTGGCGTCTCCTCGCTCCAATAGGCGAACCGCTTCGGCCATGTAAGGCACCAACAGCCGGTTCACTACGAATCCGGGTGTGTCCTTGCAGGTGATACAGGTCTTTCCCATGCGCTTTCCGAATTCCATCAGTTGTTGGTAGGTTTCTTCCGAAGTCTTTTCGGTGCGAATGACCTCCAGCAGCTTCATCATTGGTACTGGGTTGAAAAAGTGCAACCCTCCGAAGCGATCCTCACGCTTGGTGACCGATCCGATTTCTCCGATCGAGAGTGACGATGTGTTACTGGCAAAAATGGTGCTGGGTGGTGCAACAGCATCGATCTTTCCGAACAATTCGTGCTTAATGTTCATCTTCTCAACGATAGCTTCAATCACCAGATCCGAGGAAGCAACCGAATCTTCCAGTTTCGTAGATCCTTTGAGATTGGCAAGGGTTCCATCCATGAACTGTTGGCCCTTGGAAGCATCGTCTTTGAATTGTTTCTTTGCGACACGCTCCAAGCTTTTCTTGATGCTTCCAATGGCCTTGTCCACCAGCTGGTCATTCACCTCTACCAACGTTACCTTGTGGCCAGTTGCTGCAGCGACCTAAAAGATATCCTTAGAATAAATACTGCACTTTCAAAACTATTTGGTTTTATTATCTGTAAGATGAACCATTCACAATGTAGGTACTATTTTGGGAGAACAAAACGGATGCTATTTACGAAGTCGCTGAATAAAATAGGTTTTGGAAATCTATTGCGCTATATTTGCCTATATTTTCCTTATTTTTGAGGTAAAATCATATTATTGAATAATATTATCGGAAAACTGCGGTAAATTGTTCAAACCTGGTTTGATTATGTTTTAAATTCAGAATAATCGTTTGGCGCCTTCCATTTTCATTTAGTGCCGATCTCACTATTTTTCATATTTTGCCAATTATCCCTAAATTGATCAAAATTTGAACATACCGGACTGCACCAATAAAAACACCTAAAGAAACATTCGACATGATTAATTGCATGGGTGGAAATGTCTAACAAGTCTATCACAAAAATATACTGATCCCTTGAAATATGTCATTTTGTTCACTATCCCGTATATCAGGTCTGCCCAAACTTTCTTCGAATTTCCATTATTTTACCAAAATTTTGGCAATCCAACGTAATTGAGATTGGGTAAATGTTTACCGAGATGTCGGTAAAAGTTTCACTGCGTTTCGACAAATCATTACAGAGATAGCAGCTATTGGGTTCTCGGCGAAACTGTTTCTTGAGACCGATTTCCGAATGCAAAGGTATTCCTCGATTTGGTGGACTTTCGATTATATGGTCCAGGAACTTCCTCAATGAATTCCTTCAAAAACTTTTGAGTGATTTCTCTTGAAATTCATACGACATACACTGAGGCAACTGATGTTTTTATGGCCGGTTGATATGAGATTACCGTGCAAGCACCATATTCTGAACGGTTAAGAAAATCCAATTTGAATTTCAACAGATGGGTTATTGGTTTGTCTTGCCGTTGCATTTGTCTAATATCTAAATAAACGTATAAATTAAAATAAAAAGTCCATCAATTATCAATTATTTAAAAAATCATATGTTAGTTTAACGCATGCATGATCCTAATTATGGACGCCATATACATCAATGGTCCTAATTATGAACACACTTTGTTCCTTATTATGGACAGCAAACGAACTTTACGTATAATATTTGTTGAAAAAACAACTTAACCATGTATTTTAGTTTTGAAATGTTACAACGAATCATGTTTCGAACTGACAGTTTACTATTTTGGATGTAAAAACAATGAATGTTCAACATAAGGAACGGACCGTTCTGAATATGGCGCTGTCTATAATATGGTACTGGCACGGTAATCTATGAAATTTTGCCTTAAGAAAAAAAAATGTATACATGGTATTCTTATGAAAAATATTTCATAAGAGATCTCATGAAAAACATTCACACGTCCCTCAACGCTCCATAAATCGATTAGATTGAAAGCAAATAAAAATGTTCATTCTTTGACTTAATGATTCTTAGGTATTAGAGCTGATTGCCTCTCCTCCCTTTGATCAATAGATCATTTTTACGAATAACCTCATTTTAAAAGAGGTATTTTTTCAATGAGGCAAGTCAAACATTCCTTGTATTGATCTACTCTCAGTAGTCTCAGTTGGTTTGCATCCCTTTACATTGCTCGAATCTGGATAATGAAAAAGCGGACTCTCTCGCCAGGATGGGCGCAATGGAAGACTGTATTTATGACAAACAAATAATCTCGTCAGCACGCTTCGATCAAATGTTGCCAAAAAGGTTTACGAAGACTTAGAAAAGTGCTTTTATTGTCTTCCGTGTTGTTTTGTCGATCATCTCGTTTTCCATCGAGATCTGTAATTTTTTATGTGGATATCATCAATGTATCCGCTCGCTTCACGTTTATTAGCATTAAAACCCTCAGAATAGTATGGTGTCTGCTATCATTAGAGATAAGAAATTCAACGATATTGTAATAACATTTCAAATGAGTTTGGCTCTGTCATGCCACTTGGCGCTTAAGCCTGGAAAGAATGAAATAAGTAAAACAAAATAAAAGTAGTTTTGTCGTTTTTTACGACATTCCAATAAAAAATCGAACACAATAGCGGCCTGTTTTCATAAAAAAAATTGTTATCTAAGGCCAGCCTTACACTAATTTTTGGATCAAAAATTAGTTTTTCAACGATAATAATGCATTCTTATTACCTTTGAACTGAACAGGAAACACTAAATGATATAATGAATTTGCTTCGATTTTATGGACAAATTTCAAATCAAAATGTCCACTAAGTCGAGGTATACCTGTATTTTTAAATTCGTTTTCAAAATACTTCCAGGACACCAAGAATTATATAAATTTGGATTCTGGTTCAATTTGTAACGTAGATTCAGAATATGTTGATAATTGGATACCCCTATACCCGATTTTTCAATATCAAACTTTTCTTTTAGTTGAAGATACAGGTCGGACTCGATTATCCGGAGACTCGATTATCCGGGATTCGATTATCCGGAATTTTAGACTCGATTATCCGGAATTTGTTTTTTTGATGTTCTTGTTTTTCGATTTTTATGCATAAATCTGAGATAATTTGGTATTGCAATATGCAATATGAATGGCTTTGCAGTTTTGAACGTGTTTAAGAAAAGGGGGGTTTGAAAAAGTGTTTTTTTTTTTGCGTATGCTGATAAAAAAAATATTGTAAAGATCCCCATTGTTCCTAGAAATGATATCTGGCTACGCTACCGCATCATATAGATAAAACAACGAAAAAAGATAATATTTAAGTTCTTTTATCGAAGATTTCAATCTTTTTCTTAGTGATTATCCGGAGGATTCGATTATCCGGAGTGAAAAAAATCGATATTCCGGATAACAGGGTGGCCACCAAAATCCAATTTTCAAATTCCCGCTTCTTTCCCGGTTTTCCCGGTATATTTTTCAGTATTTTCCCGGTTTTTTTTTTGTGCTAGTAAGGAGATTTTGTTCAGTTTTTGCTCACTTTGGTAGCCTTTTTCTTAAAGCTATTGAACCCATATTTTTCAACAATACGCTTCTTGCTTAGGTGTATCTTACTGTCAAGACAATTGCCCCAGATGCCAAAGTAAACCTTCCAGCGTCACAAACAGTTAATGAGGTTGAAGATATTTCCACAATTTCTAATCCTTCGATTATTTCTTCATGAGAATGAAAGGTTCTCTAAACCAAATAAGTTTATGATGAAAAACAGGATAGATAAATAACTTTATTTGAGAGATTTACCGGCCGAGGCTGGCACATCTCTTGAAAATTAAACGAAGCTACACAAGTAAAAGCATGTATCTGTACTTTATTTATTTTTAGTCGATTAGTTAGCTTATATCATATTACAAGCTCTTATAAATAAAGGATTGTTTTCAATAGCATCTGGACTTATTTTCAATGCGTTATTTTTGAGTGTTTAAATCTTCTGAAGTTTCTCAACTTCGATGTGAAACTTTAAGTTAAATAAATTATAGAGAAGTTCAAAAAATGTTATCCCTGACAGTAAGAGGAAATATTAAAACTAAATCGAAACATCGTTAACTATTGGTAAAATAAAACATTTTAAAGAACAGTCAAGTCAAATCATTAATATTTAATAAGACATATTAAATGTACTATTAGTGGTGCACCTAAGGGAAAACAGCTGAAACTGTCTGAAAAAATCATAAAATATGTGATTTTAACTAACCAGTCTTTCTATCATTTAAATGTATGAAATTACGATTTATTCAAAAATTCCCTGCAAAAACCCTTGCACCAATATTAGGAACAGTGTTCCTTTAGTGGTGGTATGTTTTAAGCATGGTTCCTTCAACGGCGCAATCCATTTTTTTTGTATGGTATTCAGTTGGAGCTGCCTTACAGCTTAACTTGTCAAGGCTGAACCCTCGGTCTGGCTTTTGCCAAGTTTCCCCTCTACCAGGACCAATCAAAGCTGTTATTTTAAATAAACAATTTTTAATGATTTGTAAGTTTAGAGCTCAAAGATGTTCGTTCAAAACCGATTTTCCCGGTGACCGCTTCAAATTCCCGGTTTTTCCCGCTTTTTTCCCGATGGATTCAAATTCCCGTCTTTTTCCCGCTTTTCCCGGTTCGGTGGCCACCCTGGGATAATCGAGTCCGACCTGTAATTGCTTCTGCGCAGGATTATGTTAAAATTCAGTCATGTATTCTGTGTTAATCTTGCCCAGGAATTTCTAAAAAATATGCAAGATCTGGTATTAGATTCTTTTATAAATCCTGATTTTGGCGCTGTGAGCAATGCCTATGATTAATTTGAATCCTACTTAGAATTCGGTCAGAAATCTTCTTTTTTGGCATTACGTTCTTCACTGGGACAGAGCCTGCTTCTCAGCTTAATGTTCTTACGAGCACTTCCACAGTTATTAACTGAGAGCTTTATTTGCCAAAGTTGCCATTTTGCTTTCGTATATCATGTGGCCCGATTATACTCTATGCCCAGGGAAGTCAAGGAAATTTCCCTTACGAAAAGATGGTCGGTCCAGGAATCGAACCCAGACACCTTCAGCACAGACCAGACGTCACACTCTCATCGCTGTCCATCGACCAACTTTTTAACGATCAATTCAAATATTGGGTAGGTGGTCAATTGACCACCCGCAGCGCTCGCGTCGTTTTTGTTCGTATTTGACGTTTACACACTACCGCCACCTGTTGGTCCATCGGCCAAATACAGTGTTTTTAGCATTGGGCGTACAGATTTCGCGACTATGATTTTGATCGAGATTTGTTCTAAGTGTTACGTCTGTTTCTCTGTGCCTTCAGCATGACTTTGCTTTGTAGCCGCGGTCTCCAATCACTCGGCTAAGGAAGGTCAGAATTCTACATTAAGTTTCTGTCCGAATTCTACTTAGACCTTTGCGCCGAAATATGTTTAATCGGCGGCGGCGTGAGAGCATTTTGGTACAGGCGGCGGCGTCATAGGCGCCACGCCGTTAAGATGATTATAGAACGAAGCCACACCTCAAATTTTCAACAGCACAAGTCTTGAGAACCAAACAGCGCTTCCCATTGAAAATGTATCCCATTGGTCACCACCAGCAAGCGAGCAAGTTGATTTGATTTTCCACGCGATCTGTTGCCAGATTCTCCAGTCTTGTGCACTTGAAAATTCAAAGTTTGGCTTTGCTTTATAATCACCTTAACAAGTTTCGGCGTTGTTTGAATTTGTCTTCTTTATTCTGGCGTTACGTTCCTACTGGGACAAAACCTACTTCTTAGTATTGCGTGGTCTTTTGATGCGGTTGCATGTTCCGGTGGGACGCGCGACAGAATCAAGACAAATCGTGTTCGGTTCGCGTCATTCGAGTGCGGAAAAAAAATCGAGAATAGTGCGTGGTCTTTTGATTCGGTTGCATGTTCCGGTGGGACGCGCGACGGAGTCAAGACCAATCGTGTTCGGTTCGTGTTGATCAAGCGTTAGCGTTAGCGTAGTTACGGTATACTTCGTAGATTGGATACTAGCAACATTCATGTTTCTTTTTAATAATCTCATCCTGACTACTTTCAAGAACAAGGCAGGGGAGTATACCTTGTTCAAATCAAAAACAAGAATACTAAAAGCATGAATATCGCTATTCCCGGCCACGCCCATCTTTACCGTAACTTAGGATAGGGGAAGGAAATGTTGATGTAGCACTCACTTAATGAGAGGCCACCGACTCAGCGACACCCTCATAAGTGCTACGGAGTTGGAGGTTGGGGAAGGTATATTGTCAGGATTCGCCTAGAAAGCTGGCGATAGACCATCAATATTTGTTGTTCAAGCGTTTTCAAATTAATCTTTTGAATTCCGGCAATCAAAAGAGAAAACAATAGCTTATTTATAGTATAAATAGTATTTCGCGAAATGCTTGTCGATTGTGCAGTAATATTGTTGCTCAATAACCAGTAAAAAGCAAAACCGATCCCTCCAGGGTCATTGGATTGTATAAAATAACGATACGCGTAAAAAAAAATCACGCCTATTGAAAAACTGTACTATGCCCATTGAAAAACTGTACTGGGTGGTACTGTATTTTTAGATAATCGAAAAACGAAAGGAAGCGCGTTCGAGCTAAACACCCTAGGATAACACAGTCGGTTTTTCTGCTCAAAATTATACGAAAAGCAGAATCGATCCCTCCAGGGTCATCGAACGGTTAAAAAGCATCCTCAACCGATTGTTAGTTGCGTAACACCCGCCCGGACAGAATGCGCAATCTGAACATAATTATCAAACTCCGAAAATAACATTTTCCGTTCAAGAAACGATCAGAAGTTCCACGACGCGGACAAAAACGATCCGGAAGGCTCACAAAAGAAAAAGTATCATACTGGAACAAACTCACCGGATTGATTCTCTAAATTTATGTGCTGCCTGTCACTTCCGAATGGTTCGGTGAACTTAGGGCAGCCAAAAACCAACAGTACTGAGGACACAAATCAAACAAATCACTTTTTCATTTTTCACTTTTCACTATTCCATTTCTGAATGTAAAAACTGTCCTGCTTGGGCTTCACGAAGCACTACCCAACAAGACGCTCCAAAACAGGAAAAAAAAAATCTCCGGCGACGAAAACATGCGCGAAACCGTGAGCCAAATTTATCGGACGATGCAAAACCGAACTGTCCTTCTTGGGCTTTACGAAGCACTACCCAGCAAGACGCTCCAAAACAGAAAAAAAAACAACAAAAAAATCTCCAGCGACGAAAACACGCGCGAAACCGTGAGCTCCGTGTTCGGTTCGTGTTGATCAAGTGCGAAAAGCTTCGTGTTCAGCCGAGAATGAAGTATACTGGTGAGATCGTTTCATGCTTATGATAATTCATTTTTATCGTTGCAAAGCTACTTTTATTTTATTTTTAAACAAACTATGAATGGTTCGTCACACTACTGTTGCAACGTAACTTTTTTGTTAATTTTCAAACATACTTTGAATGGTTCGTCATTACATGTGTCGACAATACCCTTATTTCTGTTACATACACTTTTAAAACACAAACCTTTCTGTCTTCGTCATTACTAAAAATAACTCTTGAATAGTTCGATATTATAAATGTCGACTTTTTTATAATTTATTTCAATATATTTTTACTGCGATACAAACATGCAACACTAGTTTTAAGTTTCGTATTTTCCCTCCTAATCCATGGATCGCATCACCGACCAAAGGTGACTCCCAGATCTTTTTCCTCCCTCACTAACCACACCTGTCTCGTGATGATTGTGGAGATGCAGAGATATTCTCGGTCTTTAGAAGCAACGATCATTACACAATAACGTTCTTTACCCTTCCCAACTGACTATAAGGACTTGGCCGGCGCCGTTATTGATCAATAATATGAAAGCTGCTAAAATTGCACTTCGAGAATATGCGGAAAATCCCATCCCTTATTCATTTGGATCGAAGTGCAATTCTTTCCCTTATTCATTTGGATCGAAGTGCAATGTCTATGCTATGCTAAGGAAAGTATGAACAATCCAGGCACCTTCAGCATGGCGGAAATTTCCATTAGGCTAAGGAAGGCCTCCAAGATACTCTATATCCTGAAATGTCAAGAAAATCACAAAAAAACCTCTAACGGTGGGATTCGAACTCACAATCCAACACCCGAGACCATGCTGAATATTTGAGTGTTTGATGTCAAATAAATTTAAGCGCATAAATATAAACTACAATAAAAACTATGAGACAAATAATTAAAAAATACAGCGATTTGAATTGTTGTCCCATATTCGGTTATCAGGAATAATCTTTTAAAATCTCTGAAGAAATGTTTACAACAAAACCTGAAAAAAGCCTTGGACAAATTTATGGGGAAATCTTTTTAAGAAAACTTATGAAACATCCCTTGATGAGATACTAACCGAACATATTTCATTATTGTTAATCTTCGAACAAAATCTAAAAATAGTCACTGGACGAATCCTTGGGAAAATATTTAAGAATCAGAAAAAACATCCGAAGAACTATGAAGGAACTCGCAAGAATATTTGGAGAAATTACCACAGAAAAATGTGTATGATTTATCAAAAAAATTGTGTAAGAAGAATCTTTGGAATTTTTTTGTTGGTCTTTTGGAAAAACACTTCGAAAAATTCTTGCACGAATGTTTGAAGAATTCTCAAAGTAAACCAGAAAAAAATAAGAAACTGTGCTAATAAAGACTTGCTTAAAAGATGTTCTGGAGACAAATTTGGAGGAACCCTTTCAGAGATACGAGAAAAAAATCTGGTTAGCATCATTGTAAGTATTACTGAAGGAGTTGTGGGACGAATCCTAAGTGAGTATTTGAGAGGAAATCGTTGCAGAATTCCTAGAGAAAATATTTTACATTTTAATTCAATGAAATAGTCATTCAAATCATCGTGCAAAAGTTTGGGTATCCTCCTATAAAGAAATTTCAATTGATTTTTCTAGAGGATTATTTTGAGATCCGTTGAGTGGTTACTGAAGGAATGTGTGTAAGCATTTTTAGAGTAATTGCTGGTCTTATAAGAATTCTAATATAATATCTGAAGGAATTTGTACAGGAAACTCTGTTAGAGTTCAAGGAGAAATCCGTGTATGTATTCCAGGATAAATCTCTGGAAGGTTTCAACTTGGATTTGAGAGATAAATTCCTAAAATCCCTAGAGAAATACATACAGGAATTCCTGGATTAATTCCTTGATGAATTTCTGTAAGAATCCCTATAGGAATTCCTAAAGCAACATTAAATTATTTTGTAGAGCATTTTTTTAATAAAATTATTACATTTTAAGAGCCGAATTATTTATCGGCGTGAAAATACAAAATCGGCGGCGAAGTGCTAATCGGCGTATGGCGCGCCGCCAATGCCTCATTCGAAGTCGGCGTGACATATAATTGATCAGCGGCGGCGCACAGGACTTCTACATTGTTATTTTAGAATCCTGTTTTTTTTTATTCTGTGCGTTCATTCAAAAAACTTCATCTGGAATCTTTGAGAATGATGTGAGGAAGTAATGAAGTATAATTTTAATATAATATCTATTCAAGCAATATCATACTCTTAGCAGGCTTAGAGAAACATCAGTATCGAAACCAAGAAACAAGCATCCTGTCAGTTATTTGTCTAATCTTGGCTCGAAAAGACGCTTCGAGGAAAACGTCTTAAAATAACTAAAATTCTATAAAGAATTTTATAAGAATCGTGCACAGAATTCTTCAAGAAATTCAACTGACTAGGCTTCCAGGGTTGTTTGAAATTCATACCCAAGATTCTGAGAGAATCCAAACTAAATATGATTCAGTGAGATTGTAGTTATCCTCTTTGAAGTAACTTTTGTTTAAGCTGAATATAATTTTATTTTTGGCTATTGAATAGTAAAGAATGTAATGAAATCCTGATAAAATTAAACTAATTACTAAATTACAATTACAATTAAATTATCATCATAAGCCTCAAATCGATCATCACGGTTATATGTGAAGCAGCTTTTACGGTTAATTAAACTAAAAAGAATCATGCAGCGTTCACAATTTCAAATTGACTCAATCTCATTAAAAATAAAAGAAATTTAAACAAAATTTAAGAATCAATCTTATCAAACTGAGAACTTAATCAAAAGTTTAAATAATCTCGCCTTAGAAATTCATTCAACGGAACAGATATGAGATGAATCCTCAAACTATTAGCGGGCCGCACAAAATGTAGGCGCGGGCCCGTACGTGTGACAGGCCTGCGCTAAACAATGAAATTACGTCCGTCTTTTTTCCTTCCAAAATAGTACACTGTGCATTGTGAAGCCCCTCGGTCACCGGTTCGCAATCATCATCATCATCATATCAAAACATGGACGATGATGACCTTTGGACCTTCGCTCGACTTACTCCGAAGAGATTCACCCAAAGGCATTGGCGTAAATACGGGGGGGCTAGGGGGGGCTTAGACCCCCCTAGAAAAGTTCAAGCCCCCCCTAGAAAATTTCAACTCTCATGCTAAGTATACACTTTACTTAAGAGATTTTTTCGATCAGAGGAGTCAAGCCCCCTCTAGATTTGAGTTCAAGTTACGCTAATGCCCAAAGGGAATGCATTTTACATAACAAAACTTCTCTGGACTTACCTGGGCGATTCCGGAACCCATCAGGCCACCACCGATCACAACCACGTTGTTAATTTTGGCCGCGGTGGCCATATTACGAGCAAATACGCGCATCATCGACATTTTATACGGTGAAATTAAAATTGTTCCGATTGATTGACCTGGTGCACAAAAACGGGATATTCCCAGATAATTAGCAATGCGTGGAAATGTATAACCAACAGAGGTCTTCCGTTGGAACCTGTTGCTTACAAGGAACAGTTATTGCTGAAAGTCCGGAATCTGGAGTAATGAGATGACCAACCACAGACACCACTTCTTGACAGACTGACGGCTCAGTCAAAATTGTGCACCAATGATTCCTATCAAAAAGCTCTTTCGAATTGCAGATCGGATTCGGAGCTTTCAAGGCGATCTTGTTATATTAACTGTGTGGGTGCGTCTGATAACAACTTTATGATGGAATATTGTCGCCTGCATAGTCATCGGTTGCAGATAACGAGAATCGGAACACCAGGTGATATACTGAAGAATATTCATTGACTCAATAATTTTTCATAGAAAACGAAGTACTTACATTAGATCCATGGGAATTGTAGTTAAAACTGCGCTTTATGTGAATGATATACACAAGAACACACTACCGCCGCTACACGAATTCACAACTTACGAAAGCGGTTTTACTTCTTTCGACGAAGTAACCCAAACTCAACGATGATCTTCACAGCAAGAAAACTTAACCGCAAATCAAATCAACTTACTTTTTACATACAAAAATGCGATATCAGAACAAAATATCCCGGATTTTTTTTGGTCGCGAAAAGTAATGAGACGACGGCGATGATGATCACATCAAAACAAAACGCGAATGTCAGAAAGCAGAATGATAAATAAAAACAGTGAAACATTTCGCCTGAGTGCGGCGTCGCGTTCAGACCGGAAGAAGGTTGCTTTACACCGGTGGACTTTCAGATTTGTTTCGTCGATTCTACGGCAGGGGTGCTATAATCTCTTTTTCTACACTCAAAGATAAAAAGACATAGAACTTATTAGGCTATCCGTCACTGAGGAAACGAAACGTATGACGTACACAAGATTTTCTTATGGAATAACGACATAAGAGGTATTTTGAAATGGGGACGGACCTGGTGTAGTGGTTAGAACACACGCCTCTCACGCCGAGGACCTGGGATCGAATCCCATCCCCGATATAGTCACTATAAATTTCAGTGACGACTTCCTTCAGAAGGGAAGTAAAGCCGTTGGTCCCGAGATGAACTAGCCCAGGGCTAAAAATCTCGTTAATAAAGATAAAAAAAAAGGTATTTTGTTTCTCATTCTCATTCGAGATTCTTATAAAATTCCACAACAGACTTATGAAGTACTACTTATTACAATTACAGATATAATTTCAAAAGAAACTCTTTTTGGTTATCATACGCATTGATCATTGGCTTTCATAAGACAATCTATTGGAGTATGATTTTCTTAAAAATTTCATTCGTAAATCTTATGAATTACGTGGAGCGATGATAAAAACATAATATTCACGATAGAGACTCATAAGCGCGCGTATAACAATGATTAGAAACACTTGAGAAAAACAATCGACTTCCGATCAAAAAACGCGTAAGAAATTCATACGAATTTCTTATGGAATAAAGACATAAGAAGCATCTAATGAGACTCATAAGAAAAACTTGTGAACTTCCATCGTTCATTGCGTTCATAATATAAATGGATATAATATCATAAGATACTCTTATGAAGGATCATAGATATCAATTATGGAATTCTTTAGGATCATTATGTATTTAGAGAATCGCTCTTTGAATTTGTGTTTCATAAGAATCTTATGAAAGAGAGAAAGCCTGTCAAGAAAACAATTCACAAGTGTTCTCTTATGAAATTCGTACGCAATTTCTGGTTCAGTGATGAGAACTCTCCGCGATAGAACAGACAGGGGATGAAATCAGAGGGGGTGCACGCAACGAGGTTCGCCTACGTTCATGTTTTGTGGGTGTATTCGTTTGGCTCAAAACGCTGCTAGGCATCCCGTTGTTTGAGTGTTGAAATGCATCAGCATTTGCTGTCTGGCATGGCCCCGTGTCAAACTATCAATGTTTTCTCAATGTTGGCAAGCCCATGTTATACCGATATAAAAATGTGTTCTAAGGATTTAGGATAAGGAAATACGATAGAAGTGAGTAAAATATAGCTTAAAAGTGATTTTTTTATATAAACTAACGTTACTCTTTGTGGCAGAATTGCAACGACCGCTGCTTCTCCGCCATTCTCCCGCAGCCCAGCACGAGTCCCCGTAATATTATTTCATGGAAAGATTTATGCTGCTTGATCATGATTATATTATTAGAAGATGAAATGTGACAATGTGATTATATTATTAGAAGATGGAATGTGACAATGTGAATTGTCCTTTTTCCTAATAGCAATTTGGTTATCCGGAGAAACAAACCCATGCACCATATTTACGGATCTACGGTAAACGTTCACCGAAAACCGGTAGTTTTGACAGCTGAAGTGTGAAACGCAAATTACCGAATGGTCAGTAATCTATTCGTTTACCGAATCGATTACCGATCGTTCAGCTGTTGAGATTTCGGTAATGAGATTACCGAAGTCGGTGATTTGCAGGCTATCGACATGATGGAGACACCATCTTCTATGGTGACAGAGGGCTCGATTGGCTTGTCAGATAGATCGGGCCCGGGACATCCTGTCTACTGCAAATCGCTGCAGTTGATATAGGGCATGTCCATTGTCCATTGTCTAAGTGTGTATGATAAAATTGAGCATTTGAGCATTTACTTTTCGAACATCCCAATTCGTATGAATAAAGCGAACAAGCCCATGGCCTGTTTCGCTACTCACCGCACAGTAACGCACTTGCGCTAGTGCACGAAAAATCGCTATAAGGTAACGCGAAAAATATTTGTATAGCAAAAAGCATCTAACGAATTATTTCTCAAAATTGGGAAATATTTTTGAAAAAATATTTGGTTCCGGTTGTACGTGATGATAATGACTATCACGCCTACCAAATATTGTTTCGATTATTGGTTTCATTTACGAGAAATTTGAAGTTAGATGCCTTGGTGCCGGATTGGTGGGAAAATATTGAAAATCTACCGATAAATGGCTGAGTTATTAGTATTCAAAATCTTATATAATTTCGTGACGGTCGCAACATTTTAGATTTTCAATTGACACCCAGTATATTGCCGTAAGACGTAGTTAACGTAAAAAGCGTTACGAGGGAGTGGGTGGGTATCAAAAACAGTCAGTTTTGGCGTTATAAAAATTGTGAATGAATCCTGTCAGTCGTTCCAACTAAGGCTGTGAACCGTTTCACCAGTTCGTTTAAATATTAGTTAAAATTTGACATTTCGATAGTTATTTTCCCCTCAAATGGTTAAATTGAACTTCGCGGTTGGCCCATTTGAGCTTTGACAGTCGAGTAGTTATTTCAGAACTAAGTTGACAGACGGTTAGTTATTCTCAAATTCATGGGAGCAGAAAATAACTTTCGCACTTTCAAGTTCAACCATGCTTCAGAGCAGGGTTATTTCTAACAGGTGGGGAAATAAGTATCGAGCTGTCAAAATTTAACTAAAAGTTAAACGAATCGGTGAACGGTTCACAGCCTAAAACGGGTCGGTTTCACTACACGCAAAAAATTTGTGCAGTAAAAACTACCAATTGGGTCCTAAAATTTTTAATGAAATCTTGTTTTTATTCAATAACAAGAAAGAGCATCTTACTGCAACTACTTTAGCAATATTTCCCGCTCAAATAACGGCTATGTCATGTTTAAACTTCAATTTAAAAATTGGGTTCATAAATGAACCTTGACACTTAAGATCATGTTTGACGTTCGCTCAGTCGACAAAAACACCACAGGGGTTTTAGTTTTACCACTGGGGTTGTTCCTATCTGGAAGGGACACGGCAAACAAAATACACCCAAAATTTGAGTTCAAGCCAAAGAGTGTGACAAAATCTAAAAAAATGTTTTTTGGACTCAAACCAACGGAAAACATTAGAAAATTGAGTAAACATGTGTTATTGGCCTAAACTTAAGCGTTTGGCACTAAAATTGGGATAGGGCTTTAGGACCCTATTTAGGGGGTTAACTTAAGCGCTCGCACCGGCAATTTTCAGCAGACCAGAAATGCGCTTGATTTTACCATGTTTGTTGTCGAAATCAGATTGTTCTAAATTTTTTCTGTCAAATGTACCAGTAATGTGGTGGGATGTACCGTAAACATAGTAAATTGATCTATAATTCCATGGTTGTTTCAAGAATGGGCGTAGTCAGCTACAATAGTAATTTTTACCCAAGGGGGTGGTCACTCTACACAGTGTGCCTGGCACAACTTAGGCACATCTCGGCACACTGACTGGCTCTATTTTCTGTAATGGGTTGCTATAAAAATACAATGAACTGAAATTTCATTCTCAGCAATCCTTGATAATTTTCAGTTGTTTGCGTTCTGTCAGCTCATGGAAAAACTAATATGGGCCACAGCAGAACACGCACTGTTTTTATGTTAATTTCCCACTCAACAATTCTCGATTACTTTTTCAAATCGACGTAAGTAACTTTCATACGGTTTTGAGAAAACTAATTGAGAAAAATCACAACCTGTCTTCTAAAACTGTTTTAAAATGAACCACCTTTTTAACATTTTTTCGCCGTGTACATCGCTCAAATTTTGCATACAATCATATCGCGTTCAAAAACTAGGTAGTTTCTATTATTTTCAACAAAAATAATTATAACAAAATGATAAGCCGTTTCATACAGTTACTTTCGACGTTTTTCTACCAGTGTAAAATCGGCTCAAGTAGTGATTTGTTTTGATTCGTAGTTAAGTCACTTTGTCTCTCTATACAGCGGGGCGGCGAAAGTAGTGGTTAGGTTGCAAAAATTGAAAATCTTACTTTCGTCGTTTTGTAAATCCGGAAATTAAACGTTCTAAAAGTGAAAAATCTAGTTGGGTAGGAGCGGAACATGTAGAATTTCGTCTGCGAAACACGTAGGATCAATAAAATAAGTTTATTCACTTTTTTGACTTGAGACTATTTGAATAAGTTTTCGAGAATTTATTTTTATTTTAGATCGAAGCTCTGGAACTCATACCAAATTTCTTAAGCGGGAAAATGGCTTAAACAATGAGAGGGATTTGAAAATTCTGTGCACTTTATTCAAATGGGCGTATCTGACAAAAATAAACAAATTGAGTTAGAGTGTTTATTGACATCAGTTCGTTCTCAAGTTTTATGAAATGTCATAAAATTCCAATATTATTGGTTTTAACATCAAGTAAACCATAAAAAACAAATAGGCGTAATTGAATTATGAGTTGATTTCTTCTTGAGTGCTATTTCGCCCTTTCTCCTACACACCAAATAGATGGTGACAAAAGGGCTTATTTAAACTTCTAATTCAATGTTGGGCATTTTACACATTTGTACTAATTTTTTCACATAATTTAACTTGTTAAGATCCTAATGATTGATTGCATTGTCAATTAAACCCCAATTCCAAACTTTTTACAAATAAAATTAAAGGCTACATGAATCGACCTGGTGCATTATTAGCACTTGCCATGAGTTGAAGACAAAGTGCAGAGAAGTCATCAAATGCATTTCATTCGTAGTAAAGCGCGGTCCACAAATTGCTTAACCCTCCAGGGGGAGGGGGCCCGATCAACCAGCCTTCCAATTTCTTTATAGATCTTTGTCCAAAGATGACGATCGCTATCGAAATTACTGACTGGTTGACCAAGGAGTAGGCTCAAGCGTTAAGGCTCATACGAAAATTTGATTTTTTGTTTTTCATACAAAAAGTGTTACAGAGAAGGGGAAGGAATCAAAAATTGTCAATTTTAGCGTTATCTAATAAATGGACGCTGCCTGATGTACTTTTTGCTGATTCCATTGCATTCCACTAGTAAATTTTGATAACATGATTTACATGTACTTACGGAGTCCTCTGAAGAGAGTCGACAATCTGGAAAACCTCGTCGCGGTGAGAGCAGCTCACCGACGTATCCTTTCACGGAGAATGTTGCCCGAATCTGGCTAATCATTTCTGGAGAATTATTGTATTACCAAGCATTATTGTATTCCAACCGACTACACTGAACTGGAAGTTGTGCCAGCCGGATTCGCTTGCGGATTGCAGGGTTTATAGTGAACTAATTTTGAACTAGAGCGGGTTTCCTACGCAAGTAAAACTTTATCTTGGAGTGGTTGTCTTCCAGGATTACGGAAATCTTGGCCTTCAGTGGGTTCCTCGAACCCCTCCAAATTGTAGGCGGCAAACGTTTCGGAGCAATCCTATTCACCCATCTACAAAGTGTTGATTTAAGCAATTATCGAAAAACTTGCTGCATTACAATGAGTATCAACTTACCTGCGACTATAATGTAGGCCTTGATGTAATAATATCACTTGGAAAGTACTTTTTAGCTTATAATTATTGAAAAAACAAGCTAGTGCAGAAGGGCGCAATTACAACTGCAGAGAACAAAACATCAAAACAAACAGGCTTACTTGACAGCTAATTTTCCAATTGGACTAGATTTTTGGGCGAAATTACTTCATGTTTTGACAGCAGGCGAATTCAACAAGGGCGCATTCATGAATGATGTTCAAAGAAAGGCACAGCCTTATTTTTATTAAATAAAGTTCCAGAACAGAACTAATTCATTGTGGGATATTGTTAAATTGCTAAAGCGAGTGATATTTAACATGACTAAAGATAATGCGGGTCAAAAATGAGTACTATAAGAAATAGAGAATTGAATTAATGTGTGAGAAATTCGATCGTCGATTTCTCATCTTCGCGTCGAGATCAATATCGCCCTTTTGAATAAAGTGCACAGAATTGTTCGGATCGATGAAGTTCTCAATTCAGGTGGTTGAACGTAGACACGTTCTCTTCGATGAGAGAGAGGGTTCGGTTGTTAAGTGCCCAACACATAACAAGGATGTGGCTACCCAGGCTTAATCCCCGGCAGAATTAGCTACAGTGTTGAAGGACACTAAACTAAGCTTGGTATAAGTGTTTAAAAGTTTACACATTTTATGAAATTTTAAGTGCCCGAGGGAGGAACCAGAATAATCATATTTATTAGCTCATATTGAAGGTATTTTTCTATAAGTTTGGTTCTTGGTTGCCACATTATAGCCGATTCCGGGAAACAACTGTATTTTAAAATTTGCCCCTCGTAGGCAGGGCAAAATGATAACATTAGCAAAATTTAAGTCTAGGGATGATTACAAACTACCATCAATTGTATTTCGAAATTGCTAGGCCCTCCCCCATCTGTCTCGTTTTTTCCAATGCCTAGCACTCCCATGCTTTTGTGAATCCCCACTTCTTTTCCAAATGATTAACGTATTTTTTTAATTTTTTCCCAGTTCGGCAAAATTCTCGCATAACTTCTGATCTCGCCCTAAAAGCCATTGGTAACCATGTGTGTAGCTCGTCGTTTCTGAGCATTTGAATGGATTTTCATGTCATTTAACAACGCTATGGGGAAGAAAGGATCAATATCTACCTGCCCGTGATGTTGGTTTGGATGCTTATTCTTTCATTTGCTCAGAAACAACGAGCTACGCACGTGGTTACCAATGGCTTTTAGGGCGTTATCTCAGAGTATGCGAGAATTGGATTTCCATGGTCTCCGTGCACCAAAAATGTTTTGAATTTGAAAGGGCACGTCCAAAACAAATAATTGGTTGGCTTTTTTCATATTATTCCTGTTGACAACAAATGTATGGAATGCTATGATTGCTACGATAAATTTCAGTTCAGGGTCTTTTTATAGCTCCTGGGTTTATGGTGAAATTTCTCATCTGGGCACATCGGCACACCTAAAGGCACAGCAGAAAAAACGTTGGCGCAAATTGATGCGCCGGCTTTGTGCGGAGTGACCACCCCCTTGTTTTTACCACAGATTTTTTTCCCGTGTAGACGGAAGGCTGTCGTGTTCCAACCACCCAACCAACCAGTCTTCATAATTCTTTATAGATCTTTGACCAACGATGGCGATCGCTAACGGTTCAAAACGAATCTATATCGATCGCTATCGAAAATCACTGACTGGTTGACCGGGCACACGCTTAAATAATTAAATACTGAAAAGCTTAAAGGTCATACTAAAATGATATTCGATCTATTCACCCCATGGGGTGCATATCTGGGGTTTAATCATTCTTAGTATAAACGACATTTATCAATCGTAATGCATAAATGTCTTTCTTTTTTATGCTGCGGTATGCTTTTATTTACCTTCAAGATTTCAAGGAAGAAAATGAAAACAAACAAAGTGAAGAAATGAAACAAAATGATAAATATCGGTTTATTTAAATAAGTCACATGATCGTTGTTATCATCTATCGCGTTGTTCTTAGACAGCTTCGGTAAAAACAGATTATGTATCACAAATACTGCTGCCACAAGATAAATTCATGAACTTCCTGCGATCTTCCTCGCTGATTCAAGAATCACTTGGCTCGCTTGATGACAATATTTTACTGCCCCGATGGGTAATGGAGAAAACATGGGGAAAATGGAAAATAAGTCTGATTAGTGCGCCAAGGTAGTGGTTGGTATGCTGATACATGTACGTTATTCCGGAACTTACCATTTGTCCGCACATGTGGAGTATGATATTCTCCATCAGGGGGGAGTGAACTTTTCGTTACAACAATAGCAGCCTTTCGTTCCGAAAGTACATACACAGTGTACATAATAGTAGCAGCCTTTCAGCTAAAACTCATAAGCGCCACTACATACTTGAAATCCACTAAATTCCACGAACTTGGAGACATCTCAAAGATGGTCCTGACTGAGAGCGAAAATAGAACAAATCTGCAACAGACAAAAACAACCAAGTCCGAAGTGTAACATGTGTCAACGCAAATGCACCGTCAATAATATTTCTTGAAAATGCATGGGAAAGTATAAACGAATATGATTAGTCTTAAATGTGGAATAAGGATTAAAAGTCTTAAATGTGGTAGAAGTAATAATTACCCGCATAAACAAGAACTATATCAGTACAGTTTCCCGAAAGGTCCACAACAATTTGCAACAATATCTGAAACATTTTGGTTACAATGAAAAATAACAATATGTCCACCATACCCGAAACGTTTTTAACAATTCGACAAACGGTAAATAGGAAAATCACAATGTGGGGAATAGGCGGTTAAGTTATGTAACCATTTGAAAACGTCGATTTTCTCGAACAAAATTTCTCATCAACAGTTTCCCAAAAGGTAGATATACTGTCAATTTTCTGGCAAAATTAATGTAAGCCAAATAGTTTTGATAAATTTGAACCATATGTTTCTAAGGGAAATAAATAACGTATGCATAATTATTGGATTACGGTGCTTTATTGTATTTTTACCCTATCCCATACTGGTATGTAAGTGTTATACCATAAGAATCAAATATTTGAATTGAATTAATTAAATAAGAAAAGATGAAACAAATCAATACATGAAGAGAAAAATAATGTTTCAACTTGATCAACTATTTACTCAAATCATCATAGGGCCCATTCACAAATTTCATAACGCTGAAGGGGGTGGGTGGGTGTCCTTGAGTTGTTACGGTTCATACAAAAATATTATAATGTTCATGCAAAAAGCGTTAAGAGGGGGTGGGTGGGTGTCAAAAATGGTCATTTTTGGCGTTATGAAATTTGTGAATGAACCCATAGTTCCTTAAATAACTGGATGTTGTCCTTCCCATTGGCACCATTTCCGTTCCACACCAGCAAACCGTTGTCCATGTAGAGCCGGGCCATCTGATGCCGCTTCTTGGCTACTTTTTCGTTGTACAGTTTGGTGAATTCCTCCTCCATCCGGCAAGTGGCATCGATTTTGGTGCGCAGTTCCTACGGGGATTGGGTTTGAACCAAATTGGCGAAATAAATGTACTTACTGGGTCGATCGCAGTTGTCATTTTTTGATGTGAATTGCTGTTTTGTAAATATAATTTCAGCTTAACTCGACTGTTTTCCTTCGACGGCAATCGGCGATTTTTTCTACACTCAACGCTAGATTGTCGCTCACAAATACCAACAAAATGTAACTATTTGTCGAACTGTTAAAATGTAGTTCAATATTGTCAAATGCAAATGTGTGAGTGTGTTGCACAAATTAAAACAAAAACAATTTGCCGAATGGTGGCGTAATGTTTCCACCATATCTTGCTTGAATCCAACCCATATAATTTAACAATATCAGAGCAGTATCATATATTGTTAGGGTTCATTCGCATATTTCATAACGCCGAAAATGACTATTTTCGACACCCACCCACCCCCTCGTAACGCTTTTTGTATGGATATTTTACAAATTTTGTATGAGCCGTAACATCGTTAGGACACCCACCCACCCCCTTCAACGTTATGAAATTTATGAACAAGCCCTTACTGATAAGTATGGGTTAATCATACTGTTTGAAATGGTGAACAGCTTTGAAGTCCATATGGTTATACATAAAAGCAACTATTTCTGATACATTAACCGTACCCGTTACAAGATGTTTATTGTTCTTAAAGTAAGACAAACTGTATTTTGCTATGCGGGTAGTACTCTAAATAGTATTTTCATATCTCTCCGTGCAGCGAATCGCCGCTGAATATTAATGATTTTTTTTTCAGTGCATCTTACACACCCCTGCTTCGTCGATTGATGGCGAGCCTAAAATCGACGAACGATGTGTCAACCGGCTGTCAAAAGCTAGATTTCGTGCGAGTGTGAAACCGACTTTATCCTTCTCTACTTCCGTGGTTCTTGCATCAATCTGTCACAAAAATGGTGAGTCCCGTGAAAATTTTGTTTAATCGGTGAAAAATCATGGAAAAACTTTAGAAAAGTGTGAACATGTATATCCTCTGGCACTATAGATTGCTTGCCGATGTGGTTTCCTGTTGATTTCGAAAAATTCGAAGTTTTTCGTTGATTTTTTGGTTGTTGAAGTGTTCGGAAAACAGCGAATCGAGTCGGCACTGTACATGTGTTTAAACATGGCGTTCCGGCGAGTGTAAATAATGGGAACCTTGCTTTGAGTGGTGGAAAAGTTACCTGGTCTAGTCGTGCGAGTAAGTAATTTCCCCTTTACTCTTTCCGTTTCAGACTAAGAAGAGGCGTAATGGAGGACGCTGCAAGCACAACCGCGGCCACGTCAAGGCCGTGCGTTGCACCAATTGCGCCCGCTGCGTCCCGAAGGATAAGGCGATCAAGAAGTTCGTGATCCGGAACATCGTCGAAGCCGCTGCCGTTCGTGATATTTCGGATGCTTCCTGCTACAACTGTAAGTACCGCAAGAGTATCGCCTATTACGTGGAACTGTCCCTGCAGGTTTTATGGTCCAAACTGTATTTTGTAAACCATTACATATTGAGGTTAAGATCCAGGATGAACCATAAACACAAAGGGCATTCCGTGGCACAACGGGCCTAAATTGTCCAAAATCAGCAAAGAAAGCTTGTATCTCGTGTCGCTGTTAAGTGTGGATAACGATTTAGCCCATTCCTGAGAGGAAAAACCCTGGGGAATCAAATGACATTAAATGTTAAGACGACTGCAAGTTGTCTTACGGGGGCCTATTGAGCTCCAATTCCCTTATACAGTCAACTCTCAATAACTTGATAAGGGGGGAGGTAAGGAGGTATCGAGTTACAGAACACCAGTGCAGCTGCAATCAAAGGGACCATCGAGTATGTCATGAAAACCAACTTTTATATGGTTTTCTAACTCGATATCGAGTAGGGGAAAGTTGACTGTAGTTCATTTTTTGCGTCTAATTCGAAGTGATTGTGATTTCTAATGCTTCCGAAAGATACAGCGATCTGTGAGCTCCAGCAGATAGCCACAATTCAAGCGTGTGCTAGAATAAGGGCGTAAGTCGCATGATCGATTTCTCTTCATCGATCCTCTCTTCTGTGAATAAAGATGACAAGATGCGAGTTTGTTAGCATTTTTTTTACTCCTGGGCGCTGAACAGCGATGCAATCTTGCGTCCTGAGGTGAAAAAATGCTGACAAACTTGCTTCTTGTTGTCTTTATTCACAGAAGAGAGGATCGATGAAGAGAAATCGACCATGCGACTTACGCCCTTATTCTAGCACACGCTTGAATTGTCAAATCTATTTTGCAGCCAATTGTGCATATTTTTAAATTTGAAACATCCTAATATCAGGGCTTGAGAAACTTTCAATTTTATATTGTGACCAGAAAAGTTTTAGACATATGTGCCTAGAGCAGTACAAAACCTTAAAATCATCCCACGAATCTTTATTAAAGTTTATTTATTTTAATAAATACAAGATAATTGGGGTTAAATGGGCATCATAAGTAACATTGAAGCCGTCCGTGAGGGCTCACATCTATCGCTGTATATTTTGGAAGCATTTTTAAATCACAACAGCTTAATTTTAGATACAACTAACTATTTGGTAAATTCTTAAAATGTGCCGAATTATAAGGAAGCGGGCGAATTACAGTCGGTTCTGGTGGCTGAAACCAGTCTTATTCGATTACCAAGGTTTTTTTTCTCTAATGGGCTATAAATTGTTATCACGACACGAGGTATATAGAAATCTTTGCTGGGTTTCATTAATTTTTGACCGCTGTTTCAAATTATTCTTAAATGATGAAAAAACACCCCTGATTATATGGCATGATATATAGTATAATATTTGCTATCTGAACGTGTAAAACAAAATGTACATAATCCTTGTACATGGAACAAGATCCTAATGCGAGATTTATCCTACAATTTCAGCCTACGTTCTGCCCAAACTTTACGCAAAATTGCACTACTGCGTATCGTGCGCCATTCACTCGAAGGTGGTCCGTAACCGATCGAAGGAAGCTCGCCGAATCCGTACGCCACCCCAGCGGGCGTTCCCCAAGGACATGAACCGCCAACAGAACGCTCAGCGCAAGTAAATCGTCGTTATCGCTGCTAAGTCGTGTCGAGTTGTGCAAAAACCGATACCACAATACCGAACGACGAACATGGCGAATTTGGCATCTCCCGGGATGTTAATTCCAGGGTAAGCCAATTGGCCAGTGTTTGGCGCTCGCAAACAAGTTGTATTTGGATTAACATGGTCGCTTAAGGAGGATAAATGGAGGAAAAACATTGAAAATAAGATTTACAAAAACCAAATGTGAATTGATGATGTTCGCGCGATGACAATCCGGTTTAGGTGTTTCCTAAAGTATCAACCGGCTCCTGTAGCAGGGGTTTTCTGACTTTTTGACTCTCGCAGCACTTTTCAAATTTATCCCTCTCTTTCCCATGGTGGAGCTCCATTGGTTTTCGATGAATTCAAGACAAATCGATCAGATGAGGAGATCGCAGCAAGCCGCGCGCGTGAAAGGCAGCTTTCGGTTTTCTGTCACGTTTTTGCTCGATTTCACGTAATTTACGTTTCGGATGCCTAAAACTCAGTTTTGGCTGATTGGTTTTTCTAACAGTGAAGAGCGAACTACAAATTTTCGCAAGTTTCTACGGTAGTGATTAATAGTGATGAGACGTAAAGATCTTGCGTGTTTTAATTCCTTTCCGAAATAATACTGTGTTGGATTTTCGGCCGGAATACAATATCAGGAGGCAGGCATCTGGTGAGTTTGTTCCTTTTTAAGAGTATGTATTTTAAGGGAATTAGATTTTTGAGCACGGAGTGCGTGTAGGCTTTCGCATGGCCGTCGGAAGTTACCGAGCAAACTGTGTTTTTTGAGATTTTTTTTCTCGATGATTCGTAGTGCAGTTTGTTAGAAATCTGTTTGAACCGCAAACGGGCAAGTGCAGCTGATGCAGACTAATTTTGCACGTAAGAAGCGGTTTTTCGTGTGTTTTAGCTAACTATATCTCGTGGGAGATTCGTGTTTTGTTTCGTAGTCTAAAGCTTTTGAAATATTCTATAGATGAAATTGTTTTAACACTTAAGCTGAAATGGTCGCGGTCGCCAATCGTAAGCTTATGTTTTTTTTGCGGGAAAAAACAGCTTGCAGTGAATAAAAAAACATAATTTCATCGATGAAGAGCTACTGATTGTGAGGATGTAGCGCGGATGCTGGTCTCCGGCAAGAGAAGGAATGCAATGTGCTCGCGATATTATTTTTATTGTAAAACTAATTCATTTTTAGAAGTATGCTGGTTCAAACATATAGGGTGAGAGCCTTGTTTTTGCGAGTTTGACATCTGAGAGGAGCTTCCGAAGATTGAAAGAATTAATTGAAAAAATAAGGTGGAACGTTTAGCAAGCAAAAATATGCTCATCCTATTGAACCATTTTTTAATTTATCCGAAAGCTGTGAACAGTCCGTCATTATAAATGACGGCGTTGCACTGTTGCTTCTTTTTATATTTGTATACTTACCTAAACTATTGTATAGTTCGCCATCAATGATGACGGCACGTTTTTGACTCGAGTAATTTTATAACACAGTACAGGTACGGGTTGCATGGATCACATTACTTACCAAGGTAAATCCTGAACATGTAACTTTTTATCCCTTCCCACTAAATCCCCATCCTGTGACAACCATGGAGATGCAGAGGTGATCTCGGTCTCTGGTAACAATGGTTGTCACACAAACATTCCTTCCCTTCCCCGATGACCGTAAGGACGTGGCCGGCGCCGTTATTGACTTTTTGAAAATGGGAACTCTCGAATTGTGCACATTGAGAATGGTTCGCTAGTCCCAAGCCCCATTCATTGGTTCTCTGTGCAATTTCGATTGGTCTGGTCAATCACGGAGTAGCAACTACGAATTGTACGATCATCTATGCTTATGCTATGCTTATGCTTAATTCAAGACAAATCGATCAGATGAATACTATGCAACAGATTGAATCCATAATCATTAGATTGATTTAATAGTCAACTAATTGTTTCAATAGTAAAACTATTAAAAAACTGAACTAAACAAAAAACTTTCGAATTGATTTCGAAAATTTTATCATATTTGCAACAATGTTTTTAGCACTTTTTATAATTCTGTGCTGTTACTTCAACAGAGCCTAACTGACATGAGCTATTTCTCTTCATCGATTGCTAATAATACATAATTTAGGGGTCTACCCCGTTTGGCATAATGCCGTTTGGCATAATGCCGTTTGGCATATAGTCGTTTGGCATAATAGCTGTTTGGCATAATGCCATTTGGCATAACGGTCGTTTGGCATAATCGCCATTTGGCATAATAGCCGTTTGGCATAATTGTGAAAAACATTGAATTTGATCAAATTCCTTCCATAAACTGCTCACTATCGTACATTCTGTTGTCAGTTAGTGATAGGACATACTTCTAATCATCATTTTTCAAGGAAACCAATATACAATAAAGCTCTTTTGGAATTTCATCATATATGACTTCCGGGGTCATTAAGCCCGGGATATTATGGTGCATTTTTAAGGTGAAGATGAATCGAAGCCAAACCTCAAATTTTCAAGAGCACGGATTTGAAGAACCGAACATCCGTTCAGGCTGAAAACTTAATCGATTGATCACTAGCTGGTGGTGACCAATTCATTAAGTTTTCAGCTCAAATGGGTGTTCGGTTCTCTAGATCCGTGCTCTTGAAAATTGGAAGTTTGGCTTCGATTCATCTTCACCTTAACAAAAATATATCCAACGCCTAAGTTATTCCATGTCATTTGAAAAAAAGGAACATGGAATTTGATGACGCATCTTATGGTACGGCATATTACTGTACCACTGCAGTATCTTCCTTTTTCAAATTATGCCAAACGACCATTATGCCAAATGACTATTATGCCAAACGACTGTTATGCCAAACGACTATTATGCCAAACGACTTTATGCCAAACGACTGTATGCCAAACGGCATTATGCCAAATGGCATTATGCCAAACGGGGTAGACCCATAATTTAGATAAATCTGTAATACAGTTAACTCTCCCTTACTCGATATTCCGTATCTCGATATCGAGTTACAGAATCATAGTGAAAGTTGGTTTTCATGGCTACCTCGATGGTCCCTTGGAACGCATATGCACTGATTTTGTGTTCTGTATCTCGATACCTCCCTAACTCGATGGTCCCTTGAATATCGAGTTAGGGAGAGTTGACTGTATTTCTTGTTAATGAAGCAAGATATAGTGATTCTTCATCCTACAGCACAAAAACATGTTACGAAAATAGAATCAGTTTTCTGCAATAACGCAAAGAGAGCGACGATGAAGAGAAATCAATGAATGCAGATAAGTCCTTTGGGTTTATTCTACGAGTGACGTGAGGCGACAATTGTCGGTGTCGTATAGCGAGGTGACAATTCTCGACTCGAATGAAGTGACTCGCCGTGCAAAACAAATGGAGAGTCACTTCACTCGAGTCGAGAATTGTCACCTCGCTATACGACACCGACAATTGTCACCTCACGCCACTCGAAGAATAAACCCACTTATGAAAAAACAACACAGAATTGTTTTTTTCGTAATGAAATAGTCGATCAAAATCGTGAGAAAGAAAGGGTTAAATTGTTGCGGAGGAGCACCTGTTCCTTTTCGTTTTTCCGTTTGGACTCCAGATTTTCAACATGCAAAAACATACTCTGTAATTTCAACGATAACCGTAAAGTGATATTTATGTTGATCACAATGTTATTCAATTTGATGTTGAAGTAATTGGACTTAATTCAATTAATTCTATTTTGAAAACATTTTTTTTTGTTCGATTAAGCAAGCTTCTTTATTTCAGGCTTAATCTATGTCAATTTAGCATCCAAATAGGGTTATATCACAGACATTACGATGTTACGTCTGTTTGTCTGTGGTTATATTTCAATACTCTATTATTGCAAACGGCTTAATTGTTGTAGCATAGCATAGCATAGACGGACTGTACATAGGGGTGGTCCATTAATTACATAAGGGTTTATGGGGGGAGGGGGGGTTGAAGATTTCTTACGCGCCATACAAATTATTTTTGGTTTTCATACAAAAAATCTTACCATGGGGGGAGGGGGGGTTGAAAAACCGCTAAAATGATCAATGACGGCGACGGTCAGACTTTGTCCCAGTGGGGACGTTACGCCAGAAAGAAGAAGAAGAAGCAAGTCACTTTTTAGTGACTTGGTCACTTTTTTCGACCTGGTCACTTGGGCTTATTCTACGACTGGCGTGAGGTGACAATTGTAGGTGTCGTATAGCGAGGTGACAATTCTCGACTCGAGTGAAGTGACTCGCCGTGCAAATCAAATGGAGAGTCACTTCACTCGAGTCGAGAATTGTCACCTCGCTATACGACACCGACAATTGTCACCTCACCCCAGTCGTAGAATAAGCCCAACTAAAAAGTCACTTGGGTTTTATTGGGTTAATTGCCTACACCAAAATGATGGAGATTTGTGTGAAGTATTTTAAGGGTGAATTTTTACTGTGGTTTCCTGCGAGACAACCAAACAAACAACGGTGTGAACTCGTGGAAAAGTTTCTGTTCAATTTGAACAATCGAAATGTTCGAGTCCGCACCCCCTAGGTAATAACTAACCATAGCATTTACCCGTAACGCGGGTAGATCACCTTTTCGTGGTGCGCTACGGGGTAAGATCTACCAATTTGAACGATAGTCTCATCTTGTTTGTCGGGCTAGGGTAATATGTTATATGTTCAAGGATTCGCGGTACAAAGTCCTTGTTACTGGCAACAGTTTCTGAAAATTAATCTATTTTACCTAGCAGATGGTTAAAGACTCGGAGTTGGTCAGACCCGAGACTACACTTGAAGCCAGGATAACAATCATGAGTATTAACTCAACAAGGACTGTAAGTACTGGTAATTCAAGGACTCACGTGAATTCTAATTACTAAACAAATTTTCTAGCTTGATTCGGTTTTGCTGCTAGCATAAAGCCCCTTTTTTCTAATATTTTTCTGGGACTAAACTAAAAGCGAAACAAGGATGGGACTAGAGTTCCGTTGCATGGTCAAATATCAGTAGTGTACCGATTTGGTTTCTCAGAAATTTAATCGATTATGTTTGCTAAGGGGCGCGCCTTCGCTGAGATGTAAATTTCTATGAAGGGTGTAAATAGCGGGACCTTTTCATCATAGTCGATTTGTATCAATATCTGAGGAATCAAAACAAGAACTGTACAGAAATCGATGCTTCATTACCTATCAATGGAAATGGAGTAATGCGACATGCACTATACACTAAGGATACGGGTAATGCCACAATAGATCTAAATACTGGTCGCAGTGGCGCATCCGAACAGAGAAAAAAAACCATAGCATTGGCCCTTTTAAAATGTCGGTATATAGAAATTTTAGAAAAAAAATCCAATATATAAAACCAGATAAAAAATAAAACTACAAAATTTAATTATAATCTGTTTGTTGAAACAAGTGAAAGTGGCATACTTTATGTGATTTCTATCATATAAACTTCAAAAGGGCGTAACTCAAAATTCTGACTAAGGATTTTTTTCAAATTTGGTCAAGAGGTGCAGAACAACGTCAGGAATCAACTGCTGACTACCGTTTTGATGGTATATTTTATTTGATAATAACGGTAATTGAAGCACACGCGAACAAAAACGATACAATATATTTCAATCGACTGTTAAAAAGGTGGTCGATGGAAAGCGTTGAGAGTGTGACATCTGTTTGTCTGTGGTTTTAATGTTTATTAACTATATACACTCGGAAATACGGGTAGTCGATTAAGGGTTAATTTACAAATTTCATAACTCCAAAAATGGCCATTTTTGACACCCTCTCACCCCCTTGTAACGATTTTTGTATAAACTGCCCATAAACGCATGTCAGTCCCATGTTTGCTGGATTTCCCATTCACATGGGACAATTATGCGTTTATGGGCAGTAAATCTCGCATAACTTGTGATCTCGCCCTTGTTGAATAACGTGCAAATCCATTCGTTCGCTCGGTAACAACAAGCTACACTAAATAAAGTCATTAAAGCATATTTTTCATGCAAAATGCAGGTTTGCCTGGGTTCATTCAAAAAATATCTTAAATGCGAGAAGACAGTAAACTTTATGCAATTTAGTTTACCAAATACCAATAATTTTTTAGTTATTTTCAATCTTAAACGTAGATTTATCAACCATTCAAAAATGCATAGTTTTTATGCATTTTAAGATTTTTTTGAGCTGGTTCAGAATGGTGATTTTTGAGATTACTATAAATCTAAAATAATATAACAGCTTATTTCGTTGAGCCAATCATGGGTTGGACTGTATTTCTATTAATTCCATAAACACAAAATAAAATAACAAATTTTCAACCAGCAGTATTCACTTTTTCTAGAGTGCCTATAAACAAGAGTGAAGTCATGTTCCAGTTTTGACAGGTCTCCTGCTCGATTGGAACACGGATTTGTATGGAAATGACAGTTCGCCGCTGTTCCAATTTTGACATTGACGCCACTCTTATCTAAATCCACTCTGACTTTTTCCATAAACTTGACTTGCGGAATAAGGGCAGGCGATAGTGAAAACACAGTTGGGAGCATAATCTCGGCAAGTCCTCCCTCGAACGAGTGACAGAGCTGGTTTCTGCGATGTTCATAATCGCTCGTACTGGATGAGGTGAGATCCCGGTGCATGCAAAATCGGCCGACCGGCGTAGGGTACTATATATGAAGATGCTGGACTTTAAGTATTTCTCTAAAATAAACAGTTTTATTGATCTGGTGAAGATGAATGGGATTGTATTCCTTACCATTTTGCTGACCATTTCTCGATGCTCCTTTATCAAATAAACAATTCACATTTATTTAACTTGTTTTGTTACTGTGGAAACTTAATGCAATGGCGGCCCGAACAGATTTTGGTTTTCGTTAATCTGAAATGTTCACATTTTATTGCTTTACCCAATAAAGTAAAATTAAATCTGAAAAATAGCCTCAAAATGCATGTTTTTTTAGAATTTCCAATGAATAAATCTTGTTAAGTCCTCCAATGAATATAAAATAATCATTTCATGACTTCTTCTATTTCTGAGTACACACATGGTTACTAATGGCTTTTAGGACGAGATCACAAATTATGCGAGAAATCTGCTACGAATTTTGTATAAGGCAATCTGACGTTTAATCGCCTTTCTCTTTCCTGCTTACGCACGCATATGAATTGTTTTCATACGGAAACCATTCCCGTATGAAAACAACAAACAAAAAATCCCATTTGATCTTGTTGCTGGAAAGAGAAGGGTGCGATAGCCTTATGAGCTGTAACATTTTGAGGACGCCCATGGGCACCTACCCCCTTCAGCGTTATGAAATTTGTAGACGGCGCCATAGCCGTAGCGGTAAATGCGCAGCTATTCAGCATGACCATGCTGAAAGTCGTGGGTTCGAATCCCGCTGGTCGAGGATCTTTTCGTAAAGGAAATTTTCTCGATTCCCAGGGCATAGAGTATCTTCGTACCTGCCACACGATATACACATGCAAAAATGGTCAATCGGCAAAGAAAGCTCTCAGTTAATAACTGTGGAAGTGCTCATAAGAACACTAATCTGATAAGCAGGCTTTGTTGTGAAGAAGACGGCGCCATATGAGATGAGTTTTCAAACTCTTCGCGGGCCGCATAAAATGAAGCCGCCGTTCCAGCTTTTACGTATATTTTAGTGATCCTTTATAAAAGAGATACGCGGAAGCTGGCATTTCTGTCAAAGGGTAATCAATCTTTCGAAATAGCTCTTATGCGTAACAAAGTAAACTGTACTTTACTGCTTGTATTTATCCTCAGAATTTATTTATTCTTATTAAAAAGCATCATTAGTACTTTCCGAACAACGTCTTCGAAATTAACGTGGATTGCTTTAAAAATATGTTGTTGTGAAGTTTCCTAGATCAACTCATTGCCTAGTTTGGCGCATTTTGCTCAAAATCTTGAAAAATGGAGTCAAATCTATCAAATTATGCCAATCCTTACAAATCTGCTCAAAATATCCAAGTAGAACTGGTGAAACTAAGTATAGAGAAAATCTAATCAGGATTCTAGTATTTAGGTGATGATGAACAAAAGCCTATAATCTCAAAATTCCAAGAGCATAAATCTTATAACAATTATTTATTTAAAAAAATATTACAGGCTGTTGGTGATCAATCGATTAATTGTTCAGCTCTTAAAACTGTTTGGTTTTCTAGATTTGTGCTCCTGATGATGGCACAATTTTTCGGTTTAATGTTCTGGGCAGTTTCCCTTTTATTATATTTGATATAAAATTACAGCATAAGAAAATAAATAAAAAAAAACAAACTAAAATTTTGTTGAAAATACGTATGTTTCAGATATCAGGATATGGACAGGATATTTCTTGTTTTTTTTTTCAAGATATTTCTGAATAAAGTTTGTTCAGATAATACCGCCTTTCTTCAGGATTTTGATCAGGAACTTTCTTATAGATATGATCAGTTTTTTTTTCTTAGAATATACCAAGGATATTCTCCAGAATTTCTGAGGATGCCTCTCAAAAATTCTCGATTTATTTCAATCCAGAACATTATTGAAAAGCAGACATTTCAGGAATATTGTTTGAAATAATCTATCCAATAAGCTCTTGACACAAATTCAGAAGGAGCATCATAATTCTTATTCGTGCTTATTCTGCGCGGCGCGTGAGGTGAGACGAGTCGAATGAGGTGACAATTGTCGACTCGCTCCCATTTGAGACGACTAATGTTAATCAAACGGGAGCGAGTCGACAATTGTCACCTCATTCGACTCGTCTCACGTCACTCGAGGTGAGAACGACTCGTCTCGACTCACACGCCGCGCAGAATAAGCACAATTATTAGCGTATATTTCAATCCCTGAATGCATTCCGTTAATAAGGAGCCATACCTCGAATTTTCAAGGGCACTAGTCTAGAGAGCCAAACAGCGCTCTGAACTGAAAATTTGATCGTTTTATCATTCCAGAATGCAACCAACCCATCAAATTTTCAACGCAAACGGTTGTCAAGTTCTTTAGATCTGCGAGCTTGAAAATTCGAAATTTGGCTTTGTTTACACGCAAACAAATTTTGTTGTACAGTCAACCCTCCATGAGTCGATATTGAAGGGACCATCGACTCATGGAAATATCGAGTCATGGAACAGCATTGCTATAGAAAGTCGTTTGGAAGGACCATCATAGCAACCATGAAATTTGATTTTTAGTATGGTTCCATGAGTCGATATCGAGTAATGGAACATCGACTCATGGAGGTTTAACTGTATAATCTACCGAATCCATGGTAGAATTAAGAACTGCACCAACGATTTTCAACCGACTACAAAAATCTGTTACTTACTTACTTATTTGGCTTTACATCAATTATCTTGATAAAGCCTCGCCAACAATATTTCGCCAATTCCCTCGGTTCATGGCCGCTTCCCTCCATCCTCGACTGTGACCCACGCTCTCAAGGTCCTGGTGTACCTGGTCAATCCACCTAGCTCGCTGCGCCCCACGCCTTCTTGTTCCGACCGGATTCGTGGCGAATACCATCTTTACAGGGTTGTTGTCCGGCATTCTTGCAACATGCCCTGCCCAGCGTATCCTTCCAGCTTTAGCTACCTTCACGATACTGGGTTCGCCGTAGAGTTGAGCGAGCTCGTGGTTCATCCTTCGCCGCCACACGCCGTTCTCCTGCACGCCGCCGAAGATCGTCCTTAGCACTCGGCGTTCGAAAACCCCAAGAGCTTGCAAGTCCTCCTCGAGCATAGTCCACGCCTCGTGCCCATAGAGGACTACCGGTCTTATGAGCGTTTTGTACATCGTGCATTTGGTGCGGGGGTGAATCTTTCTTGACCGCAGTTTCTTCTGGAGCCCATAGTAGGCACGACTTCCGCTGATGATGCGCCTTCGTATTTCCCGACTAACATTGTTGTCAGCCGTCAACAAGGATCCGAGGTAGACGAACTCGTCCACCACCTCGAAGGTATCCCCGTCTATCGTAACACTGCTTCCTAGGCGGGCCCTGTCGCGCTCAGTTCCGCCAACCAGCATGTACTTTGTTTTCGACGCATTCACCATTAGCCCGACTCTTGTTGCTTCGCGTTTCAGGCGGGTGAACAAATCTGCCACCGTTTCAAATTTTCTCCCAATAATATCCATGTCGTCCGCGAAGCAAACAAATTGTCCGGATCTCGTGAAAATCGTGCCTCGACTGTTAAGTCCGGCTCTCCGCATGACACCTTCAAGCGCAATATTGAACAACAGGCACGAAAGTCCGTCGCCCTGTCGTAGTCCCCGCCGAGACTCGAACGAACTGGAGTGTTCGCCCGAGATCTTCACGCAGTTTTGCACACCGTCCATCGTTGCTCTGATCAATCTTGTGAGCTTCCCGGGAAAGCTGTTCTCGTCCATGTTTTTCCATAGCTCTATGCGGTCGATACTATCGTATGCCGCCTTGAAATCGATGAACAAATGGTGCGTAGGGACCTGGTACTCACGGCATTTCTGGAGGATTTGCCGCACGGAAAAGATCTGGTCCGTTGTCGAGCGGCCGTCGATGAAACCTGCTTGATAACTTCCCACGAACTCGTTTGCTATAGGTGATAGACGACGGAAGAGAATCTGGGATAGCACTTTATAGGCGGCGTTTAGGATGGTGATTGCACGATAATTTTCACACTCCAGTTTGTCGCCCTTTTTGTAGATAGGACATATAACGCCTTGCTTCCACTCCTCCGGTAGCTGTTCCGTTTCCCAGATTCTGACTATCAGCCGATGCAGACAAGCGGCCAACCTGTGCGGGCCCATCTTGATGAGTTCGGCTCCGATACCATCCTTGCCAGCGGCTTTGTTGTTCTTGAGCTGTTGAATGGCATCCTTAACTTCCCCCATCGTGGGAGCTGGTTGATTTCCGCTGTCCGCTGTGCTGACGTAGCCATCGCCTTCGCTGTCCTGACCTTCTGTGCCTGTGTTCTCTGCGCCATTCAGGTGTTCATCGTAGTGCTGCTTCCACCTTTCGATCACCTCGCGTCCGTCCGTCAAGATGCTCCCATCCTTATCCCGGCACATCTCAGCTCGCGGCACGAAGCCTTTGCGGGATGTGTTGAGCTTCTGATAGAACTTCCGCGTTTCTTGAGAACGGTACAGCAACTCCATCTCTTGGCATTCCACCTCTTCCAGGCGGCGCTTTTTGTCCCGGAATAGGCGGGTTTGCTGTTTCCGCTTCAGTCTGTATCGTTCCACGTTTTGCCGCGTACCATGCTGCAGCATTGCAGCCCGCGCTGCATTCTTCTCCTCTAAAACCTCCTGGCACTCCTCGTCGAACCAATCGTTTCTTGAGCTCCGTTCCACATATCCGACAACGCTTTCGGCAGCGTCGTTAATGGCTGCTTTGACTGTCCTCCAGCAGTCCTCAAGAGGGGCCCTATCGAGCTCGCCCTCATCCGGCAACGCTGCCTCAAGATGCTGCGCGTACGCATTGGCGACATCCGGTTGTTTCAGCCGCTCGAGATTGTACCGGGGCGGGCGTCGGTACCGTACAAAAATCTGTTAAGTTTACTATAATCTGGTGAAAATCACTGAGCAGTGCAGTAAATTTGACTATGTCCATAGTAGCATCCACTACAAAGCATTTGGGTTTATTCTACGACTGGCGTGAGGTGACAATTGTCGGCGTCGTATAGCGAGGTGACAATTCTCGACTCGAGTGAAGTGACTCTCCATTTGATTTACACGGCGGGTCACTTCACTCGAGTCGAGAATTGTCACCTCGCTATACGACACCGACAATTGTCACCTCACGCCAGTCGTAGAATAAACCCAATTGTATTTCAATCCGTGACTCCCACCATACAACACAGTGTGGTCAAAAGTATGATGCTAAACTTCTCAAATCAAGAATGTTTCTAGTCAAAAATACTACAACTCTGGTTAAATCAACAGAAGAAATTTTCTTGTGTAGTGATGTTGACTATGTTTTGGTAGAGTTAACTGATTAATGTAGTCGGTTGAAAATCGTTGGTGCAGTTCTTAATTTTACCATGGATTCAGTAGTTTCAACAATAAAATTCATTTCAGTGTATAATCACCTCAAACTGAAGATACAACGAAGCCACACCGCAAAGAGCATAAAACTAGTGAACCAAGTAATCGTTCGCTCTTAGAATTGGATCGATTGATCATCATCAGCGTGTGACCAATCGATCAAGTTGACTGTTCAACGCCTGGTTCATTGAATATTTTAGGTGTGGCTTCGTTGCATCTTCTTCTTAAGAATATTTAGATGAACTCCTTGAGGAGAAAACCTAGGCGTTATCCATATCGGAATTCTAAAATTAAGCGTGTGCTAGAATAAGGGCGTAAGTCGCATGATCGATTTCTCTTCATCGATTCTCTCTTCTGTGAATAAAGGTGACACGATGCAAGTTTGTTAGCATTTTTTCGCTTCAGACCGCTTGTCACATCACGACATCTTGTCACCTTTAAAAAGTATCGTGGATGATCGTAATAGTGTTGCATCTTATACAAAAAAGTTGTAATCAGGTATAGGTAATCAGGAAGGGGTCCAGAATTGTCGTTTATGCCTGAAATTTGTGAAATTATATTTGAGGTAGTTCAGTAGCCGAGCACATCTTTCTTCAATTCCTCACTTTTATCATATCAACTTGATTAAACGCTTAAAAATGTTATCTGACAAATATATTTCAGTAAACTAATAGCTTTTGTTCAGTTTGTTCATACGACCTATAACATAAACTTTACACTGAAACAAGCGTTGAAGTAATGAGAACCATGAACATGTTTTTAAATTGACTATTCCAACCACAATTGAGCTATCATGAACGCTTTTTATTTGTGTTTTGTTCTCTCTCAATTCAACCGTATCGATATGCCGAAAGACACTTTAAAGTAAGCGTTCGCGCTTGACAATCGACAGATTCTCGGTTCGATTCTGGTCTGCTGCAAGTTTTAAACCATGATATATATATTTTTACTATACAAATGGTGCCATGGTAAAATTGAATGCACAAAATATTCGAAATAAATTCGAATTTAGTCTGCACAAATCAAGTGGCGTTGTGTATTTAATTTAACCCTCTGATATAGTATTTTCAACCACAACGCTGTTCTCAGTGTACATCATGCAAATTATCGGATATGTATCTTCTTGTACATATCGTACTAAATTCAGTTCAAATTAATCAATTGAGTGGCCTGGAATTTTTCTGGAAAACGACTGGAAGGTCAGGGAACGCAAGGGAATTTTATTTTCAAAATTGAGTCGACACCCTGGAGCAGCAAGAACTGTCAAAGCGTGAGCCAAACGAACATGCGTTATGTTTGTTTTGAACATTGCTTGAGGAGTAATGTAATCCGCTTGAAAATATTTCGGTAAAAGATGTTCTGCTTAGTGCAAAAATATGTAATATTTTTATTTTTCGATTCTTCGTCAATGCGATATTTAGTTGTTGATTTTTTCTGCTGTTTATTAGTTCAAAAATGTAGCACAAAGATCTATAACAAAACAAAATACACTTTTAGCAATAAGGAAGTCATGTCCATGTTACAATATTATTCTCGACGCCGAGCAAACTCAGCACTGTTGGTCCGTTGCCAAATCATTCCATTTTACTTCCGCTTATCTCTCATATAAAGGATCACTAGTATTTTAGTAGACTGTTCTGTTATTCGTCATCAAACGTCAACATCCCACCGCAAAATCTCTAGTGTTTGAGGTGATTTTAACCTCCAAATTGCGAAATCATCACCTCCAAGTTAGTTCTAATACCCTCCGTTATATGAATTATGGTGGCGCGTCGATCGTCGCAAGTTTCTCGTTAAAGCAAAGTATGCACTTCGACAGAAAAGTAATCGCCTATCTCGATGCGTGGGAAATTTCTTGCGAGAAATGCTCAAAAAAAGCATTTTTCTTTGATAGCAGTACGCAGTTGAAAAGAAATGTCAATTCAAATGGAGCTCACTGTAGAAAATTTCTTGACCATTTCTTGCGCAGAAATTTTTACTTTTCTTGGGCGGAACAGCATACTAAGCTTAAACAGTCAATAGGGTCCTAAAGCCCTGTCCCAATTTTAGTGCCAAACGCTTAAGTTTAGGCCAAAAACACATATTTACTCAATTTTATAATGTTTTCCGTTGGTTTAAGTCCAAAAAACATTTTTTTAGCTTTTGTCACATCCTTTGGCTTAAACTCATATTTTGGGTGTATTTTGTTTTCCGTGTCCCTTACGAAATGTCAGATAGGAACAACCCCAGTGGTCAAACTAAAACCCCTGTGGTGTTTTTGTCGACTAAGCGAACGTCAAACATGATCAAAAGTGTCAAGGTTCATTTATGGACCAAATTTTTAAATTAAAGTTTAAACATGATATAGCCATTATTTGAGCAGGAAAAATTGCTAAAGTAGTAACAGTAACATGCTTTTTCGTGTTATTCAATAAAAACAAGTTTTCATTAAAAATTTTAGGACCCAATTCGGTTGAGAACCACGTTTTAAAGGCGCTTAGAATATTTCGGGAGTGACAAAAATCATAAAGTCGATAAACCGGTGCCCCCGGTTTTGTTTAGTGTTGTCGCGAAACCAAGTCGATTTAGCTATTCGCTAAAACTCTCTCACTTTTGGAGCCGGTCGTTCGACATTCGCGGCGGCAGACATCTTGGAACACTCTCTTCCCATCACTCGCATCAGCAACACACTTCGAGACGAACGACATTTTTCGACGAGATCGTTCATTTTTGGACCGAATGTCATAAGGGTAAGTGTGCGGAAGGCGAGAGACTGCAAGAGAAGGTTTGCGTAATCACCTCCATATTAGATAATAAGACAGTTTTTAGACGGAAAATTGATGTGGTTTCTTTTGTTTGAATTTTAGGCTGAGGATCCAAAAAACGAAAGGTAGAGTGCGCGAGTTTGAGACCAGTGAAAAGAGATGTTTTCCTCGATGAAAACGCTGATGGCCGTGGCGGCCCGGGCCGAGCAGGTTGTGGCCCGTGGTTATGCGGCAAAGGCTGCAGCCAAGGCGGCTGCCGGTGCCCAGGGAAAGGTGGTGGCCGTTATCGGTGCCGTCGTGGATGTCCAGTTCGACGACAATCTGCCGCCAATTTTGAACGCTCTGGAAGTTCAGGAGCGTGGTTCCCGGCTGGTGCTGGAAGTTGCGCAACATCTCGGAGAAAACACCGTCCGTACCATTGCCATGGACGGTACCGAGGGTTTGGTGCGTGGCCAGCGAGTTTTGGACACCGGATCGCCCATTAGGATTCCGGTCGGTGCCGAAACCCTCGGTCGGATCATCAACGTCATCGGGGAACCGATTGACGAGCGTGGCCCCATCGAAACCAATCTGTCCGCTCCGATTCACGCCGAAGCTCCGGAATTCATCGACATGAGCGTCGAGCAGGAGATTCTGGTCACCGGAATTAAGGTTGTGGATTTGCTTGCCCCCTATGCCAAGGGAGGTAAGATTGGCCTGTTCGGCGGTGCCGGTGTCGGCAAAACCGTATTGATTATGGAGCTGATCAATAACGTTGCCAAGGCCCATGGTGGTTATTCCGTGTTTGCCGGTGTCGGAGAACGTACCCGCGAGGGTAACGATCTGTACAACGAAATGATTGAGGGCGGTGTCATTTCGCTGAAGGATAAGACCTCCAAGGTGAGTGGAAAGTTTGTTGATTTTTGTTAGCTTTTAAATTTTGGATAGTGGTCAAACTTATTAGATTGTGGTTATTTCAAGTGATTATATAATAAGTAACTGGTGCAACTACTTCCTGTTAGCAAAAAGTGGATTTATTACTGTGTGTAAACAACAGCATCATAAAAACTTTTTCACTAGCTTGATGCCTCCGAAATAGGGCATCAATTAAACTTTAATTTTGGAGGGGAATTTATGCAATATGGCCTAAGGCTTTTTCACAATACATTAAATTGATGTTCAGGTATAATTTAGGAAAACTTCACAAATTGTCTCATTTTCTGGCAGGGGCTTAAACATTTTTGAAATGATGTGTTTACAAAATTGAACATAGAGCTAGGTGGGGTATATTGAGTACTAGGGCGTTTCAAAAAAAAAAAGGGAAATCCAATCTCTTACCATGCTTACGCAGTGAGATTTTCAGCTTTTTCGGTGGTGATTTAAAGGTGGTCCAAAGACGATGAAAATTACCACAAAGAATTTTCGAAAAATGTTAGTATTCTACACACTTAAAAAATACGGATTACGGTGAAATTTCACCGTAATCTCAACAGCTGAAGCTTCGGTGAAAAATCACCGAACAATCTGTAAAGTATTTGAACAAAATCATAAAGAAAAATAACAAAACGGCTCGGACCGAGGAGCGATCTCCCGAACTACCGATCAGGAAGCAGGCTTGCTACCACTAAGCCAGCTTGCACTGCTTGCTAGTGCTGTGCAAAAACTGAAACAAAAGGAAGCTCATGCCTGCCTGAGCGACTGTCACACGATTTCACAGAAGTTCGGTGAAAATAATGATGATACCGAACTGTTCGTTAGTATTTCACAGGGTTACAGTAAAATAGTAGATTTCACGGATTTTCTCCGGTAAAATAGTTGATTCCACGGATTTTGTCGGTAAAATAGTAGATTTCACAGGAAAATCTGCATTTTTGTTGTTTACAGTTCAATTTCGGTGATTTATTTCACAGTATACTGCGATTTATTTTAAGTGTGTAATGTAAGTACAGACATATCATTTCGTACTTACAGCACATACTTCAAACCAACATGTAATTTTCAAAATCAGCTTCCTTGACCCTGTAATAGGATAAAACTAATAGGTTATGATCAAAAATAAACACATAAACACAAATACCACAATAAAGAAAGTTGATGAAGAAACAAACACTTTTTAGCTAATTTTGTTGGGATTTTTACAGAAGTTTGCCAAACAACATGTGGCTAATTAATAGCAAACAAATTCATGAATACTAATATCTTCTCCCATCCGTCGGATTGAATTTGCTGTCTTCCGCAATTTCCTTCATTATGGTTTGAAGAATGAGTTCTCACTATGGAATGATAAGTTTGTACTTATTTTACAGTACTAACGTGTTTGGAACATTTTTCGAAAATTCTCCATGTATAAATAAATAAATCTACATCGCACGCTATTTCTGAACCAGCAGATTCTAAAAATCGAATGTACATTGTTTTTTTTCTCGCAGGAGTTCAGTATTTCATTTGGGTTATATTTTCATAATCGGAAAACTTTGTAATATTCCATTGGTAAAATTCTGATTTCTTCCACTTTAAATTTACTTTTCATACTGCAATCTATGAAAAACACATTTCAGCCATTCCATTTTAAAACCTCTCGATTATAAAATTATAGACCAAATATTTATCTCTAGCGAGAAAGAAATGTACTCTCGATTTTTATAATCGTTCTTGGGCCACCATTAAATCCCCACCGAAAAAGCGAAAATTTTACAGAACAAGGATGGTAAGAACTAGTAATCTTTTATAAGAAAAAATAATAATAAAGGATCATTAGTAAGAACGATATGGGAAATTGTATTTTCAAACTTTTGGAATTTTGAACCGCCCTTGTGAGCACCCTGCATTATCACAGTAAATTTATTGTATATCATATTTAAATTTAAATGTAGTTGGTGCAGTATAATCAATACTATCAGGTAAACAATTGTGCGAAAGATATGTTTGCTTGAAAAAATGAAAAAAAAAGTGTTCGTTGTGGCTCTACGCCACTACCGTGTGGGGCCGAAATCCGTACACCTAAGCACTAAGCCAAATAAAAACCGCTGTATATTTAGATTTGTAAAAGGCAATTGATCATTCTTTTTCTATTACTTTCACATCTTATAAGACATAATTAATCCCAAAATGAGCCTGAAGTTGAGTAGAAACCTAAAAAAAAAAACAAGAATTAAAATCACTTGTCTTGGATCAAAATCCGTACACCCGTTATTCGAAATCCGTACAGCTGACCAAAATTCAGAACTTTAATGCTAAAGACGTCAATTTTATCATAGTCTTTTTATTCCAAATGATGCTTCCAGCAGCATATTCAGAACCATTAAACGCACTGACCACTCTATAGTAGGTACCAAGTGCCGTGGGGAAAAGTGGCCAATTAGGAACAATATGGACATCAAACATCAAGATTTTTGAAAGTGATAATTCCGGAAGTATTTCCAGAACCTGCCATGATCACTATAGTAGGTTCCAGGTGCTCCAGGGGATGCGTCCAACTTAAAACATGTCCGGAGTTACTTCAATATGGGTATCGAATAATTAAGATTTTCGAAGGTGATGCTTCCGAAAGCACTTCCAGAACCACCGGCTGCCATGACCACTGTATAGTAGGTTCGAGGACCCCGATGGAAGTGGCCAATTTCACACATGTACGAAATCATATTAATTTGGGTAACAAAGTTTAATATTTATGAAATTCATGCTTCCGGAAGCAGTTTTAGAATCGGCGTCTACCATGAATAGTAGGTTCCTCAGTGCCTTGGAGGATGTGGAGCATTTTCAGAACCACCTAGAGAAATAGCCAATTCGAAACATGACCACATCTTCCGGGGCACTTGTCTAAATCATTTTGCCTAACCCATGTAACCGCATCTCTGACGGTGATTTTCAAAATACCTAAAGCAGGTCTGCCGAACCTTTTTGAACCGCGAGCCAAATCACAGAAACAATTTTATGTCGCGGGCCACATTTTTAAACGCACAAATATTTGCATGAAGTCTTGTTCGTTTTTGGAAAATTCAAACTGTCCAGGCATAGAGGCGGTCCGGACATAGAGGACTTTCCCCTAAGTGATTCAGAACAATTTGGACACTCGAAATAACGTTTGTTTGTTCATTATTTTCCTAGTAACGGAATGATTTTCCATCTAGTGTTCATTGAATTAATGTTATTTATCTTGGCCTCTCCCTATCTCGAAGGTCCCGTCGAAATCGTGATGTGGAGAGGCGATTGTAAATGAAGTTCATAAAATCTGATAAAAACCAGTGAATGGAGTAAATTTAATTTGAAGAAATCCCTTTCAAAATTTTAAAACAATCTAGTCCAGAATACTTTGATGAATACACCACATAAATTTTGGTTCCTTTGAGAATACCCAGGATTTTATAAAAACCATACTTCAAATTCTACTAGAATCCGACCTAGCATTATTAGCATGACCCAGAATGGGCTAAAATCATGATCAAGCTTTCACGAAATCTCGCGTTCAGAATGCCCAGGATTTCACAAGAATCGTGCCAAGGACTCTTTAAGAATCTCAATCAGTAGTAATTTTGAAATGCAACTTTGAAATCTGAGAATGCCAAAAAGTATTTCAAAAGAAACCTATTCAAAAGCTTATTGTAAATTCGTTTAGGGTTCTAGCAAAATGATACATAGCGTAATATTGTAATCTTGCCCAGAATATTTGTAAAGTATGTGTTGAATGCGATGAAAATCCTGGCAAGTGAGCCTCGTCGCCATGCGGTTAGTGTTGTCAGGCATTCAAACGCATCGTGTCATAGGGTGTGGTTTTGATTCCCGCTTCAGCCATTGAAACTTTTCATCGGGAATGTTTCTCGGCTATGCCACTGGAGCATGCTTCTCCGTTGTCTAGTGTTAAGTTGCAGTCTGTGCAGATAAATGGCTGGAGACGGTGTCCGTGTCTTTTAAAGAAATTTATGGACTCCTGAACAAAATTAAGTGAAAATCTTGCCAATGTTATCCGTGAAAGTCGTTTGTAAAATTTTAGACAAATCCTGTTCAATATTTCGTTAAAAGCCTTTTTTATAATCATGTCAAGAATTCTGCGTGAATTACGTCCAGGTGTTGGTAAAACTTATTTCCAAGATTCTGTGCGAAAATTAGCCTATGATACAGTAAAATTATGTATGAAAATTTAGTCTTCTGTCCATAAGTTTTGTTCAGGCTGTATTTTTTGAGTGTTGACGGAAATCATGGCAGAAACATTGTCGAAACACCAAGAATTTGAATCGTTCATAAAGAATAGAAAAAGAGAGAATGAGAAGAATCTTCTAACCCTCAGCGGGCCGCAAAAAATGAGGTACGAGCCGTACGTTGGGCAGCCCTGATTTAAACGAAATGATAAGAAAATCGTACAATGGTACCGTAATATCGGGTGAAATTGATCATTTTTCACGGTTTTTCTAGTCTGTTTTCTATAATGTTAACAATGCCAAACAACTAAATGCAGGCAAACAAGTACGAAGGTGAGCCTCATCGAATTATGTACCAAAATTTTCTAACAAATGTAATTTTAGTGTTAACAAATACCTCCAAATTAAAAAAATCAGAGGATCTCATTTCGGGGTGAAATTGATCGTCAATGCCATTATTGTTAGTTTTCAAAACAACTCTACGTAATCAATTTGAGCTCCCTGAATCCGAATATGCTTGTCAAATTCTTAACAATACCATATTTATATAAATAACAAATAGTTAAATTTCAAGAAGTACGCGGAAAACGCCTAAATGTATGCAATTCCCTAAGGATTCAAAGATATCTAACAGAAATTCAATTATTTCAACCATATGAGCTAATTGGTACGAGTATTGGTGATGAAATCTGGTATGGGGATATATCTCAAGCATCCTCACAAACTTTCAGGTTTATACCATGTTCAAATCCTTGCTTATAAATAGAAGTTCATAGGTGTTTGTCAATACTGCACCGTGCATGATTTTGGTATTTTACATTATTTTCATAGTAATAAAAATTCTTTAACTTTACAACACACAATTCAACAATAGTTACGACAAACAAGGTTCATTTACTGCAGCTTACATTGATATTTGTGCTCCATTACGAATAAATAAAATCGTGTAATATGATGATCAATTTCACCCTTCTGATCAATTACACCCGATTTTACGGTATTCATTGTATAACATCTAGAATATATTCAAGTATCGATAACGTACCAGCAGTACCCGCTCATGTTCCAGTAGCCCGCTCGTGAGTTTAAATAGTAGGGTATTTTAAGTAAATACACAAAAAAATGTATAGTATAATTCAATTTGTCGATTTGAACCGTGTAGCGGCTATACATATATTTCAAAATAACTTTGTGTAAACTTAATTTTTTTCCAGTGTGAGCGGGCTACTGGAACATGAGCGGATACTGGTGCACTTATGGTATTACTGATAACTGTACATCAAGTTATATTCACTAAAACATTAACCTTCTTAATTTGTTTCTAGTCATTATTATACGCAACAACCTCTAGTAATTTGCATAGGGATTACTCTGATTTTTAACCAGGGACTTGTCACAGAATTGCCTTCAAAGTTTTTATTATTTAACACCTAATTTCACAACGAAAATATCTACAGATTTTTCAAAAAATAATTAAAAGTTCCAGCAGACTGTGGAGGTGCTCATTGAATACTAAGCTGAGAAATGGGAAGAAAAATATGTTTTATTGCTTTTCTTCCTCGCCTACATTAGAACAATTGCTCGGTCCCCAGTATGGAACTGAATTTTCACCGCAGCTTTTAAATGGTTCAACAGCTTGAAACTAAATATATTGAATTAAAATACGTAAATTCTAGGATATTCAATGGCATTTACATTATATAGTTTTTCGATTCGATTCAGTTGAAGTTGTTCTGTTGCTGCAGGAGCCCTTATTGAATTCTCTCCTTTAACTAGAACATATTAATACAGAGTCAGAATGTGGCGAATGTGAAGATTAATACATTCTCAGTAAAATTGGTTTGATGTTTAGCGGATGTAATTTTAATTCTACATTATGTTTCCGATCGATTTAAGCGTATGATGCATTTTTTAGGATCCATTACTGTATTACTTTTGTAGCAAAACATTTAATTTATGAATAGCATGTTGAAATAAATAAAAATGCATCAGGCGTCATTCATCAAAATTTAGAATTGTTGTGCCCCTCGGTTTTTCGTCTCCTTCAGTTTGACAGCGGCGATTGCGCCTTGTGACCTCGTCCTTCTGGTTTGACTATCATCAGCTTCGCCATTTTGCTACGCTCTTTCACACGAACCTTCATCACTATCGCCCTTTTCCACACTCAATTTTAAATGCGCCCTGCTGACACACTCAATCTCAAATGCGCCCGCTTACCAGAGAGGGGTAAGATGGGCGAAATTGACATCAGAGTTCGTATCGAAAGACAATATCAAATGCGCCTTTATGTTTTTCTCTCTTATTTCGTGAAAAATCGTTATTTTTAAGGAACAGATGTGCATTATATGATTGTAATTTATCATATAAACTATTATGTGAATAACACTCAGTTTGTTTACATTTGTCAGTTATTTTAGTACTGCATACACGTCTTCTTTACATTATTCTTTTTTATGTCAAAACTGGTAGTTCGTTATCATTTGAGACATCACTGTACATGTACTTGCTTAAGGTGGTGCATACAACAATGTAAAAAGTATAATCATTATCATATTGTAAAACGATTGGTTTACCAAAAATAGGTTATGTGGTTCGATTTTTAGAAAAATGCGCCCTAAAAAGTATTTTCTAGAGAGTATTTTTATGATTGAAACATTTGTCTACAATTATGAACTATTTTTGCACCTCTCTAGCTCATTTTGGTATGAGATTTTTGTCAAATGATTTGTATGAATTTACTCATTAATGTTGCACTTTTGTTTAAAACATACTGTGGATATTTTTTGCACAATAGCTTTAAACAAAATCCTAAGGAAATGAATAAAAATATTCAAAAATGGGATACTTATCCCTTATTAACATAGTAGCAATCGCCCTAACCCTAGGTGTTACTATCATAGCAACCGCCCTCTGTTATTTTTCCTAACAAGCTATTCCATCCCAATACTCCAACCAGTTAAGACGTGTTATCAATAAAGCTAGTTTGTTCGTTACGTTACGTGTTCGTGTCTTCACTACAAACGAGCCAAGACCCTCAATAGGTTATGGGCACCACGCAGAAGGATCTCGCTCATGGAATCCCGCAATTTCGCGGAAATATTGGAGGATACGAAAATTGGAGCTACCGTGTCAGGCTTTTCCTGGAAGCGGCCGGAGTCTCGGAGGTGCTAACGGAAGATGTGCCGGAACAAGCAGCCGAGAGGACGAAATTCGTTGAAAAGGATCGTAAGGGAAAAGCGCTGTTGGTTAGCTGCCTGGCGGACGACTGTCTTGAGGTAGTTCGCGAAAAGACGACAACTAAGCTGATGTGGGAAAGTTTGGAGGTAACATACGCTAAGAAGTCCGTTGCCAGCCAGACTCTCATCCGGAAGCAACTGGCGCGCCTCCGTATGAAGAACGGAATCGACATGAGAAGCCATTTTCTGGAGTTCGATGGATTGGTTAGAAAGCTGAAGACGGCCGGCGCGACTTTGGTGGAGGCAGATCTGGTGTCGCAGCTTTTCTTAACGTTACCTGATACCTACGACCCACTTGTAACTGCTTTGGAGAACGTGGCTGAGAAAGAATTAACGCTGGATTTCGTCAAGCAACGGTTATTAGCAGAAGAATCGAAACGGACTGATCGCCAGGAAGAATTTGAAGAGGTGAAACCGGCAGCGTTTACTGGCCATGGACACAAGCAAAAGAAACAGCAAAAGTTCAACGGAAAGTGCCACGGATGCGGTAGGCGGGGTCATTACAAGAAAGATTGCCGTCTACAAAGCAAAAGTGAAGCAAATTCAGTTGTGAAGAATGCGGTGAGTTTCATGGCGGATGTGGACCCATGTAGACGCAAGAGAGCCGGAAGGATCGTTTTCAAATTAGATTCCGGATGCAGTGATCACTTGGTAAGTGAAAGCTCCGTATTTGCAAACCTGCGCAAGTTGGACGATCCGGTAGAAATTAAAGTTGCAAAGGAAGGCCAAGCAATGATAGCCAAGACGATCGGAGAAATCAACGCTGTTAGTAACCGAGGAGTGCCGTTTAACGTCAAGAATGTTCTACTCGTGCCAGACTTAAGGGAGAATTTAATGTCGGTCAAGAAAATGACGAAAGCTGGTATCGATGTGCTGTTCTCCGGAGATACGGCAGTTTTGAAGAAGAACGGAAGCGTGCTGGCAACTGGATACCTAAACGGCAACTTGTTCGAGATAGAGCTGTTTCTGCAGGATCGTTGTGCAAATATGTGTGACGTCGATACCGGAAAACTGTGGCATCGCAGATTAGGCCATATCAGCCAACAAGGACTTGAAACGATGGCCCGAAATGGTGAATTAAAAGGAATGAGGAAAGCACCCAAGATCGGCATCTGCGAAGCATGTATCCAAGGTAAGCAATGTAGGGAACCTTTTAATGGAACCAGAGTCCGAGCAACTCGCCCCCTTGAAAGAATCCATTCGGATGTGTGTGGGCCTATCGACCCTGCAGCATGGGACGGGTCCCGATATTTTGTTAGCTTCATTGATGACTACAGCCACTTTGGAATGATCTATCCGATAAAAAGAAAATCCGAAGTTTTTGAGAAGTTCAAAGAATATGAAGCAGCAGTGACAGCGATGATTGGCAAATCGATTTCGCGGATGACGGTGGATCAAGGACGGGAGTATTTTTCAACTGATCAGAAAAACTACTACAAGCACAAAGGTATCCAAGTAGAACCCACGGTGGCGTACACGCCACAACAAAATGGTGTTGCGGAGCGGTTCAACCGAACACTCGTAGAGAGAATCCGTTCAGTCCTCATCGATTCACTGGTACCGAAAAACTTATGGTCCGAAGCAGCCCTGGCGTGCGTCTATCTTCTGAATCGAAGCCCTACGTCAGCCTTGCCAAGTGGTGTATCTCCGGCGGAGCTGTGGTTCAACTCCAAACCAAATTTGGATAAATTACGGATCTTCGGATGCAAAAGTTTTGCATGGATACCGGCGCAGAATAGGAAGAAGCTGGATCCGAAAAGCCGCGAAATGGTGATGATTGGTTATGCCCCTAATGGCTACCGGCTATGGGACAAGAAATCGAGGAAGATAATCATTGCGAGGGACGTTAAGTTTGATGAGAGTTCGTTTCCATACGCTGACATTGAGAACATGAAGCCTGATATAGATGTGCCATTGCTAGTTCGGTTCCCTTTCGAGCAAGAGGGGGAAGGTGAAGTTGAAGTCGAGGCGGAAAGCGAAGCCCAGAACGAAGACGTTGCTGTACCTGATAATCATGAGCAAGTCGATGCTCGTGAAAGTGAACCGGAAGAAGAGTTCAGCGACGCGCTCCCTCTGCAAACAGAACGACCGATACAAGAGTCGAGGCACAGCGGACGGGAGCGCAGGTTACCCGGTAAGTTGTTAGATTACTTAACTGGGTATAGAGCAACTTCTGCCAGTTTACTTCTACCAGATGCCCCCGAGACATTCGCTGAAATCAATGGCCGCCCCGATCGAAAAGTCTGGCTGAAAGCGGTGGAAGACGAGCTTCGTTCGATGGATGAGAATCACGTGTGGTACTTCACGAGCTGTCCGGCAGGTGTTAAACCGCTGAAGTCAAAATGGATTTTCCGAGTGAAGGAGGACGTGAACGGTCAGCCAGTACGATATAAAGCCCGACTGGTTGTTAAAGGTTTTCTTCAAAAACAAGGACTGGACTATGACGAAATATTTGCGCCCGTTGCAAAGTTAACCACAATTCGGATCATACTGTCAGCCGGCATCCATCAAGGTTTTCATTTCCATCAAATGGACGTGAAAACGGCTTTCCTGCATGGAGAATTGAAGGAAACGATTTTCATGGAAATTCCAGATGGCGTCGATGCACCACCAAACACTGTATGTCGATTAGTCAAGTCACTATACGGGTTGAAACAATCCCCGCGTTGTTGGAACGAGAAGTTCAACCAGAAGCTGTTAGAACTAGGATTCAAACGATCAATGCACGACTATTGTTTATATACAAGAATTCTACCTGGAGATGAGATCTACATCGTGCTTTACGTAGATGACCTGCTGATCGTTGGTAGGAAGAAATCGTCAATCTTGAAACTCAAGAAGCAGCTGATGTCTGTTTTTGCCATGTCAGATTGTGGAGAAGCTAACCATTTCTTGGGAATCAAGCTGGAATATAACGAGGATCGCACCAGAATACGTTTATCGCAAGTGTCAAATATTGAAAAGATGTTGAATCGTTTCCAAATGTCGGATTGTAATCCAGTTAAAACACCACTTGAAAAAGGACTTTTGCTGCACGAAGATGGAGAATCTACAAATGAACCGTATCGTGAACTGCTGGGTACCATAATGTATATAATGCTGTGTACCAGACCAGACCTGTGTTTTCCCGTTAGTTATCTGGGGCGTTTTCAACAGAAACCTTCATCATCTCACTGGAAATGTTTGAAAAGAGTGGTACGCTACCTGAAGGGAAGGAAGTCAAGGCATTTGGAGTTTAAGCGAAACAATGATGCGGAAATTTTGATCGGTTATGCAGACGCTGACTGGGCATCGGATACTTTGGACAGGAAGTCGGTGAGCGGCTATGTGTTTGAGGTGTTTGGAAATCTGGTGTCTTGGTCAAGCAAGAAGCAGACTACAGTTGCTACTTCGTCCAGCGAAGCTGAATATGTAGCTTTGAGTTCCGCAGCGTCAGAAGGAATATGGATAGCAGGGGTACTTGAAGATCTACAACTGAAGCAAAAGGACGAAGCCTTCGTTATTTACGAAGATAATCAAGGATGTATCGGAATGGCCCGGAACTTTGAATCGAAACGATCGAAACACATCGACATAAAGCATCATTTCTTGCGTGATCATATTGCGAATGGACGTCTGAAGATTGAACATGTTGCAACTCAGCATCAGCTAGCGGATATGTTCACGAAGCCAATGGACCAGAAACGACTAGATGAGCTATGCAGCCAAATTGGAATGGCCGATTGAGAGGGGGTATTAACATAGTAGCAATCGCCCTAACCCTAGGTGTTACTATCATAGCAACCGCCCTCTGTTATTTTTCCTAACAAGCTATTCCATCCCAATACTCCAACCAGTTAAGACGTGTTATCAATAAAGCTAGTTTGTTCGTTACGTTACGTGTTCGTGTCTTCACTACAAACGAGCCAAGACCCTCAATATCCCTATATACCACCATACATGTTATCCGTTTCTAATGATGTTCAATTTTTCCATTTCCATCTTCTAGGTCGCCCTGGTATACGGCCAGATGAACGAACCCCCCGGCGCCCGTGCCCGTGTCGCCCTGACTGGTCTAACCGTTGCCGAATACTTCCGCGATCAAGAGGGACAGGATGTGCTGCTCTTCATTGACAACATTTTCCGTTTCACCCAGGCCGGTTCCGAGGTATCTGCCCTGCTGGGTCGTATCCCGTCCGCTGTCGGTTACCAACCAACCCTGGCCACTGATATGGGTAGCATGCAGGAGCGTATTACCACCACCAAGAAGGGATCCATCACTTCGGTGCAGGCCATCTACGTGCCGGCTGACGATTTGACTGATCCTGCCCCAGCCACCACCTTCGCTCACTTGGACGCCACCACTGTGTTGTCGCGTGCCATTGCCGAGCTGGGAATCTACCCTGCTGTGGATCCTCTCGATTCCACCTCCCGTATCATGGACCCCAACATCATCGGTGCCGAGCACTACAACATTGCCCGTGGTGTCCAGAAGATCCTCCAGGACTACAAGTCCCTTCAGGATATCATTGCTATCCTGGGTATGGATGAATTGTCTGAGGAAGACAAGCTCACCGTTGCCCGTGCCCGTAAGATCCAGCGTTTCCTGTCGCAGCCCTTCCAGGTTGCTGAAGTTTTCACCGGTCATGCCGGCAAGCTGGTCCCTCTGGAGGAAACCATCAAGGGATTCACCAAGATCTTGAACGGTGAGTTGGATCACTTGCCAGAGGTCGCTTTCTACATGGTCGGCCCAATTGAAGAGGTAGTCGAGAAGGCCGAACGCCTGGCCAAGGAAGCAGCCTAAGGTTCTCTCCCTCACCAGCGTAAGTAGAAGCGTACTACAGCAACAGTAATTAGTCGACAGTAGCAAGGAAAACAGATCGCCCGAATGGGACTCGGAAGGGGATCCCGGAATCCTCCCACTTTGTCCTGGGGTCTTCTTCAAGTTTCATTCGTTGAACGAATCTTATGAAAAGCAAATGTCCCTCAGCCCAAATCTCGCAATCGAAAAAGAAGGGGAACGATGGTTCTAGCAGTTTAAGTAGTGGTTCAAAATACAGACCTTTTAGTGTTATCGCGAACAAAACTCGTTTGCGTTATGTTGCATTGAAAGAACATCCTTGATTCTTGTCCGATTGTGGTTATGTAACAGTGTCTTTACTAAAGTTTTTAAATCAGAAAACGTTTGGATACTAGCATCAGAAAAAGTCCCTACCGAATCTATTCTACCTATTTCGTCTCGTGACAAACCATTAGGTAATAAACTAAGATCGTTTTATAATATTATGTCACGAAAAAGGAATCTATTTTTGATCCTAGACGTGCATGCTTTAGTTTGTTGCATGTTTGGCATTGACGACTACATTTTCGTTGCATTATATTATTTTAGGAGTTCAAGTCGGATTGATGATAGCAATCATACACCCAAAGAGACAATTTGTAGGAATTGGAATACATAATCTGCATATTCATAATTATAGGTATTAAGGTAGTTTATAAAAAAACTAGTCCATGTTCTCAATTTGAGGTGTGTTGCTGTTAGTTGTGCAGTGCATTCGTTTGTCAATGTTATGACGTGATGAACTGTCAGATTCAACAATAGAGCGCGAGAGAAACGTCATTTCAGAGGATAACTCTCTTAATAATCATTTTTTTTTTCGCTCTTGTTTAGAGCAAAAATGTAATACCAACTGTAAGCGAAAAACACTACCAGTGGTTCCAAAATTTTTGTGGAACTATTATGATTTTTTTATAATAGGGTCCTAAAGCCCTGTCCCAATTTTAGTACAAAACGCTTGAGTTTACCGTGTTTACTAAATTTTTGAATGATTTTTCGTTGGTTTAAGTCCAAAAAACTTTGTTTACGGTTTTTGAGATTTTTTCACACCCCTTGGTTTAAACTAAAATTTTGGGTGTATTTTGTTTTCCGTGTCCCTTTTGAAATGTCAGATAGGAACAACCCCAGTGTTAAAACTAAAAGCCCTGTGGCATTTTTGTCGACAAAGTGAACGTCAAACATGATCAAAATAAGTGTCAAGGTTCATATTTGGAATCATTTTTGAAATTGAAGTTTAAATATGTTATAGCCGTTATTTGAGCTGAAAAATTGCTAAAGCAGTTGCAAGAACATGTGCTTTCGTAATATTAAATATAAAAACAAGAATTCATTAAACATTTTAGGACCCAATTGCGGCCCGCAACAGGGTTCAAAAGCCATGTCCTTATTTTAGGCCAGAAAAACATGTTTAATGCATTTTCAAATGTTTTTCATTCGCTTAAATAAAAAAAAATGGTTTGTGACTCCATCACAAATATAATAATATTACCGTAAAATGGGGTGTTGAGGGATGAAAAAATTTCGATTCGATTCGAATTTCAAGCAACTTCTTGTATGTCAATAATTGAACAAAGGACGGCCCTACCATACTCTCGTCGTGTATATCAAAAGCCAAATACAATTATATGAGGATCCTATGACAGATTTCTGAGATAATAATGAAAATATGTGATTTTTGACAGAAATGCAAAATGGGGTGTTAAGGAATTTGAGTTTCGTAAATAAAACCATATTTTGCCAACCACAACAAATAACACTGCGGAACACGTTTTTGTCTCCAGCATCAAAATACCTCTATTTACTTAATTGAGGGTTGCTGAATCCATTGCCGTTTACAGAAATATCATAGCACGTCTAGTTTTTGAGATATTAGTTGTTGAAAATGCAAAAATTGACTATTTCAGCCAACTTGCATGCAAGTTTGCCAGCTTGTAAGGCAATTTATTCGCTTAATTTGCCACAGAATTCAATCTTTATGTGTATAACAATACTTATCATCAAAGTTTATAATACTTTTTATGCGAAAAAGTTATTTTTCGATGGTTTAGAAAAGTATTGTATTTTTCCATATAAGAGAAACAAAGAATGTTGTATGGAGACTGCAAGCATGTTGAAAAAATTCGGTTTAATCTCAATTTAATCGTGAAATTTCAACCAAAATGTATCTTAAACGAAAGTTTAAGTCCTCTTTTGCATGTTTGGTGGATAAGATCACAAAAAAGTTTGATAAAATATACTTCAAATTTGAGGTAAACATCAATAAAACCATTGTTTTATACAACTTTGGCGACCTGTAGCTAAAAATTGTGACGTGCTGGGAAATTTCTGAGAACGGAACCAGATTCAGTAACTCCAAATCTACTAAAGACACATAATTTGGTCCTTGAGACACGCAAAAATGTCATTTTTGTTGCGCTGTGTAATCTTTTTGGGTAATAAATTTGATGCATTCATTCAATTTCATAAGTTACGTTTAACCTTAATCAGATTATACATCAATATTATTGAACTTGGAACTCCTGCAAATGCAACCTTTTTATTTTAATTGCTAAATCTTTCATGGTTATTAATCCTATTTGGAAATTATCAATACATCGTGAAATTGTCTTGAAATGATGTTTATTCCTAAATGAAACAGGATCACAATCTTTATATTTGCAATTTACGAATCCTATAAGCTATGCAGAGCAACTGTATAAATAATCTATAGCTTTCAGTTTCAATAGGAGGAATGGCCAATTTGCCCTGTAAATATATTGTATTTGTATACAACACCCAGTCAAAACAAAAATCCCTGGGCTTGGGATTATATTTTCCAGGGAGCGATGAATTTTGATAATTGATCGCTGTTGTTAGTAGTTTTGATTAGATGTTGGGTAAATTTCAAAGCAATGGCAACCTTTTTATTACAAAATTTAGATTTTATCTTCTGACCTAAAGATTCTGGTTAAACTACTGTACTATGCAGTTGGGCTGCACTACGCTATCACTCATCAAAATTACTTTCACTTCGGGAAAATATAATTTCAAACTGGCGAGAAGATTACAGACTGAGGGTGGGTTAGGATCACAATCAGACCCTTGAATGTGCAATGTGGGGTAGTAATTGGGAATGCCATTGACGGTTTGTAATCTTCTACGAGGTTTTCGAAAACCAACAGGGCGCGTGCATCGGGTTGCGGATAGGAGCAAAGGGAGATCAATAGCATCTACCTAAAATAATAGAGCAAAAAGACGTTCCATGATTAGGTAATGTTAAGCGATCTTCTATGGTGTTCTAGTACTATAAAATTCTTCACTCACTGGGAATTCTGGCCTTGATAATATCAATAGTGATAAAAACATAAAATAATACCTAATACTTAATAAGTACAATGTAGCTTTAATGTAGTAATAAATGAAATAAAATCAATTTTCTATACTTGACAAGGTTTTGAAGACAATCAATGAGTGAAAGAACTACCTATTAGAAAAGCCACATCAGCTAAGTCTATACATATACAAATGTTGGTCATAGGGTCATGGCGAGCATTCGATATGTATGTCTATGACTGATTCTGATCTAATAGGGGCACTAGAAGACCACGCGGACAATTTCGAAACAAATTATTTTTATACATCGGTCTTACGTTCCGAAAGGCTCAGCTATGCTGCAAAGTAATTTTATAAGTTATTCATTACTGCTGTTTAATTGTTTATAATTCTATTTTTTTTTATCTATTTCGTTTATTTGAGGCTCAAATGCGTTTAACGCTTTACGGAGCCGAAATTCATTTTTTTGTATTTTTATTACATACAATTAATTGGCTTTTTCAGTTCAACATTAATATGGGATGGGGCATCGTCAAACAGTGCAAAAACAGATAAAGTTTGTAAAGTTATCACCATCGATTAAATTGCGCTCTGTATAGTAATGTTCATTCAGTATCAAAATCTCCTAAAGCGTCGCATTGTGCCATCAGCAGCCCTTAGCATCGCTCTCATATTGTTATTATTTGTTGTTTATAAAATTTCTAGAAAGCGATCAGCATATTCTTTCTTACTTGTACAATGGCCGATCTATTTGGAATTTTAATAAGTCAAATCAAACTTCAAAACTCAAATTAAATTGCTTTCAGCACATTTACATTTTGCAGCATCGTATTACTGTGTCAAGTCTTCTCCATTCCCTATACCCTACCCCAACCCTTCTTATCCTTTCCGATGGTGTTCAAGTGGTCCGCATAGACTATTACGGCCATTACCTATCCCTTACCCCGGCTTTCGACTGACTTGCGCTCTCATTGCCCCACCAAACGCTGCAAAATGAAAATGAAAATGAAACACCCAGTGACGGTCAAAACAAAAATGAAGAAAAATGTTCCAGTATGGAGCAGAAATCTAACGCTTACTCTATAACACAATGCGTTTAGTGCCCGACGAGGCCAAGAATTTTCTCAAAAAGAGCTCACAAATGACAGAGTCCATATACAGAAAACTGTGCGAAGAGGCTTCTTTGAATGATTGTTCTCCTTCGTCTTCGAAAATAGCCCCTAGACGGTTTGACAATTCGATATGTAGATTTGGTTTTACTCTTCGTGCAACTCTTCGTTTATAGACTCTGAGAAATGACAATATATTATTATTATTATTTACCGCTTCATAGGATTACAACACTAAAAGGATCAATGGCTTCAAAACCATTTCCAAATAAAAAAATCATGCAAACTTTCCAAACAGTGATCGAACAAGTTTTGGAAATAGTATCAAAAAAATCTCATATTTACTCTAATACGTTGTAATCAAGATTTTCCTACCAGTTTTACCGATTTTCGAGATTAGACGGTTTTGTGATATTCAGTAACATACAAAATAGACCCCTTAATTTTACAATGCAGTTTCACTTCACGAAACAAGCCAAAAGTATATTGGAATATATTACGGCATAAATCGAATGAGTTTAGTAACTTGGAAAAAGTGGAAAAGATAATCCCCTAACACCCCACTTATTCTCAAAAAGAGACTTTTTCCATAAGAAATATTGAAAGTCGAAATCTAGATAAAAATTTCAAAAGTTTTTGTCTGCGTTGTGATCTCAATTAAATATTCTTATGTTCTAAGTTATTCACATATTTTTCTCCATATTGATTCATAGTTTTGTAGTTAAATGTATTATGCCTATAAAATTCGAACAAAAATGTGTTGAATCGTTTTCAATATCTAGACTCCACAATACCTTATTTTAATAGACATTCCCTATCACACAATGCAGCTCACAATCCTCCGAACAAATCTAGCATTTCAGATGATTGATATATCGACTTTCGAAGTTTTTGTGATTTGTCAAACTTGATGGAAAAGTTCAATCCCTTAAAACCCCACGAGTCCTTAACACCCCATTTTACGGTACTCCTTAATGTGACTCTGGACTATGCTCAGCGGGAGAGCTACACTGAATAAAATCTTCCGCCATGAATTGAATGATTTTTGCCTCATCCGAGCTCCACACCTATTTTCAGACACATTCAGGATGATTTTCATCTTTGTTGAAATCATCTATTTACACATTTCACCGAATGAAAATCATCCAATCTTGCAATGATTTCAATCCCTCTAAAAGCTGAATAGAATTAAATGATTATCATGCATGAAAGTAAACAACCCTTCTTCTTCTTCTTCTTCTTCTGGCATTACGTCCCCACTGGGACAGAGCCTGCTTCTCAGCTTAGTGTTCTTATGAGCACTTCCACAGTTATTAACTGAGAGCTTACCGTACCAATGACCATTTTTGCATATATATATCGTGTGGCAGGTACGAAGATACTCTATGCCCTGGGAAGTCGAGAAAATTTCCAACCCGAAAAGATCCTCGACCGGATGCCCAATGCTAAATTTTTTTCGTTTGGCTAACCGCAAACTAGGTGGCGGCATTGAGAATACGTCAAACTCGAACAAAAACGATGCAAGCGCCCCGTGTGGCCCGTCGGCCAACTACCAAATATTAGAATTGGGTGCTATTCTGCTGTACGATGGGAATAATTAGAGTGTTACGTCTGTTTGTCTGTGATTTAGGGGAACATGGTCAAAATGGACCTAGCAACAGTTTTTTGGCCATATCTTTTCAGCACGATGAACTACATGAAAAGTTTTATGTTTTTGTGAAAGCCTGATTCAGCGCGCTCACTTTTCGCTCAGAGAGTTTTGTGATATCTCCTACCAGGACATGACTAGACATGTGTGAACAAAATTCTCCAGAAGGTCTGAATTGGATCAACCCGTCGGATCCCCAATGTACTAATTCGGACTACCCTAAGTTTTATCATTTTTGTATGAATTTCATTAAAAACATAAGTGCAATCCGCTGGTAAAGCTGGTTCAAAACTAGGTACAGTCAATTCTCCCTTACTCGACTCCATCCATTTTTACAACAGTTATCTGGCGATTTCGGAATTGAAATGATAGGAGCTAAACGTCATAATTATTGAACATATGTTTAATCATTTTGATCTAGATTTGCAGTAATTAAAGGTAGACATTAGAAACATCTACTAATCAAGGATTTAATAATAGTGTGTGAATAATTAATGCATGCGATTCTATGCGCAATACGTGGATAATCTGACTGAAGAAACGTAAGCGAAAAGAGAAGAACACAACTGATTTACCTACTTAAACCTTTGATTTAATGCCGAACTGTAAGTCTTTGTAACGAAGGATCAAGTCACTTAAAAACTAAAAAGTGCCAAATCTCAATTTCAACAGACAAATTTTGACCAGCAGTCGGCCTAACTGTCGGTCATAGTATTTAACTTTTTTTCGAATATTTTCTTGGAGTCGCAGAAACCATGTTTGGTCTTACCGAAAGAGTTGGGTCCGGAAGAAGTGGGCGTGTCCCGGCCAATGTTTCTCATCCTCATCCGACACTCGGCGGGCATTTCCTCCGGTTCTTCGTCACTGTCGGATCCAGCGAAGGCGTTCGCAACCGGCTTAAGCAATTTGGGCGTTTCCTTTTTGGGTGCCGTTCCGAGCTTCATTTGAATGGCCATCGGTTTAGCTTTCTGCAGGTTGAAGCTTGTGGATAGGGTGGAGCTAGTTTTGGCATTCGCAGCCGGTTTTTGGAAGCTAAATCCTATTTTTGGCATAACCGAAGGCTTCGGTGGTGCAGTCTTGGATTGTGAACCTTAAAAACGATAAACCTCCACCAGTTACGACGAAAATCCCTCAAAAAATTGTAAATCAAAGAAAAAGGACTGCTACAATCCCTATATCTATAACATTCCCCAAGAAACCATTACTCCGAAAACCGTTCTCCAGAATTGCATTCCCCAGAATGTACCATTACCCAAAATTTCATTGCACAGAATACTATCAGCAGTACCAGATTTATGTTGAGGACTATTTCAAGAATTGAACCAATTTTCTAAAGATATTCTCGGAAATTACTCGACAGATTTTACCGAGGAATTATAGGGATTACCTCTGTTATTCTGTCCAGTATTGTAAGTTACCTTGTTGTACCCCTTTCGCAGAGCGATTTCCTGGGTACGTCACTGATTCTGGGGAATGTTATAGAACCCCATATCCTACCATTATCATCATCACCGGAATCGTCACTAGAGCTGCCACTGTCCTTCCGGCCGCCAGGGAGTGGACGCAGCGGATTGTGCTTCTGCAACTGCTCCTTTCGGCGACGATCTTCCTCTATCTCTCGCAACCGCCGTTCAACGGGGGAAGATGAACGACTTCGAGATCTACTCCTGCTTCGGGAACGATCTCTGGGACCATCCCTTCGAGAGCGTGAGTGTCCTCCTGTGGCAAATTTGGGGGGCAAATACAACTGGCAAAATTAAATATCTACGTTTCAATTAAATTTTTGGCGAATTGGATAGTTTTTAGGGCTTAAGAAATAGTTCCTTCATCGGTTACACATCCCAGGAGCAGAAGCGATCCTCGAAAGGGATGCAAATTGTTGGAACAAAGGATGTTATGAAAACCACATCAGGAAATTGGTACAGTACCTTCGATTCTTTGATCCCACCGGCTCATGTTCACAATTCTAGATTAATCAACAGCAGACTTTTTTGTTAGCCTCACAAAATCTAAATAATTCACTATGAATATCTTGAATATTTATTAAATTCAATTTTTGATTGATTTTCGTGCTTATTCTGCGCGGCGTGTGAGTCGAGACGAGTCGCTCTCACCGCGAGTGACGTGAGACGACTAATGTTAATCAAATGGGAGCGAGTCGACAATTGTCACCTCATTCGAATCGTGTCACCTCACACGCCGCGCAGAATAAGCACATTTGCATCCGCCAGGACCGATCTGATGCGCTGCAGCTGAATTGATTTTTGATGACAATTATTTGACATTTCAGAGGAGATGGATTCTGCAGTGGAAATTTCATGAAAACAAAAAGAAAACTGATTAAGGTGAACGTATACGTATACAAGCTACACGCAAACAAATTTTGTTGTATAATCTACCGAATCTACACGGAGAAAACGGAAAACCCATATTTAAGTATTTTTTAACTCACTTTTGAGTTATTTTTCTCTCCCTATTTCATTCGCTCCTTCTATTGTTGTCAGAGAGCGAAGAGCAAAACAACCCAAAAACCGAACCTTAGTGCGTTACCTCAAATTTGAGTAAGTGGCACAGTACTGGAAGTTGAGTTATTTGATCTGCCGATTGAGTGAAAAGAACTTAGTCAACAGGTATTTTTTCGCATGGCTGCAAATGAAAACAACTTCTACCGCATCAACTCAAAATTAGGTTAACGCACAAACCCCCGGAATTGAGTGGAATGAACTCACTTTTGAGTACTTCATTCTCTCCGTGTATGGTAGAATTAAGAACTGCGCACCAACGATTTTCAACCGACTACAAAAATCTGTTATGTTTACTATAATCTGGTGAAAATCATTCACTCAGGCAAAAATACTATGAATATCCATTATTTTCCCTTATGTTTATTTGCCACAAGAAATCGGTAAGTATTTCATTGATTCACCTTATGAATTGATCTGAATTATGCCAATGTTGTGTCTTGCTTATTTCATAAAACAGCATTATGAATATTGAAATTATAATTTAAGAATTTCTTCTATTAGCAGTATAAACTACATTAGTTTCTTTGACACTAATTATTATTCCACAGTTCGTTTTTTATACCTCGTGGACAATACATTTCATTCTGAATATTTACAGAATTTCCTATGTATTCATTCATTAATATTAGGTAACTGATTTCCTAACGTGTAGAAATCGAATTTCCACCTACTTTGTCGTGTTGCTACTCGATTTACAACAATATGAAGTAAAGTACTGATGCATATTGAGCTGCGACACGACGAAGGATAAAAATTCGATTTTTACACGTTTTTACAGCCATTTTCTAAAGCAAAACAAATAATAATAAAATATGCAATACATCAGAACCCTCATTCTCCTTTTATTAAACTAATTTTCCTTTTTCTGATTTTTTTTACAATTTCCTGTTTTGTGCATTGCCGTACTTCCTTCCCCCGTAACTAGACAACTTATTACATTTGAAAACATCAGAACAAATTGATGTTGCTTCCGTACATAAATCCGCAATCAGCGTCCAATACAATGCTTAAAATTGCAATTTTTCATAATGACAACCATATGAGTTTTTCACACTAGTCACAGCTATGTGAATCATAAGGTGGCCTAATGAAATTGATACACTTTAATGAGGTCTATCATGCTTTGCAATTTTGCTTTTCATCGAACTAATATGAAATCCATCCTTATGAAAGATGATATCATTGAGGAAATGACTAATGACGGCAATGGAAATCATAAGGCGCGCAATGAAATTTGTAAATGTTCATTATATATAACTATTTTCTCAATTATGATTACCATTTTAACGATATGAAATCCATATTAGCCTTCTGAAATAGGTTTTTATAGATTTTTCAATGCTTCATAAGGGAAAATTTATGAAATTCGTTAATTAATTTGCCTGAGTGCTGAGCAGTGCAGTAAATTTGACTATGTCCATAGTATCATCCACTATAAAGCATTGTATTTCAATCCGTGACACCCACCGTACAACACAGTGTGGTCAAAAGTATGATGCTAAACTTCTCAAATCAAGAATGTTTCTAAACAAAAATACTACAACTCTGGATAAACCAACAGAAGAAATTTTCTTGTGTAGTGATGTTGACTATGTTTTGGTAGAGTTAAGGGCTTGTTCATATATTTCATAACGCTGAAATTAGTCATTTTGGACACCCACCCACCCCTTCGTGACGCTTTTAGTATTGATTCTCTACAATTTTTGTACGAGCCGTAACAAAATTAGGACACCCACCCACCCCCTAAAGCGTTATGAAATTTGTGAATGGGCCCTAACAGATTGATGTAGTCGGTTGAAAATCGTTGGTGCAGTTCTTAATTTTACCATGGATTCAGTAGTTTCTACAATAAAATTCATTTCAGTGTAGGTGTCCGGATTTCGAAAATGGTAATGTATGCCAGTTCGCGTGTGTCCAATTTGGAAATCTTTAACCCTCTAATACCCAACCCCGCCTTTAGACGGGGTACACTTTGCAAATTTGTGTATTTTTTTGTAGCTCGAAAATAAAAATTATTTTATTTTTGGCTTAAGCCTTGGCTCATAACACGCATATTAGGAAAGTTCTTTATGACTTTTGAAACTTTTTTGTATTTTTGAAAAATGTTTGAAAAATTGTATTCTTATATAACCTACAAATACCTGGGGTTAATTTAACGTGTAATATAAAAAAATCGTATCTCTAATATTTTTCTACAATCAACCTATCACAGAAGAAGAGCCTGATGGTATTGAAATAATTTCCAATCTGTTTTTCCGTTAGTTACACGGAAAATAAAATATGCTTCAGAAAAAAATTAAAAAATTAATATTTTCAAAAGTACCGTAAAAAATTGATTTTTTATTATTGCCAAAATCAGTACTCAGGAGAGGCTTCAAGAAAAAATAAAAAAGGATAGGGATGTTCAAAAATAAAAATTATAAAAATCAAAAACCAAAATTCATAGATTTGCGAATAAAAATAAATCATTGCCCAAAACGTGTTTAGAACGATTTTAGATAACGAAAAATGATATTTAGATCGAAAATAAAAATTTGGGTATTAGATTTATTTAATTTTAAACAATAATATTTGTTTTGCGCAAGTTTCTTGGCCTAAATAAATGGAGTCCAGTTACAATGTCCTTAAGGTGAAGATGAATCGAAGCCAAACTTCAAATTTTCAAGAGCACGGATCTGGAGAACCAAACATCCGTTTGAGCTGAAAACCTAATCGATTGGTCACCACCAGCTAGTGACCAATCGATTAAATTTTCAGCTTAAACGGATGTTTGGTTCTCCAGATCCGTGCTCTTGCAAATTTGAAGTTTGGCTTCGATTCATCTTCACCTTAAGCAGATGAATGCAAATCATACGATTTTCCGTGTGGGAGTACATTGTCAAAATACAGCGAGTTCAAGTTTTACGCGGCGTCAAGTTCATAACAAATCGCGTAGCAGAAGCATTAAATAGGCCTATTCACAAGACGTTTCAAATCAGCTGATCGGGAAGCTCTTTGACAGTTCTTCTATGAAAATGACAGGCTTGTGTTAGCACCGGTCCTCCACCGATGTAAACAAATGCATAGACGGACCTGTCACATGAAAAGGCCTATACTTGAAAACTAGTGCAATGCATTACTTAATCCTGTAAAATTAAGTTTTAACTAGTGTTCCGTTTAGTTTAGCAAAATGAACGCACTCGGGCGCCAACTCTTCAAGTGTAAGTTCAATCAATCGCGTTATAAACCGGTGATAACATCGTTGGCTCGTTCGCACCAAACTCAATCCACACCAATCAAGGATCGGCTGCGCGATGGACCTAGCTTCCAAGACTTCCTGCATCAGCAATCGACGACGACAACCGTTGGAGAAGTTCACCAGGTGGAACGATCGGTGGACATTCCATACCTTCCGCGAGAGTCCCTGCTCGGCCAGAGGCGGAAAGTATTTTTTGAGATATACGGTTGCCAAATGAACACCAACGATACGGAAATCGTGTGGTCCATACTGAAGAGCCATGACTTCCAGAGGACCGGGAACATTAAGGACGCCGATGTGGTACTACTGATGACCTGTGCTATCCGAGATGGAGCTGAAAGTACGATCTGGAACCGGTTGAAGCACATTCGACTGATGAAGGGCAAAAGAGATGAGGCCAAGCCGTTGCAAATCGGAGTCTTGGGCTGCATGGCTGAGCGATTGAAGAAGCAACTGGTTGAGAAGGAACAAGCGGTGGATGTCGTTGCAGGGCCAGACAGTTACAAAGATCTGCCACGACTGTTGGCCGTTGGACAAAGCGGTCAGAAAGCTATAAACGTGATGCTCTCGCTAGATGAAACCTACGCTGATGTGATGCCCGTTAAGTTGGATCGAAAGTCGCGAACCGCATATGTGTCAATTATGCGTGGATGCGATAACATGTGTTCGTACTGTATTGTCCCTTTCACTCGGGGAAGGGAGCGATCTAGACCCATTAGTTCTATCCGGAAAGAAGCGTTAAATCTGCAAGACAAAGGCATAAAGGAAATTACCCTTCTCGGCCAGAATGTTAATAGCTATCGGGATACAAGTGAATGCTCAGAGGACACTGAAAAGCAAGCTTCCATTTTGGCGCCAGGTTTCAAAACAGTCTATAAAACAAAAATTGGGGGCCTTCGGTTTGCTGAGCTTCTAATGGATCTCGCCGTGACAGTACCGGAAATGCGAATCCGATTCACGTCGCCACACCCGAAAGATTTCCCCAACGCCGTGCTGGAAACGATTGCAAAATATCCCAACATATGCAATAGTTTGCACCTGCCTGCACAAAGTGGAAGTTCGAGCGTTTTGGAGCGCATGCGACGGGGTTACACTAGGGAAGGTATGTCACTCAATGTCTTGAAGGTTGTATTTTAATCAGAGGCGCGAGGGTGGGACATTTAAGAATTTGATTGTTATAGATAAACATGGATGCAATGTTGCTTATATTGGTGATATTGCATCACACGACGAAATGAACAATGATATTGTTGAGCTGGCTGGATGTACAATATTTGCAATTGGAGAAATGGGGAAAATACATTACGACACTTGTTTAATGATCTCAAATAAGTTTATATGATTAAATCAAAACATTATTAACATTACAGACATATTGTGAGCAGATGTGATGACAAGCTTTAGTCTTTAGATTTCAGTTCAAATCAAAATATGACTTTTATAATTCAGTCAGAAACAGTCAGGGTGGGTGTACGGCTGTCAACTACAAACAAAGCTCGCCTAACAATCATCTCTCGGGTGGGCCGTCCCAAACAGCATCATCTCTCATGCGGGCCGACGATTCTATAACATTCCCCAAATAACCGTTCCCCCGAAACCCATTCCCCAGAATCTCATTCCCCAGAATGTACCATTCCCCAGAATTTCACTCCCCAGAATGAACCATTCCCCAGAAAATTATATAGACCTACTTTTAAGTTTTGAAATAATCTAGTTAAAAATACTTGAAAATGAAACTCTGTTGACTACGCCCCGTCGATTACTCAGGCGAAAGGAGCCTTACTTTAACTCTACGTCACTGCTTGCAGCAACCAATGCTGACTCTGGCATCATGAGCAAAGCAGATACGTAAAGAAGAGAGATAATGCCGTATATCAACAAAGCCGCCATAATGACAAGTACTATTACGGAGAAATCTTGCTGAATTAAAACTTTATAGTTTAATTATTGAATTACCATTCCAATATTTACAATTGCCGGTATATAATACTTGCCGATATTAAGAACAGTGCGAGAGTATCAAGCTACATAATTGCAAATTTGGTAAGCGTGGAATGCAGTATATAAGCATATGCTACAACATAACTCTACTTTTTAATTAGGCGATAGACGGTGTAGAATTCAACCGGTTACATTGAGCAGCTCATCACATCTAGACATAAGGAGTGGTACGCTCATAAGGTAAAATCCGCAGTGGCTAATATAACAATAGATGGTGCATAGGATTCATTACATTAACTATCGTGTACAGGGGTTGCACAACCATTCGAGACGGAACACCATTGCGAGAAACTTAAGGCGAGGAAAGATCACTAAAAGTAAGACCAATTCTATACACGTTAGTAACTAGATATTGATGAAGCTATATTTTTAGGAATTTCATAATTTATCCCACCCAGCGAATAAATTCATTGAATTTGGATCTTGTCCTTTCTGTTTCCGCAACAAACTCCATACAAAGTTTTTTACAAGTAAGTACATGAGAAGATTAGCATTGGTGCTGCTAAATATGAACACTACGCATAATTCAAATTTCATTTGCAAATGAACTATCACAGTAGTTTCACTTTTATTGGCACTTATGAAGACTGATAGGGTAAACACAATATCCAATATTCATTTAAAAGAACATACAACTTATCAGTGATGAGTCATCACTATTCTGCACAAAATAGAGCTACGCCCTTCTTTCGGTAAAGTACTTTCCAAATGTATAATTTCACATGTATGTCCATTTTTTATCAAACATAGTTATGTATCCAGCTTTTCATCAATGTTTCAAGAAGGAGCATCATAGCTTACCTTTTGAGGCTACCCCGAATGGAATAAAGACGTTTGTAGTTTCATATTATACGATTCCGATATAATTAATACGTAAATTAGACAAAATAAAAACGTAATGTTCTGCACGTAATGATACGCCCTTCTTTCAGTCTTATCCTGTTGACGATATAGACAAAATGTCCCGTAATGATACCAAATGGCAAGAAGGCATTTGGCATGATTGATTAAATGATCAAGGACCATTTGACATAATGGTCATTTGGCATAACATAACACTTATTAATGGGTGTCAAAACGTACTGATATGTAAAAGCACTTCCCCCTATCACATTAGCAATAAGAAACTTCTCTAGGTTAGTTACTTTGCTCTAAAATTAAATTCTTCCACCGCTTTGCTGAAGCTGAGAAAAAAATATAATAGAATTTCAGAGAACAAATGAAGCAAAGCATAAACTTTTATACCGTCAAAAAGTTCATGTACAATACAGATTTCGTACAGTTTATAAAGTTTTGCAGAAATATGCATATTCCTAGAGAATAAGGGGATCCCAACTAACATTTAGTGCAAATGTAAACATTCTCTAAGCCCTCTTTATACGGCTTTATGCTGAGTAAAGGCGCGTACAGCGTACAGAGTATGTACAATACGAACGAAAGCTTCTATGCGATTCTTTTACCAACAAATCTGGCGAATCTACTCAGCTATTTTTAAGCTGTGTTGGCAGCTCTTATTCATACCGATCATTGCTCTGCTCTATCTCGACAGTTATACGACAAGTAGCTGTATAACATCTTCGGAAGGGGCTTTCTCAACCATTTCGCAATTGTTGAATAATCAATTAAATATTATTTTCAAGCTATTTCACAGCTTCCGGAATTCATAATCATAAGTATCTGAATTTAATGTTCACACCATTACACAATTAATGTACCTGCCATCGCTTCGGATCGAACTCACGATCTCTACATCCACAAGTCTCGACGCTGTCCTTGTTGCCACCACAGCATATATCGAAAGGCCAAGAAAACACACCGTTTTGTTCTACATCGAAAACGGTCCATAATATATTTTAAAATGATCGTAAAAGATGTTATAGCCGTGCTTACACCACTTCATCACGCTGTAAAAGGGTGTGAAACGTCAAATGCAATGTTTACATCCCACAAGCTAAGTAGATGCGCCACAAGTTTTTTTTTTTTTCTGCTTACTGCTGTATGCTCGCTGTATAACTGACGACAAAGCGCTTCTTAGTTATGTATTGAGCAGCATAACAAATCATATTGTATAGAAGCAGCATGATTAATGATGGCGAGTTTTATTCCACATCATTTGGTTGCTATCTTTTAAGGTGTTGACAGCTTAGTAAAAGCAGCATAAGCGATAAATGATGAAATTTATTCAGCTAAGATTTGTAGCTGCAAAACGTTTGCGTTACAGCTGTATTAACGCTAATCGTTCTATTTCTGACAGCATTCATGTTTGCTGCGTTCGCTGCTACAATTCAACTGTTATACAGCACAAAGCAAATAATCTTGGCCTATAGCGCTAAATTTGTTAGTTGGGATGTGCTTTTCGCCCCGTGTGTTCATTATGCGCCTAACCACCCTACCTACATATTTGTTTTGTCACATCAGAAAAAAATGGATATTCATATAGCTTTCTGGGGATTGAAATTCTGGGGAATGGTTCGTTCTGGGGAACGGAATTCTGGGGAATGGTTTTCGGGGAAATGGTTTTCTGGGGAATGTTATAGAATCGGGCCGACCCAAACAGCAAAACATGAACGGTAGGCGAACCTCGTTGCGTTTACACCACCCCCCTCCCCCCCCCCCCTGGAATCAGTGCATTTTTTTAGGCGCAGTTCATATGTCATATACCTGATTACCTAACGGTGATAATTTTTCTTATTTTTAAAACAAGCTGGACAGAAAAACTCGTTTTTCCGACTTCACACTGTTATAGTTGTCATATAAAAATTATTGGAATTTTTGTTACAAAAAAATCTTAAAATACGTGTTACGACAAAGTTTGCAGATTTCGATAAGATGTAAAGGTTTGAAAAATACCTTTTAATCTTTTTAAAATTATTATTTTATTGCTATAAACACCACTTAAGGTCAACCATCTCGGAATCAAAAAATGGCCGTCACAATGGCTGAATTGTGCCCCTACTCACGTTTTCAAAGGCACAAAACCAGCGAAATAGTTGGTAGACGTTTCTGATCTTCTTATTTTAAGCTTTCTGCTAGTGCACAAAGCCAAAATAAAAAGTTCTCTGTTGTTGGCTACTTTCTTCGTGTGATTTGAAGTTTCAGTGCAATCTTAGAAGTTGATTCCAAACTGTTATTTTATTTTATTGATGTACAAGGGGGTCAGGGGCCAAGTCTCCAGCATAAGTTTGAAAACTCATACCGTTCATAATACACCGGGGGATTTGGAGTTTGGAAAGTAGGCAACGCAACATCTTTGACCAGAAGGTTCTTTAAGTCTTGCTTTTACTCTAGACTTCCCCTACACGTATGAATGATGCAAGGTTGAAAGAACATGAATCAGTCATACATAGAGGGGCAGTGAAGTGTTTTGCCTAAGGATATGGGAAATGAGTAAATATTGTGTGGTGTTTTGTAAATAGCTCTGTGGAACAAATTTGTTATTAGTTAAATCTTATTTACCTTTTAATTAGTAATACGAATGATTATAGAAACGTTATACTCATCGTTTTCTCGGCTATTAAGCTGCCATGCAAACCATCTACTTATGTAGTAGCTAAACAAGTAATCTGTTATTTCGTAACTAGTCATCTGAAAGGTGGGGTGGGGGTTGGAGGGATTTTATTGGTATGATTTTTTTCGGGTTGATTCATTGAACCGTAAAACGGGTAATTAATTCGGGTAGCATTGATAATGCAGGACCCATAATATACTACTACGGGTACGTATTATACGGGCCTATAATAGGCCTGAGTGAAAGCAAAAATACTAAAACCACAGACAAACAGACGTCACACTCTCACCGATCTCCATCGACCACCTTTTTAACGGCCGATTCAAATATATGGTAGGGGGCCAATACACCACCCGCAGCGCTCGCATCGTTTTTGTTCGCGTTTGACGTTTACACACTACCGCCATCTGTTGGTCCATCGGCCAAACACACCGATTTTAGCATTGGGCGTACATGTCATTGTGACTATGATTTTGATCGGGATTTGTTCTAAGTGTTACGTCTGTTTGTCTGTGCTAAAACCCTTACCACTCAGTGGATACTTAACGGATTCAAATAATTTTCTGTCAGTTTACTGGCCCACATATCTAGTTTTTAGAAGTGGCCGGAGGAACTCGGGAATACTCCGATAGCCGGAATATTAATTGAAATTCTTCTTTCTCTTGAAATACAAAGCTATATAATTTTAGAATAATTAAACATATGAGTTCAAAACTCCCTGGGCTTGGGATTATATTTTCCAGGGAGCGATGAATTTTGATAATTGATCGCTGTTGTTAGTAGTTTTGATTAGATGTTGGGTGAATTTCAAAGCAATGGCAACCTTTTTATTACAAAATTTAGATTTTATCTTCTGACCTTAAGATTCTGGTTAAACTACTGTACTATGCAGTTGGGAAGCACTAGGCTATCACTCATCAAAATTACTTTCACTTCGGGAAAATATAATTTCAAGATGGCGAGAAGATTACGAACTGAGGGTGGGTTAGGAGCACAATCAGACCCTTGAATGTGCAACGTGGGGTAGTAATTGGGAATGCCATTGACGGTTTGTAATCTTCTACGAGGTTTTCGAAAACCAACAGGGCGCGTGCACCGGGTTGCGGATAGGAGCAAAGGGAGATCAATAGCATCTACCTAAAATAATAGAGCAAAAAGCCGTTCCATGATTAGGTAATGTTTAGCGATCTTCTATGGTGTTCTAGTACTATAAAATTCTTCACTCACTGGGAATTCTGGCCTTGATCTATAAAATAATACCTAATACTTAATAAGTACAATTTAGCTTCAATGTAGTAATAAACGAAATAAAATCAATTTTCTATACTTGACAAGGTTTTGAAGACAATCAATGAGTGAAAGAACTACCTATTAGAAAAGCCACATCAGCTAAGTCTATACATATACAAATGTTGGTCATAGAGTCATGGCGAGCATTCGGTAGGTATGTCTATGACTGATTCTTATCTAATAGGGGCACTAGAAGACCACGCGGACAATTTCGAAACAAAATATTTTTATACATTGGTCTTACGATCCGAAAGGCTCAGCTATGCTGCAAAGTCATTTTATAAGCTATTTATTACTATTGTTTAATTGTTTACAATTCTCTGCTTCTTATCTGTTGCATGATTATGAGCATCACTAATATAATGCATGAGCATGCACAATAAGAATAATTTCAGGATTGAAAGCAGTACATGGATACCTGGATAGAATAGCTTCGAAAAGGGCGCTCAAAATATAATATTTCTGGTCAGGGAAGTATTATCATCAAGGGTTATTATACAAACAAATGAACTAATAATATCAAATATTTTTAAAATATTTTTATATAAATCAGCATCGTCAAACAGTGCAAAAACAGATAAAGTTTGTAAAGTTATCACCATCGATTGAATTGCGCTCTGTATAGTAATGATCAATCAGTATCAAAATCTCCTGAAGCGTCGCATTGTGCCATCAGCAGCCCTTAGCATCACTCTCATATTTTTATTATTTTGTTGTTTATCAAATTTCTAGAAAGCGATCAGCATATTCTTTCTTACTCGTACAATGGCCGATCTATTTGGAATTTTAATAAGTCAAATCAAATTTCAAAACTCAAATTAAATTGCTTTCAGCACATTTACATTTTGCAGCAAAAATCGCATTACTGTGTCAAGTCTTCTCCATTCCCTATACCCTACCCCAACCCTTCTTATCCTTTTCCGATGGTGTTCAAGTGGTCCGCATAGACTATTACGGCCATTACCTATCCCTTCCCCCGGCTTTGGACTGACTTGCGCTCTCATTGCCCCACCAAACGCTGCAAAATGAAAATGAAAATGAAATTAAACATATAAGTTCAAAACTAAGAGGAGTCCCTCCCCTGGTTATGCGACCTTGCCGCGATGGGAGGGCATAATCCATTAGTTCATATGATGGAAACCAAAGGCGTAACCTGTAGTGGTGGTATCACATTTTGGCATTTTTTGCTTTAAGCCGCGTCATAATTTATATGGCATAGACGCAATAATATCTCGGATGTGATCCAACGGACACGACACGGTGACGATCAGTTTGCCTTTTGCTAACCTGAATGATCCGTAGCCACTCTTACTATTAGCTAGCTAGACACATCGGAAAATTACTTGTAGATTCACTGAGTACAAATAAGTGGCGACAATCTTATTTTAATATGGCTTTTACATTGCCATAATAAAAAATACCTCTTTTGTAATAACGGTATATAAATAATCTGATTACAGCTTCATTTTCGCAAAATTTACAAGTAGAAAGTAGGCGTTGTGAAGCATTGCATTTACCACCGAAAAGTGAATCTTGTGGGAGACTGTAATAGAAGCCTAAGGTTACCTAACCTTACCCTTAAATATGCACTATAAAATGACTATGGAAAGTAAGACACTGAGATCGATCATTAGGGTACACTTGCTAGTTTCGAGAAATTGTGGAACAGACAAGGAAAATGACTTTTTTCTTTAAGGATATATGAACGTAAAGACCTGAAATTAACTAGAACTACTACTAAACAGCCTAATTTTGTTAAGACTTGACGACAATTGACATTTAAGACTCTAATCTTACGTAAAAGACAATTTTTGCATGCAACTTATTTGAAAAATTCTAATTCCGAAACTGTTGATTTTAGAGAAAAATGTTCTATGAAGAAGTTGTAGTTAACCGTTTGGACTATGAGAAAAAAATATACACTGAAAAAATATTTTATTTATTTCCATAAAAAATCAAAAATAAAACTTGAATTTTAAATTACACAAAAACCCCATTTTTAATATTTTTTTAATTTTCATCATAGAATCTTGATAGTTAACAGATGTTTGGGACAAAGTTTCATGATGGAGGAATTTTTAATAAAAAAGTTTTTCTAAGAACAACTTTTGGTCGATCTTCAAAATTTTGATTTTTGTCAAAATAAATACGTTCTGATGATACAGTAAGCATCTTGAAATGATTCTAAGCCATGATGATTAGGGAAAGTGTACCAGTTATGGCCATAGTGGTTCCCTATTTGGCCATATGCAAAATTTGGATAACTTTTACATTTTTAATCTTTTTGAATGTTTTAACATCAAGATTTATCCTTAATTTTACTGCTAAAACACAAAAGATTTTTCAAAATGTAAAAGCATACAAGATATCACGTATGGCGAAATAGGGAACCACTATGGCCATAACTGGTACACCTACCCTATATGAATAATTTCTCTAGAAGTAGCTATTTTCTAATTATATCGAGTTTAATGCAAAAAATATTATTTAAATATTAAAATAGGCTATGTTCATTAGTTATTCGCGATTTCCATCAAGGAAAATAAAAAAGTGGAAAGAAATATGGTCTTTACTCTCGAGAACGTATAATTATTGATGGAGAAACGCGAATAACTTATGAAAATGGCCTATTTTAATATTTAAACAATATTTTTTGCATTAAACTTGATATTATTCGAAAATGGCTACTTCTAGAGAAATTATTCATATAATCATTATGTCTTAGAATCATTTCAATATACTTACTGTATCATCAGAACGTATTTATTTTGACAAAAAATCAAAATTTTTAAAAACGGCCGAAAGTTGTTCTTAGAAAAACTTTTTTATTGAAAATTTCTCCATCATGAAACTTTGTCCCAAACATCTGTTACTATCAAGATTCTATGGTGAAAATTAAAAAAATATTAAAAATGGGGTTTTCGTGTAATTTAAAATTCAAGGTTTATTTTTATTTTTTTATGAAAATAAATAAAATATTTTTTCAATGTATATTTTTTTCTTATACTCCAAACGGTTCACTACAACTTCTTCGTAGAACATTTTTCTCTAAAATCAACAGTTTCGGAGTTAGAATTTTTCAAATAAGTTGCATGCAAAAAATTATAGGCCATTTTCAAAAGTTATACTTGAGTCAAAATGATCAATTTTTCTATGGAAAACACTTATTCTACCATTCCAAAAACATGTGCAAAATTTAATCCAAATCGAAGATGATCGAGTTCTGTGATTGACCGATTTGACATGGAATCCGTCTATTTGTTTCTCGCACACATGTTACAAACAATGCTCGATACAAATTATGTTTTGTCTTTATTTAGGAGGCTTTCAGTCGAACGCTGGTTCACCTCTTCCATATAAATTATCTGAAGGCAACTAAATTTTCAAAGAATGTTTGTTTTTTTTTTCAATAATCCACATTTTTCTCGTAAAGCGTAATATTTAGTTCAAATTTAATGTTGGAAATAAAAGTTTTACATACATTTGAAAAATTGTGCTTAACGCTCAACGCTTCGTCATCATAATGATCGTCATCATCGAAACTTCAAAAGCACTTTTTCTGTTCAAAACTGAAAATTATTCGATGAAAATGTGTTCACTGTATTTCATTTGGATAATATAATACAGTGAACACATTTTCTTGAATTTTTCCTTGATATTGTACGAAAAAACTGCTTTTGAAAATTCCAAAATAAATGACGGATCCTGCCCCTTAAATAAAGTTCAAAGTGTTTTTCAAACTGTCGTCAAGTTTTGATCATCGAATCTCAATCAAGCCCTTCAGCCATATCAACATCATTTGGAATCTCACTTATGTCGATATTTCGTAGAAACGATTGAATTATAATACTGTTTCCGGATTGCTTAGATATTTTGAGAGTGAAAACGTGATACGAAGCTAAAATTGTATAGAGGTGGATAACATTTTATCGTTAATAAATGTGCTGTCGAAGGCGACGCAGCCGAAAAAAAATCAGTTTTCTTGTCGTTTCGTACCAACATTTTGTTCCAAAATTTTCGGTTCTGGGGGGGTTACGCCACTGGCCTATACATATACAAAGGTAGGTCACAGTTTTATTCAACTGTTTTGCAAGGCTTGAAACTAGTAATAAAATAACAAGTCATGCTCACGTTTTAGAAACGTGGTTAATATTCGATTTTTATGTATACTGTTGACTTATTGCATCCATAATTTGTACACCTACCCTATACTGAAACAAATGATAATAAACAGTATTGTGGGGAAAGGGACCATTCTTAGAAACTATTTTAAGGTGAAGTTGCGCTAGTTGAAAACTTAATCGCTTGGTCACCAACAGTGTGTGACCAATCGATTAAGTTTTCAGCTCAAACCGCTGTCTGGTTCTCGAGATTTATGCTCTTGAAAATTTGAGAACGCGGAGTCTAATCTGCAATGAGCAATTACTCACTATTTAAAATAACGATTAAAAAAATATCACAACATTGTTTGTCTATTTTAGCTTATTTGAACTTGATCGACGAAGTACGGTCTCTCATACCTGACGTAACCCTATCGAGCGATTTTATTTGCGGGTTCTGCGGTGAAACGGATGAAGAATTTTCCGAGACGATTTCCTTGATACGCCAGGTTAAGTATCATACGGCTTTCCTGTTTGCTTACAGTATGCGAGAGGTACTTAAAAACATTGCTTTCTCACGTGGTAGATACAATTTATTGAATCTTTATAAATTTATTTGTAGAAAACTACCGCCCATCGCCGTTACGAGGACGATGTTCCTGAGGAAAAGAAACAGCAACGACTGCGCGAAATGATTGCTGCCTTTCGCGCCGGAGCTGAGCAACTGAACAGGCAATTTGTTGGCCGCGAAGAACTGGTGCTGGTGGAAGGGTTTAGCAAACGATCCAAAGATGACCTCTCCGGTCGAAATGATGGCAACATTAAAGTGATACTACCCAGTGGAGATGTTCCAATGGGTCACTCCAATGCAGACGAGAGAAAAACGATAGTCAGTGGGGATTATGTGGCAGTCAAGATTGTCGAATCAAATTCACAAATCCTGAAAGGCGTACCACTTTATCATACGACCATCAGCGAGTTCGCAGCGCGAAAAATGTGATGAAATGGTAAAACATGCGATTGTAACAAATAAACGTTATTGTTGTGGATACATAAATATTTCTATTATTCATTTGTTCAGCTACAAAAAGGGATTTTCTGGGAAACTTCAGATTGAATAATATTTTGGAATAATGATAAATGATAAATAATTTAAATGATGATTTTCAAAATACAAAGTTTGCAAGAGAGGTACGTGAAACGTCTTAATCAAATTTTTATCAGCGATGATTGAGGTACTGTTGATGCTGAGGTAATGTTTTATTCGCTTCTGTTTGTATTTGTTTTAGAGTTTTTTTTTAAAATCTTGGAACACTTTTCATTGAATACGTAAACAGTGTTAGGGTTCTGAAACATGCAAACGGAAAAAAATCGCCATATATAAAACGGTAATACTTCCGGTGGCTCTATACGGTCACGAAGCGTGGACGTTGAAAGAGGCAGACTGAAAAGCCTTCGATGTTATCGAGCGTTAAGTGCTGCGGACGATACTCGTTGGGAAACTAGAAAATGGTGTGTGGCGCAGACGCATGTATCACGAGTTTGGAATTTATTATATGCAGGTATAAAGATGTGAATATTATAAGGCGTTTGAAATACGGCAGACTTCAGTGAAGTAAGTAGAGTTGACAGCAGTGGATAAAGTCTAGGAAACTAGGACTGTTTCGTCACAAGACTGAGGTGGTAGGCAGAGTTGATTAAAATCAATCATATCAACTGATGGCTGATTTTCTAAAACTATATCACTATCACTGGCGAGCTATCAATATCACTTTGATTTGACAACCAATAGCAGTGATGCGACATCGCACTCTAGATCATAATCACTGCGGAATGAGTGATCACGCCATCCATGCTATTACTGTTTTTCAGCGACTAACAAATAGTTTTAAGCTGTTGCAGATAGCTGTTAAAAATATCGTACTGATAAATTGCCATTTTAACTGCTTAATTTAAGGCTAAACTTAACCCATCAGTGATATCCATAGTCAATCGCCATCAATGCACTTGTGATGGAGTGGACAGCATGATGTTGATGTGATATTGATTAATACGAATTGTATCGCAGTCGGCCTGTACAAATCAACAAATTTTGAGCGTTGATAGTTACAGCGAGCAACTCTGGTGGTAGGTGATTGTGCCATAGAGTCCAAGCGATCCCTTAGGCATCTTGGGGTAATGATCGATGACAAGCTTAGCTTTGCTAGCCACGTTGAATATGCCTGTAAAATGGCATCTAGGTCTATAGCGGCGCTATCGAGGATGATGTCTAATGGAGATGGTCGGGTTTCACATTTTTCAAACCCGAACCCGACCCGTACCCGACTTATTTTATTTCTTCCAACCCGGACCCGACCTGAACCCGGGACAATAATTGAAAGGCAAACCCAGATCCGACCCGAACCCGAAATTATTTCGCTGTTTAAACCCGACCCGAAACCCAATTTTTTTTTGTAAGAAAAACCCGAGCTCGAAAAGATGGTAAATTCATCGTTTCTTATGCATAGGGAAGCTTTCAGGTTGCTATTCTGTTGACAATTTTCACGAAACCCGACTCAACCCTATTTTTTTTCAAGCTACAAGGCTACAAAATTATCAAAATTATCGGGTTCGGAATTTCGATAAATTTGTAGCCTTCAAACCCGTCCCGAACCCGAACCCGAAAAATTTCGAATTTTCAAAACCCGAGAGCCGACCTCTAAATGTCTAACAGCTCTGCTGTAATTGTCAGCAAACGCAAGCTCCTGGCAAGCGTGGTGCTATCCTTACTAAACTATGGGGACCAATCTCGTCAAAAGCGCTAAGAATGAGCAGAAACCTAAAGCGATTGAAAAGCACGTTCAGTATCATGTGCTTGAGAGTAGCAAGCGCATACCAAACAGTATCTAAAGAGGCCGTGTGCATCATAGTCGGGACGACGCCTATCGGGCTCATCATCAAAAAAGACCAAAGAGGTACCGTAATTTCGGGTGAAATTGATCATTTTTCACGGTTTTTCTGGTCTGCTTTCTAAAATGTTATCAATACCATGCAACTATATGCAGGAAAACAAGTACGACGGTGAACCTCATTAGCTCATGTACCGAAATTTTCTAACAAATGTGATGTTAGTGCTAAAAATCATCTCTAAAATAAAAAATCTGCGGATCCCATTTCGGGGTGAAATTGATCACTTGTCAATGTGATTATTGTTAGTTATGAAATCAACTCTACATATTCACATTTGGCCTCCTGAATCCGAATATGGTTGCCATATTCTTAACAAGGCAATATATTTGGAAATAATCAATAATTACACTTAAAGAATACCGCGGAAAACATCTAAATGTAGGCAGTTTCCATAGGATTTTCCTAACATTTAACAGAAATTTAATTATTTCAACAAAACGAGCATATTTTGATGGCCAGATGTAACCGTTCAAAATCCACGAGGTTTTGCTTAAACTCGGTGGCTTGGGCGCCACTCCCGGAAAACCGAGAGACCACCGATCGTTTTAAACTTTGCCCGACTACTTTGAGACTTTTCCCTCAGGGGACTCGTGAACCGTTTTAATAACTTCTCTCTCTCTTTGACGAGCCTTCTAACTTCACGCCAAAAGTTTACCTTCGACCCACAAAAACGTTTACCCCAAGACCTTAAACTCGTTCAACCCGATCTGACCTTTAAAGGAGTTTGGATGTCATAAACGCCAACATACCAGAAAACGAAAAAACGTCAAAAACGACAAAAACGTATATAAAAGGATAAATTCTCTGAATTGCCAAAAACAGAAAAATCAATCAGCTTTCAGAACTTCAACTACTCTTTATTCACGGAGACTCATTCGGGTTGGACCTATTTACTGACGGGTAATAAGGGAAACTATCATGGCCATGAACAAGGTTTCCACGTACCTGCGCAGGATTTTTGATGACTCGATGACGTTTGACGTATCCGGCGGTTGCCGGTGAAGAACGGTCGTCGTTTGATCGCTCCTCGGAGCAATGGCGGGGACGTAGCTTGTCCGCTGATCAATTTCGCTCAGAATTTACGGTACCTGAGGAGTCCGCAACGCGTGTAAAGAGGCAACATTTAGAGGTTGGCAGCAGGAATGGGATAACTCCACTAAAGGTAGATGGACCCATCGACTAATACCAAATGTGTCAGATTGGTATAATAGAAATAATGCTTCCCCATTGTTTTCCACCTGACGCAGTTTCTGTCAGAACATGGTTGTTAGAGGCAGTACCTGCATAGGTTCGGGCATCAGAATCTCTTGCGTGCCCAAATTGTGCTGGTGTGGTGGAAACACGGTGAAACTAATTAGGCTGATACGTGCTGCGCTGGATGGTTCAAAATCAAGTGTTCGGATAGCAGACGTGGTGTCAACCTCGTTCGTGACGTTAGACGGGTTGAAGCTGGGAGACGCACTTTCGAATTTACTGTTCAACATTGCACTCGAGGGTGCTATTAGGAGATCTGGTGTGCAGAGAAATGGCACTATTATCACAAGGTTGCACATGATCCTTGGCTTTGTGGACGATATAGACCTAATTCGAATCGATCGCAGGTCAGTGGAAGAGGCCTTCGTGCCTCTGAAGAGGGAGACAGTGAGGATAGGCCTGACCATTAATTCTACCAAAACGAAGTACATGGTTGCAGGTAGAGATAGAGTCAGGCTTGGTGGTGAAGGTGCTGATGTAGTGTTTGATGGGGATGTGTTTGAAATTGTTGAAGAATTTGTTTACCTTGGAACCTTGGAACTTGTGACATGTGACAACAAAGTTTCCCGCGAAGTGAAAAGACGTGTTGCGGCTGCGAATAGGGCCTTTTACGGATTACGTAACCAGCTTAGGTCCCGCAGCTTGCAAACGGAAACAAAATTCGCCCTGCATAAAAGATTGATTCTTCCAGTGGCTCTCTACGGGCACGAAGCGTGGACGTTGAAAGAGGCATACTGAAACGCCTTCGGTTATCAAGTTATCGAGCGTTAAGTGCTGCGGACAACACTCGGTAGGAAACGAGACGCAAATCACGAGTTGTATCAAGTGTACAAAGATGTGAATATTATCAAGCGTGTAAAATACGGCAGACTTCAGTGGGCTGGTCACTTAGTACGAATATCGGAAGAAAGAATTACGAAAATAATATTCAGCAGGGAACCAAGTAGAGGTCGGCGGCTTCGGGGAAGACCGCGAATACGCTGGCTGTACGCAGTGGAAAAGGATCTGGTGACCCTAAACGTTCAGGGCAACTGGAGAAGTTTCACCCAACACCGACGAAGATACGCCCGGCAATGGCGTGACGCTACGCTGTAGCCATCAAGGTATCAGTGTAGGTAGGTAGGAGCTGAGACGAGACTCGCGAAGACGGTCTTCTTTTTCTGTGATTGCTGAGTTTTTTTCTTATTCCACTTTGTGTTTATATCAATTATGCGCAAGCCGTTCAAATCCTCACATGAACCTCTCAGCAAAAAATGATTGAGTTTGCATCACATCGAATAATAAATAGCCGTTTGAATGAAATTTCATGCCAGCAAACGTAGCAGACATTAGAAATAATTAATCTTCTGCTTAGATTTATCAGCAACTTTGGAAAAAACTGCTCCGCTGACTGAGGTTTTCAATAAAAATTTACTTTGAACACAATACTTTTCACTTTTTCAGCCATAAAAACGGTGGGCTGCATTTGACGTTTCGTGAGAGGGGAATCTGGGCTGCATATGACGTTGATATTTTTCCTCTTCGCGAGTCTCTCTCAGGGTAGGAGGAAACAGCGAAGCATGTCGTGTTCAATTGGGGATGGTGCACAAATTATGTCACGATAAATTTTAACTTTTTTGTCACGGCTTTTGTATGAGTCTTCCGAATTTTTTGTAAGGCTTTCACGCTTGGCTTGAACCCCTCCCACCTTGGAGCGTGACGTAATTTGTGCATAACCCCTTGTCCCCGTTTCATTGTTATGAGAGATCTCTACATTACACCCGGAAACGGTGTGACGCAATGCTGTAGCCAGCAAGGTATCAAGGTGGAGGTACTTCATGTTGAATGCTGAGCACAAACAGAAACCTAAGGCCAGTTGAAAAGCACATATAAGTATCATGCGCTTGAGAGTAGCTGTAGCTATGTAATAAAGAAAACTGGTTGAGTTATCAATCAGTAGCTATGTCTGCAGTGGAATGACTAGCTTATTGTTTTTCCGTGTGGTTGGAATATAATATCTTGAGGTTGGTTGTCTTAGTAGTTATAACATGTTATATGGGTCCAGGAATGATTGCACTACACGTATACTCTGGAGGATCGTCGGACTCGGGTCTTTTGCACAGCACTCGAATTGAGGCGGAGTTTCATAGAACTTGACGAGAAAGTATAACCTAGAGGAGGTTTGTGATCTTCGGGAGATAGGAGCTTTAGCTTTCGTGGTGGACAAATTGAACTCGAAATGAAGAACAGTTTGGGCTACCAGCATTGCCGCTAACCCGGGCACTACCCTTGTTGCCGTCACGCTCCAAGAGTGATTCTACTAAGGTGAGCAATATTTTAAAATTTAACGTAAATAGGTTTTTTGGTGATACTGGCCGATATAGGGTAGAAGCACCGGTTTTGGCCATACTCCAGTTGTGGCCACAGTGGATTATACACCGTTTTACATTGCCAACCAGCATCAAACTTTTTCTGTTCAGTAGATCACATTCATATGATAGAGCTACATTCATTCACTCGTCCGAAATGATTGAAAACAAAGAAAACCAATTCATTTTTCTTATAATTTTAACACCTATACACCTAATTTGGCCAGGGTTCTCCTAATTTGACCACTCTCATAAGCAATCAATGTGATTGGCCAATTTAGGTACCGAAGTTGAGTCTCTGGCCGAAAATTGTTCTTGTGGCCTATATTGACAAACGATATTTTTAAAGCGAAATAATGGTTTTAGCACAGACAAACAGACGTCACACTCTCATTGATGTCCATCGACCACCTTTTTAACGGTCAATTCAAATATATTGTAGGTGGCTAATCCACCATCCGCAGCGCTCGCATCGGTTTTGTTCGTGTTTGACGTTTACACACTACCGCCATCTATAGGCCTATTCAAATGACGTCTCAAATCAGCTGATCGGGAAGCACTTTGACATTTCTTCTATGAAAATGACAGGCCCGTGTTAGCACCGGTCTTCCACCGATGTAAACAAATGCATTGACGGATCTGTCACATGAAAAGGCCTATTGGCCCATCGGCCAAACACAAGGATTTTAGCATTGGGCGTACATGTTTCCGTGACTATGATTTTGATTGAAATTTGTTCTAAGTGTTACGTCTGTTTGTCTGTGGTTTTAGCTTACACACATAATCGTGCCTATTCTGCGCGGCGAGTGAGGTGACACGAGTCGAATGAGGTGACAATTGTCGACTCGCTCCCATTTGATTAACATTAGTCGGCTCACGTCACTCGCGGTGAGAGCGACTCGTCTCGACTCACACGCCGCGCAGAATAAGCACAAATATGGGTTGAATGCATGATTTTGTCATATTTGTACAGTGAAACCTCCATGAGTCGATATTGAAGGGACCATCGACTCATGGAAATATCGAGTCATGGAACAGCAATTCTTTGGAAAGCTGCTTCTAGGGACCATCATAGTAACCATGAAATTATGTTTTAAGTATGGTTCCATGAGTCGATATCGAGTCATGGAACATCGACTCATGGAGATATCACTGTAGAATAAATATGGCTTCCCATACAATTTTTATTGACATTTTCTCTTAAACTGGCCAAAACCGGTGCTTTTACCCTACGAGCATTTTTATGGAAGATCGCACAGTATTTCGATCAGCCGAAATCGTGAACTTAATTCTGTAGCACCTTTAAACGTGATTTTTTCGGAATTGTGTCTTCGGACGAAAATTTTCTAAAAATATAGCGCATATATTGACGGTAAATGTTAGTTCGCAACTTTGCCACGGGCGGCGCTGCGAAAATATTTTTTTTGAAATGACGATCTTTAAATATGATGTCTTCGGCAAAGTTGTAGATAATTCAAATACGAACAACTTTGCCAAAGACACCTAGTGTGTATTCAGCCGCATTTCCAAAATACAGGAGTATTTTATGAACGACCCCCTAAATCTAGTTTTTCTCGTATATTTTGAAAATGCGAAGTTTCCGGTAGCAACAATGTTCTACAAAATTGTGTAAACAGTCAAAATGAATCGTTCTCTAGAAGACACTAGGTTTCTAAAGACCAAGGAAAAGCAGTTATAACCATTTAAGTGCAAAAAATGTGTCAAGAAGAAGAAAAAAAAAGAAGTATGGAGCCACATAGCCCTCTACCCATCATATAACTAAGTACTACAGGGTAATAAGAGTCATTGATGAAACTTCCTCTAAGTAAAAGGGATACTCGTGGATACTGATGACACTACCGACATTTACAATTACTAATGATGTATTTTGAATCCTACTAGGTTTCATCTGCCACCAGCTGCCACCCAAATAAATACACGGACCCCAAAAATGACTGATTTTTGCACTTAAACAATTATAACTGCTTTTCCTTGATCTTTAGAAGACTAGTGTCTTCTAGAGAATGATTCATTTTGACTGTTTACATAATTTTGTAGAACATTGTTGCTACCGGAAACTTCGTATTTTCAAAATATCGGAGAAAAACTAGATTTAGGGGGTCGTTCATAAAATACTCCCGTATTTTGGAAATGCGGCTGAATACACACTAGGTGTCTTTGGCAAAGTTGTTTGTATTTAAATTATCTACAACTTTGCCGAAGACATCATATTTAAAGATCGTCATTTCAAAAAAAATATTTTCGCAGCGCCGCCCGTGGCAAAGTTGCGAACTAACATTTACCGTCAATATATGCGCTATATTTTTAGAAAATTTTCGTCCGAAGACACCATTCCGAAAAAATCACGTTTAAAGGTGCTACAGAATTAAGTTCACGATTTCGGCCGATCAAAATACTGTGGATCGCCCTCCGAATATTTAGGAGGAATGGTCCTACGGAGATCTTAGGCGTTGGTGTCAGGCCCTGTAAAAAATTATGTAACGAATAATCAATGCCACAACGTCAAAATCATCATAGGATATTTAAACGCTCAGATCGGCCTGGAGGAGGAATTCAGACCAACTATTAGTTCAGCGCTCACCGGCTGATGAACGGCTTACGACTAATTGATTTCGCCGCCTCCAAGAATATGGCCATTCGTAGCACCTACTTCCAGCACAGCCCTCCGTACCGATACACCTGGAGATCACTAGAGCAGACAGAATCCGTCGTGAACAACCGTACGGCTGCCCCGGTATGACCTAGAGCGGCTTAAGCAACCAGATGTCGCAACTGCATACGCGCAGCATCGAGGCAGAAGGTGGCCTGAGCTGGAAGGATACGATGGGCAGGACATGTTACAAGAATGCCGGAAAGCAACACTGCAAAAATGGTTCGGATCCGGTTGATACGAGAAGGCGTGGAGCGCAGCGAGCTAGGTGGGTTTTCACACTTAAACTTGGGTTCGGATAATGAAACACTAATTCATAATGGTTTCTATTTTATTTACACACATTTTACATGGTTGTATCATAAATGCACGAATAATATTATCAGGAGTATACAACAATTTAAAAATCGCAATTTGTAAAACAAAATCTCTCGATGCAAAAATAGTGCTTAAAACGGTTAAGTTACTAAAACATACAATAAGTTAAAATGGGTTCAGTTAAAACATTGATTTAAAACCTATTTACAAATTATCGATTCTCATTTCTTCTAATCTAAATCTTGTGCCCTGCAATTGGTTTATTTCTACACCAGACTTGAAGCACCGAGGTTGTAATGATGTTGCTCATCATAAACGTTCGCTGAGGTGCCGGTATTGGTTCCGATTCCGCCAACGGCACCCTCAAGCATGGCCGCAGTATTTGCCATGCTGTACGGTATGAATTGGCGCGGCATTGGGATCACTTCTATCGGCTGCATAGACGAAGAATGACTTTCGTTGCTGGCCACGGCTGGACCGTGAATTTCACTAACTTTGGCACTGATGTATCCCGATTCGTCGTTCGAGAGGTTGTCCTGCGATTTACGGAACTGCTGGTGTTGTTGCTGGGGCAGATGTTGATGCTGTTGCGGTTGATGGAAGTGATGTAGTGAGTGCGGTTGACTACTGGCCAGCTGGTAGGGGAACTCTGGCGAGGGAGTTCCGGTACTACAACCGGACATGGCGAACGACGAGGCAGATGGGTTGATGTACTTCCGGCTGGAGAGCAATTTCTCCTGAACAGGAACATGCGAAACGTAATGCTGATGGTAGGATGTTGGATAGTCGTTGGAGTTCAGGAATTGCGGAGATGGTGATGGATAATATAGAGCTGGGGTGGACTGAACTCGGTCGGGGAGAGGGCTTTGAGGAAACGGGCTTTGGTTAGGGTTGAATATTTCGTTATCGTTAAGGTAGGATGGGAGAGGGTTCCGACTTCTGGCGTGCACCGATATAGGGATTTGATCTGGAAGAGTAGGATTCGATAGGTGAGAGGTTAGATCTGGGGGTTTCAGAGGAGGTTTCGGTTTGTTTGGTAGCTCATGGAAATAGGCATCTTTGGGCACACTGAATTGCTGTCGAACAGCAGCGACAGGTTGGTTTTCGACTTTTGGTAGAGTTTTTTCATACATTTCTATCAGACTTTTGGCAGTGATCGGACGATCACCCAACGGCGGAGGACCATCAACGCAGTCGAGATCTTCTTCCTCTTCGCTGCTATCGGAGTAATTATCATCCTGTAGGGAGTGGTGAAGTGTTGGTGGTTCTACTTGCTGAATCGTGCTATTCTGAAGCTTGGAAATTATGTACTTTACACGATTTTGATCGGACATTTCATCGGCAGTACTTCTACATGTTTCGGCCTCTTCTATATTTTGATGATTGAAATGATCTTGAGTCTCAGTAGCTTTTTGGAACAAGTCTTGTACACTTTTTTGAAGCACCTGACTTCTCCAACTAGTGCCATTGAGTATTCTGCTTTTCAATTCTTTCAATTGGGCAAGGTTTGCCATATCTGATAGATCGCACTGATCATCTGATTCCCAGTCTTTTTCGGTATGTTCTTGATCTACATGACTTTGCTCATCGTCATCTTCTTCCTCCTCCTGGCTACTAGCATCTTCATCTTGATCGGCAGAATCCCCTGTCAATTTCTTTCTGCTGTGATTGGGAGCAGACTTGATCGTTGTATTTGATGAACTGGGAATATCTTCAAAGCAGTTATTGGCGTAAAATCCGTTAACCATCGGAGCGTTTACGCTATCCACGTGTGCTTCTTGCTCCGAGTCCTGATAACTGGTAATCTCAGACAACGTCTCGTTGAAGCTTGTGGATGTCATGTGTGTTTCGTGATATGCTTGGATCGCTGCGCTTTGATTGCCACCCAGCAGGGATGAACTAGGTGACATGGTCGAATGGGGTGTGGAGACAGAGCTATGGCCGTTTAGTGCCGAAGGATTGCGGTATGAGCCTTGCGAGTTCGAGGATCGTTCCTTGCGAGTTGTAATATCTTTGGAAATTTCCGGAGAAACCGGAGCAGCAGGCAGTAGAGATTGAGTAATCTTCTCCATCTCTTGCGCTATGTCATAGCCGTGAACTGTAGAGTCGCGCTTTGAAGACGTCTGGTGGTACACTTGTGGATTGTTGTCGTAATGATGGATGTCCTTTAGTCGATCCAATGCTAGTATGTATCTAAAAACAAATTTCAATGAATTACAAGATAAAACCACAAAAACCTACACTTACCTATTATCACTATGCTTCTTCTTACTGATCTTCTCCAGCTCCAAAATCTTCTTGGTTTTGCTCAGCAACTCTTCCAGCCTCTCAGTGACTTTGATTTTTTCGTTTTTGTGATCGTAGCTAGACGATCCTGCCGACGAGGGTATTTTTCGATCTTCTTTGGATGAATTCCCTCCATATGCTGAACTCGGCACCCGATCCTGGTATATCACATTGTTCTTCTCCTTATCGTTGTCTTTGTCGGAGTAGCAGTAGCTATCATGTCCCGAGTGGCTTATCGAGGATGACCGTTTACTGCCATTCCGCTGGTCAGCGTCAAACTTTCGCAAAGGAGTTCGACGGCTTGACTCCTCTGCTTCCGAATGGTTTTTCATGTTCGAATTGTTCGAGCTTTCAAAGTGGTCCGAATAATCCGGACGCTTGTGATCCGGCATATGGTCCTGAGAATCTAGGAAGTCGATGCTTCGCGAGAACTGTGGCGTTGAAGATTTTATCCGATCTTCAAGAAGGTCGTCGCTACCATCGAGAAGCTCGAGACTTCTGCATCGTGTTAGCGTGTTTGTATTGGCTTCATCCTTTCTCGTTTTGGTATTGTGCGGTCCGGTTGAACGTTCCGCTATGCCTCGTTTCAGCCACTGCTCCAGATGTAGACGTTTGTTTTCACACTGAACCCTGCTTGCGATCATCGTCCTGTAATAAATCAGGATTTAATTTTAATTTATAGAGCATTACAAAAAAATACTTACTTCGTTAGCTCCTCGATTTGGTCATCCGTCTTCATAGCCAAAGCCGTCATTCTGCTGTCCAGCTTTTCCGTTGCCTTATGTACATACTTTCGTATACTCTTTCTGTTCTGATTCATGCGTTGTTCGAGGTGTTTGAAAAATGGCGCGCAATAGCAAGTGTTCCCCACTCCTACTGGTCCTTTTCGGATGTTCCCAGCTAAATCCAGGAAGTACTGCTCTCCTGTTGCCAGTGGTTCCTTCGGTAACGTTTCCAGCTTAGGTGAGGGAAAGTTTTTCGGATCGGGGAAATAGTGACACCCGTACGGGGACCAATGTTGCGGATCGACGTCGTACCGTTGGTCATAGCCACTCCGCCCCCGGGATTTGTCACGTGACTTTCGATCCTCCTTGCTCCGCGATCGTTCGCCACTTTTCCCATCGCGGACCTTCCGATGGGAGCTACTGGAGCTGCGTTCCCTTGCATGTCGGGAAGAAATTTGCACTGGCGTATTGAGGATATTGAGGATTTCGATGAGGTTCTTGCGGATGGCAATGTCTCGAGGGGTTTCATCCTGCAATATAAAATACAATAACGATTTGATTAGGTTGATTGGCACGATTTCACAGAATTATAAATCATCACTGCCCAGAATAAGCAATGATATATCTAGGAGTACAAATAGCTTTAGTGCTAATACGTATTCAGACAGACCATGCTCGGCCATAGAGATAATTAATTAGCTCATACCAAGAACAACCAAAATTAAATTAGAGCTCTAAGCGTAACTTGTATGCTTTCAGAGGCGTATGAACAACATTGATTCATTCAACATTCCGAATGATCATGCTCGTAGATCCGAATGCCTAAGCTCAAAGAAAATCTTGAATAACCTTGAACGGTTTTTTGATATCATTATTTTAAACTCGATTTACAACTAGGTTTATGAATGTTAATTGGTTTGAGATATACCTGGTTTTGAGTTCATAAAAAGGTTAAAAAGTAAGAGGTTGTTTCCGAGATACGACCGCCAAGTTGACGTTGAATAACGTTAGCTTCTTCTATTCTCTAGCTTGAGACTGTCACGAAATTATGAAAGAATTCTACTGCTAAAAATCTAATCAATTTTCACACTTTTGGTTGCATGTCAATTCTCACTTATTATGGACATTGTGTGTTATTATTTGGTTGGTTCGGTTAACACTTCAACACCGATAGAACTGGTCGATGGAAGAAGGAGCATGAGCGTTAACACTTACTCTCCAAACAAATATTCCGGTTGAACGTTAGGTCCACGCATGATCCACTTAGATTGGTTGCTTTAGTGGGTTTTGAAGCCAGTTTGAGGTACTTCTCTAGTGCCTATTACAATGATTGGCATGGTCTCCTTTTGATACTCGAAGAAGTTCCGCGCCATGAAGAACTTCTTCTGCTTCGTTGTGGTATCTGGGGACGGACGGCAACTTCACCATCGATTTGAGCAAAGAGGAAAACATGAAGTTTGCGGACTTCAAGGAGAAGTACCCCAACCTCAAACTGACTTCGGATCCCACTAAAGCAAAACCATTACTACGACGATGGCTCGTATCAATCGGACTGCCCAGAAGTCCACTGGAGGAAAGGCCCCTCGCAAGCAGCTGGCTACGAAAGCCGCAAGAGCACCACAACCACCGGAGGAGGCGAGAAGCCGCATTGCTATCTGCCGGGAACGGTTGTTCTGCGTGAGATCCGTCATTACCAGAAATCGACGGAGCTGATGATCCGCAAGTTGCCATTCCAGCGCCTTATCCGTGGTTCAGGACTTCAAGACGGATCTGCTATTCCAGAGCCCGGCCGTCATGGCCCTGCAGGAAGCGAGCGAGGCCTATCTGGTCGGTCTGTTTGTGGATACCAACCAATGCGCGATCCACGCCAAGCGTGCCGAAGGACGGCCAGCTGGCTCGTCGTATTCGTGGCGAAAGTGCTTGAATTGAATTGCACCACGATTTCAAACAAAACGGTCCACGTAAAAGAGTTACAACCAGATACATTTCATTTAATTATCAATTATAATTTCGGTTGATTTGTTTTCAACGGAGAGAAATGGCAAACATAGTTCCCGTCGCTCGGGTCGGGCGGCGGTAGCATTTTTGCAGTCTTCTCTGTGTGCGTATTAGCATACATGTAAACAGCGACGATGATAACGGAATTATTTAAGGGGACACGGGAGACCGTGTTATTTTCCCTATCTTTCGTCTCACTCTAACAATAATCATCAAAACTTTGTGAAAGCAAATCTCGAGTTTTAGTGAACCGATGAAGCTGAAAATTTATCGGGCTGTGCACTACATATATAGAATCATAGTGATACATTTTTGCATCGATATATGGAGTGGTTCTTGGGATTTGCTTCATGAAATGGATAGCGTGATTATGATGACGTCCCGTGCGGCCTTAATCATCGCTAAATGCGAGGCAAACTGGGATGGATTCTTCATTCTAGTGCCGTCCGCAATTTATCCGACCCATGCCCAAAGAGGAATTTATTTCTTGGCACTGTTATTCTCGAAAAGTATTATTTGGCCCTGATCACCAATCACCAGCAATGTCGCTCTTCACTGTGGAAAATTGTCATGACTCTTTCAAAATGAAATTGTCGTCCTGAAAAGGACGGTTGGGGGTAGTCACCGTAGATCGAACTGGGTTTTCATTCCATTGTTAGACAGGAACACACTAAAAGATTATGCGATCGGTAGTTATGTGCTTCCTTGTCCATCCTTGTATTCGATGGTTTGCTCACTCCTCCGACGGCAATTATCAAGGTTTCTGGACGCATTCTCCACGAATTCGATAGGCTAGCTGGATTTCCATGGCCATGATGACCGATTTCACGGCACCCGCAGTATTTAGATTATGAATAAACAGCAGAAGCAGTAGCAGCAGCGACGAATGTGTAAAATTTGTTCCGATGTGAATCCTGCTCCGGTTGCTGGTCGACGATTGACTGATGCGCGCGTGGCTGATTGGAGTTTGGCTGGCTTCGACTGAACACGATCGAATAAAGAGAAGCAAGAAGAAGACCGAAAGGGGCGTTTCCCTTTGAATGGTATCAGGTATCAGAAGGCCGGCTCCAGAGGCACGTTCCCCGCCATTTGGGAGATTTGTGCCATCGCCATATTTGAGCCTATTTCATCATCTACCCGATGGGAGAGGAAAAGGAAGGGAAAGATGGGAGGAAATAGTAGTGGGGTCCCTTGAAGAGGGAAGATCGCATAAGCGAATTGAGAGCATGTAGCTCCATACCACAATGGGTTCGAGCAGCGCCCTAAAAAGGGCACTGCAAAACGCATGAGCGCAAAGAGAGCCTATAGCTCATTACCACAGCGGGTTAAGAATAACAGAATGTCCTGAAGATTCAGGCTTATGAATTCAGTTTCACTTAAAAAGTGTTTACCAAGTAATTGGAATCGCATTTGCGCAAAACTGGACAGTTGCATATCAGGTGATACGAAGTTCCATAATCGGAGTCACAACTATCACACACAAATGAGTCGCGGAAGTGTAAAATGGACAAATCCTATAGAAATCACTAAAATGTTTATGAGAAACTTATTTTTCTCGGTTTGAAGCACTTTTAAAATCCATACACCATGCTTATCTTAATGTTTATATAACGTAGAGTAATCATGCCAAATTTCAACCTAATCCGTGCATTTTTACTATAGTTATGTAAGTTTTTGTGATTTTGCATGTTTTGTGACATGAAATCATTGGTGGTCATTTTGTCCCACTTCCCCCTAATATGAAAATCTTAAATTTTGCAAAACATCTTCTATTATATAGAAAAACAAACCCTGAAAATTTCAGGAGAACATCAATACAACGTCCTTTTGAAAGGGGGTTGCGATTCTCGCGAGCTGGCTTAATAGTCTCTTGAAACGCAGTTGCACTGATTTTGTATTCCATAACTCGATAACTTGAGTAGTTTGATATCGAATACATCTTGAAATTAAAACTTTCAAAAGTAAATAAATGAAAAACCGAATTTTATTACTATACCATTTAATTCCACTAGAGTTTGTATCCTTTGACAGACACGCGTATTTCGACCACAACTGTATGGCCGTCTTCGGTGTCGTGTACTAGACTCAACTTATTCCACTAAACAGCTCGAAGATTTATTATCATTCAAAAGTAAGAACTGTTCATTTTATAAAGTGGACACCTTGTATATGCAATATCTTTCATTTAACGATGAAATCGCCAGAGGTTTTGTTTGCATCATTCGACTAATATTGTACAATGTTGTGATTGATAAAAAATACAAACATAATTAAATTTCACATTTATAAGGTACAACGTTTAGAACGGTCGGTTTTTGGAGGTTATCAAAATTAATGATTATTATAAATTGGCTGGAAAATTCGACAATCTATATTTTTTTTATTAAAAAAAGGGATTGTTCTTCGAAAGCATAATCAATCGTAAGCAACATTTTTCCAGATACCGAAATCCGGACACTCTTGAGGAATTATTAGATTTTTGTAGATTTAATCATTTAGATCGATAGTTTGATTTGTTGAGATCATTTTAAAGTTAATTGCATCAAAGTTGCCTTTGAACTGATAAAATTAATAAATAATATTAAATTGCCTTTCACCTACAGTGTAAATTTTCATTGCTACAGGGGCCCAGCAATATTTGTGTTATAAATGAGTGAAGTGTGTCAGAGCTATTTTTGATGCTTCTAATATATAGATTTGTGTTGATTGGTGCTTACGAAGATCTGTAGTGATGGAAATGTGTCAAAAACTAACTATTAAATTGCATAACTCTATGTGTCCGGATTTAGGAAAAGTTAAGCTTAATTCGACTTTAACTTCTCCCCGTAGTACTTTTATATTATATTCCATGGTTGTATAACCTCCGGGTTGAACTGTTTAATCGTTGCCTATCGTTCCCAGTGTTGATTAGAACATTCGAGAGCAAGATGATTATTTTAAAAATGCTGTGCTGTTGTGTGGCTCACTTGTACGACTACCAATAGAAATCTCCCACAAATCTTAAGAAAAAATCAATCCTTTTGGCGTCAAATCTTAGCAAATCGTATGGCTATAGATGTCCAATTGACTATTATTAATATCCAGTACCGTAAAATCGGGTGTAATTGATCAGTAGGGTGAAATTGATCATCGTATCACACGATTCTATTTATTCGTAATGGAGCACAAATATCAATGTAAGTTGCAGTAAATGAACGTTGCTTGTCGTAACTATTGTCGAATTGTGCGTTGTGAAGTTTTCTGCGTTAAAGAATGTTTATTACTATGAAAATAACGTAAAATTTCAAAATCATGCACGGTGCAGTATTGACAAACACCTATGAACTTCTATTAATAAGCAAGGATTTGAACTCGGTATAAACCTGAAAGTTTGTGAGGATGCATTAATGAATGTTTGCCCTTTACTGGCATAAACCAGATTTGCTGGTATTTCTGAAACATAGTATTTGGAAACTTGCAATCAGAAGACACAGTGTGTTTGTTTGACAAATTGAGACATGAATTTGCGAAAAAATACGCGTTCTAGTGAGACTCGAACTCACGACTCCGTGTACGCTAGACCGGCGCTTTAACCAACTAAGCTACAGAACACCTTATGATTCTGCGGAATAGAAAGCCAAACTGAATCCGAGTACTAACTATAAACACATCTCTTTTCGCAAATCCATGTCTCTTTCGGACTTAGAGCCAAACCCCTGGCGCAGTTGGTCGTAGAGCGTGCGACCGCACTGAGAGCTCAACGCATACTGAATTTCGTGCCGGCAAGCATTCGGCTTATAGGTATGCGGCTGTAGAGCGTAAGAACTCAGTATCCATAAACAATTCGCTCTCACTTGCGATCGGGAGATACAAACGTGAGCGTGTTGGGGGTTTGGCTCTAAGTCCGAAAGAGACATGGATTTGCGAAAAGAGATGTGTTTATAGTTAGTACTCGGATTCAGTTTGGCTTTCTATTCCGCAGAATCATAAGGTGTTCTGTAGCTTAGTTGGTTAAAGCGCCGGTCTAGCGTACACGGAGTCGTGAGTTCGAGTCTCACTAGAACGCGTATTTTTTCGCAAATTCATGTCTCAATTTGTCAAACAAACACACTGTGTCTTCTGATTGCAAGTTTCCAAATACTTTGTGAGGATGCTTGAGATATATCCCCAAACCAGATTTCATCACCAAAACTCGTACCAATTTGCTCATATGGTTGAAATAATTGAATTTCTGTTAGATATCATTGAATTCCTTAGGAAATTGCATACATTTAGGCGTTTTTTGCGTTATTCTTGAAATTTAACTATTCGTTATTTATATAAATATTGCATTGTTAAGAATTTTACACGCATATTCGGATTCAGGGAGCTCAAATTTATCATATAGAGTTGTTTTGGAAACTAACAACAATGGTATTGACAAGTGATCAATTTCACCCCGAAATGAGTTCCTCTGATTTTTTATTTTAGAGGTATTTGTTAACACTAAAATGACATTTGTTAGAAAATTTCGGTACATAAGTCGATGAGGCTCACCTTCGTACTTGTTTTCCTGCATTTAGTTGTTTGGCATTGTTAACATTATAGAAAACAGACTAGAAGAAGCGTGAAAAATGATCAATTTCACCCGAAATTACGGTACACTTATTGATCTGAAAATAAGAATTAATTTTATGTCTGGTTGTCGACTCAAAAAAACAAACGGCAACTGGAATGTGCCGTAGTGCTTGCTAAGCGGTTGGGTAAAAATTTGCTTGCTAGTTTCTTTAGTATAGCGAATTTTAGGATTTTTTATAGTTTTTCACTGAAAAAATGTCCGTAATTTGAAGCAAACTTAAACCAGTGACTGGATTTCAAAGCAAGAGATAAGTATGAATTTTACTCATTTTTCCTATTTTTATGATATAAATTTTAATTTCATGTAAAAAAACACCAATTAGAAATGACAAGCTTTAAGCCTCGTCAAATCGGTTTACGTTCATCCATGAATTTGTGAGGGAAATTTTACTTTCAAGTTACCTTCGTCCTTAGGTGTCCGGATTTCGAGTCATTATTAAATCGTTTTCCATCGATTTTATGAAGACAATTATTTTAAATTTAGATGGAACTGATATAGTGCCCAGATAGCCGTAGCGGTAAACGCGCAGCTATTCAGCAAGACCAAGCTGAGGGTCGTGCCGCGAGCCGAAATGTGTAGGGATAAGGACGGAAGCATCTTGACGGACGGACGTGAGGTGATTGAAAGGTGGAAGCAGCACTACGATGAACACCTGAATGGCACGGAGAACACAGGCGACGAGGGTCACGACAGCGGAGGAAGTGACTACGTCAGCACGGCGGATGAAGGAAACCAACCTGCCCCCACATTGAGGGAAGTTAAGGATGTCATCAGCCAGCTCAAGAATAATAAGGCCGCTGGTAAAGATGGTATTGGAGCTGAACTCATCAAAATGGGCCCGGAGAGGTTGGCCGCCTGTCTGCACCGGCTGATTGTCAGAATCTGGGAAACCGAACAGCTGCCGGAGGAGTGGAAGCAAGGGGTCATATGCCCCATTTACAAGAAGGGCGACAAACTGGAATGTGAAAACTATCGTGCGATCACTATCCTGAATGCCGCCTACAAAGTGCTATCCCAGATTATCTTCCGTCGTCTATCACCAATAACAAATGAGTTTATGGGAAGTTATCAAGCTGGTTTCATCAACGGCCGCTCGACAACGGACCAAATCTTCACTGTACGGCAAATCTTCCAGAAATGCCGTGAATACCAAGTCCCAACGCATCACCTGTTCATCGATTTCAAAGCGGCTTATGATAGCATCGACCACGAAGAGCTATGGAAAATCATGGACGAGTACAGCTTTCCCGGGAAGCTCACAAGACTAATAAGAGCAACGATGGACGGTGTGCAGAATAGCGTGAAGATTTCGGGCGAACATTCCAGTTTGTTCGAATCCCGCCGGGGACTTCGACAGGGTGATGGACTTTCGTGCCTGCTGTTCAACATCGCGCTAGAAGGTGTCATGCGGAGAGCCAGGTTCAATAACTGAGGTATGATTTTCACAAGATCCAGCCAATTTGTTTGCTTCGCGGATGATATAGATATTGTCGGCAGAACATTTGGAACGGTGGCAGATCTGTACACCCGCCTGAAATGTGAAGCGACAAAAGTCGGCCTGGTGGTGAATGCGTCAAAAACAAAGTACATGCTGATAGGCGGAACCGAGCGCGACAGAGCCCGCTTGGGAAGCAGTGTTACGATAGACGGGGATACTTTTGAGGTGGTTGATGAGTTCGTCTACCTCGGATCCTTGTTAAAGGCTGATAACAACGTTAGTCGTGAAATACGGAGACGCATCATCAGTGGAAGTCGCGCCTACTATGGGCTCCAGAAGAAGCTGCGGTCGAGAAAGATTCACCCCCGCACCAAATGTACCATGTACAAAACGCTTATAAGACCGGTGGTCCTCTATGGACATGAAGCATGGACCATGCTGGAAGAGGACCTGCAAGTACTTGGAGTGTTCGAACGAAGGGTGTTTAGGACGATCTTTGGCGGAGTGCAGGAGAACGGTGTGTGGCGGCGGAGAATGAACCACGAGCTCGCTAGGCTCTACGGTGAACCAAGTATCCAGAAGGTTGCGAAAGCCGGAAGGGTGCGCTGGGCAGGCCATGTTGCAAGACTACCGGACAACAATCCTGCAAAGATAGTGTTCGCGTTGAATCCGGTTGGCACAAGAAGGCGGGGAGCACAGCGAGCGAGGTGGCTTGATCAGGTGCAACAAGATCTGGAGAATGTGGGCCAAAATCGAGGTTGGAGAGACCGAGTAAATTGGCGTAACATCGTTAACGAGGTTTTATCAAATTGATTGATGTTACACCAACTAAATAAAAATAAAATAAGCTGAGGGTCATGGGTTCGAATCCCACCGGTCGAGGATCTTTTCGGGTTGGAAATCTTCTCGACTTCCCAGGGCATAGAGTATCTTCGTACCTGCCACACGATATACGCATGCAAAAATGGTCATTGGCATAGTAAGCTCTCAGTTAATAACTGTGGAAGTGCTCATAAGAACACTAAGCTGAGAAGCAGGCTCTGTCCCAGTAGGGACGTAACGCCAGAAAGAACTGACATCGATTACATTTTAAGATTCAAAGTAGATCCTGCCGGAAGTAACAATATAATATTAATATGAAAAAAAAAACCTACGCCTTCAAAGAGTTCGTTATTTAGTCAATATGTCATATTTTAAGCACATCAGAGAAACAAATGCTTTATTTTCAGAAGACCTCTCAAAGCACAATGACAGTCATTAAAATTGGGAACATTACTTTAATAAAATCGATTTTCCATGTATTATTTTCAGAATGTGTTATTCTGAGATTACCTATCAAAATATTCGGAGAAATACGCTTACAATTTGCTCTAGATCGATAAATATGCGTACATGATTTCAAAAGTAGGGAATATTTTGATAAAACGACCATAAAGAGTAAAATTTGTACCTAAGAATGTGGTTAAAACTCACGGTTTAGCTCTCTTCTATAAAAATATAGTTAATTCCGTGATCTAAATAAATTTTTAACAGGATTTTTACTGTACTTTTTTGCTGGGACTAAAAGGATGGCGTATGAGCAAATTTGGCCATAAGGAATACATCACTAAACTGACCTAGTGTCAAAGAATTGTGGAATATTATTGAGGTTTTTGAAGATCTACCTTCAGTAGAATAGTAAAGGATACCAAAATACAATTTGTTTATAAAAAATTCGGATTTTTTTCATGCAAAAAATAATGCTCAACTTTGACAAACAGTTTTTCTTAGGAGTCTTTGGAAAAACCATTAAGATCTTCAACCGAGGGGGACGGACCTGGTGTAGTGGTTAGAACACTCGCCTCTCACGCCGAGGACCTGGGATCGAATCCCATCCCCGACATAGTCACTTATGACGTAAAAAGTTATAGTGACGACTTCCTTCGGAAGGGAAGTAAAGCCGTTGGTCCCGAGATGAACTAGCCCAGGGCTAAAAATCTCGTTAATAAAGTCAAACCAACCAACTTCAACCAAAAGCATTTTGTAAGTTTTTATATTTTTATAATATTGTAGAATAATAGCTGAACGATTCACCCAAAACCGGATACGATTTGATCAATAAATAAAAAAGATATAGAGAACCAGATCCTATTCTTGTCACTTTTGATTCACTTCGGCAGTGGGTTTTTTTGAAAGCTACTGAGCTCATATTTGGCTACAATATGCTTCTTCGAGGGCCTTCCTTAGCCGATTGGTTAGAGTCCGCGGCTACAAAGCAAAGCCATGCTGAAGGTGTCTGGGTTCGAATCCCGGTCGGTCCAGGATCTTTTCGTAATGGAAATTTACTTGACTTCCCTGGGCATAGTGTATCATCGTACCTGCCACACGATGTACGAATGCAAAAATGGCAACTTTGGCAAAGAAAGCTCTCAGTTAATAACTGTGGAAGTGCTCATAAGAACACTAAGCTGACAAACAGGCTCTGTCCCAGTGAAGGCGTTAATGCCAAGAAGAAGAAGACCAACAGTGCAAAATTTCTGCTCGATCGGAGAAACTATATTTTAGCGCCAGCCGTTCAAAGTTTGTATTGCAAAGTTGCACAGTTGGTATGGGACCTAAAAGCAATCCAAAAAGTGGACTGGAGCGAGAATCTAAATTTTGTCCCACACTAGCTCTGCACCCTAGTATAAACAATGTGTCCACTTTATAAAATGAACAGTCCTTATTCAAAATGTGAAGGTTTTCGAGAATTCACATATGGTTAAATAGGGAATCACTATAGTCATAAAACGCCAAGTCAGTTTTATAACCTGCAAATAAAACAGTAGATAATATGTTCATCCATTCACAGTCAATGCAGTCTCTTTTCTGCACCTTTAGCATACAGTATTTATGATACTTCAATAAGTTTAAGCAAGTTAAAGGTATAAACATCATGAAGTTTTAACTAAAACCACGAAGAGTAGAACAATGGCAATTAAAATCAATCATCGATACAGCGAACCACTAGGTACCTATAATTCACATTTTGTTTTGGTTACTTTTTCTCCCAAGCAGCAAACAGCAACGCCATTTATAAATGAAGATATTGCAAGCTAAAGCGGAACAACCACCCATACCACAGGGAAGAACTGGAGCGAGCTTTAATTATTCTTGATCCAATTTCCTCGTCTTTCTCCATTTGCACTCACTAGAGTTTTTCTACGGCCAACAATGGTGCTTCGGATTTATTTTTGCCAACGCCTTACCACAACCTACCGCACCGGAAGCACTATTTTTGCTCTACAAATTCTGTGTTTCTTTTCTCTTGCAGCTGGTGGTTTCGCGACTAATCGGTGGGTACCGTAAAAGGCAAGCTACATTTGGGTCCCATACTTGACGTCCCATACTACACCATCTAATCTACCATCTTTGTTCATGGATGTCCTAAACTAAATCAATTCAGAAATTGCGGTAAATTAATAGTGGATAGGGTCGTGTAATAGGATACCTGACTGTAGTCTTGAAATAGATTTTTTATTTGTTTAAAAATTTCATTTCAATCATTCCGGGGTTTTCAGAAAGTTCTTTGCATTTTTTACTCCCCTATCAGGGCGGTTTAAAGCAGAGCTGGGAATGGTAATAGTTTTGAGTTTTTTCGAAAATCACGTGGCTCATCTAATACAGTAGTTCAAAATTGTGAATCTCATCAAGTAGCCTATGTTGGGTACATGAATTTTATAAATCAGTAGTGTCATTGAAGGCTGTAAATACGGGAAATGCAGCGGGAAATAGAACATTTTTCTACAGTAGTTTTGGGTTGCCCTTAGCAACGGGTGTTTTGTTATTTTCAAGGCATTTTGCCTACAGCAGCGATACGCGTGACGGCGCGGCCATAGTAACGCGTCCGCGTCCTCAACTGTAAGGCCGTCTTCTACAGTTGAGGTCGAAATACGCGTATCTGTCAAAGGATACAAACTCTAGTGGAATTAAATGGTATAGTACTAAATTCGGTTTTTTCATCTACTTATAGGTATTCTACTAAACAGCTCGAAGATTTATTATCATGAGGTAGTAGTTATCAATTTGTCAGGTCTAATATAAAACCTGTAAGAGATTCCTTGATGAAAAACTAGTAAGACTGCCCATGGTAAGGTCAATCACAATGTAGTAAGCAGTGGCGTAGCAAGGGTTTTTGGGGCCCAGTGCGGAGTTCGATTTAGGGGCCCTCAAAATTAAGGTGAACGCCAAACAGTTCCAACGAAACGTGTAAATTTCTGAGACTTACAATGCACATAATTGGAGCGTGGAATATCATGGATGTTTACAAGATATGCCATGTAAACTTCAATTTTATATCATGTAATCCAGCAGGATCCTGTGTGATTACATGGCATGTAACATATTTCTACATGAATTCAGACTTAAATTTACATGACGTCATGTTTACATTGCATAAATGAAGTTTACATGATGTGTAAACTGAAGGTAACCCAAGGAATTCTATCATGAATTACTTCAAAGATTCTTCCAGAAATTTTTCAAGAAAATCATAAGTACTTGTTCGGTCTCACCGCAACGACTCTCCCATTCACTGCAAGCAAGGCGCAGTAAGGTACAGCAGCAGCGCAGCAGTGCGTATTCAATTTGTCTCCTTTCGCCCCAGCTAGCAGCAAGCAGCCCGTTTGCTTTCATGCTGTTGCTTTGGGCTGCGTGATGCTAGCCGATCGGCGCATTACAGTATTGTGATGTTACACTCTGCCGTACTACCTCTCGCATATATAAGCGAGACCATTTCCATGTAATGTTAGTTATAAGTTGTGATCGTTACGTTTCGTATCCCCCACCGAGCAGGAGCACTGCCTCTCGGTGGTGGGCAATAAATCATCGATAGTAGTAGAAGACTGTTGTACGTTCATTCGTCTGCCCCTTCGGGACCAAAAATAATCACAACGTAGGGCCTGGTCAACCCTGGACGAAACATTGGTGCCGTGACCAGGATAACGGACACCCCGGAGGAACGATCGACGAGTGACGGGCTGGAACAGCAACGGACAACTCAACCCGGGCCGAAGTGTCGCCCAATCGGACCTCGCTGTCCACCTGTAGGACCTAGCGTCCACCCGCCGGACCATTGCCGTCCATGCATCGGACCACTGCGTCAATCCCCGGACCCCTGCGTCCACCTGTTGGGACCCCTGCGTCCATTCCCGGACCGTCGCCGTCCATCCGAACCGTAGCGTTCACCTGTGGGACCTTTGCGTCCATTTGCCGGATCATTGCCATCCATCCGGACCTCGCCGTCCACCTGTGGGACCCCTGCGTCCATTCCCGGACCATCGCCGTCCATTCCGGACCCCTGCGCCTATTTGTGGGACCCTTGCGTCTACCCGCCGGACCTTTGTCGTCCATTGCCGGACCCCTGCGTCCACCCGTCGGACCGTCCCGTCCACTAGCAAGGCCGAAGTGTCGACTTGCGAAGCAAACGCCTATCTGTGCAAAGCCGAAGAGTCGATTTGCCGAAGAAGAGCGTTAATCCCCCGTCGGACCCCCGCGTCCACCCGCTGGATCCCCGCATCCAATAATCCGACCATGATCATCATCAATGGACCCAAGCGTCATCAAAATCAATCAAGCACCAAGCAAAGTTATCATCCCGTCCCAGTGTTCTACCACACATCATCGAATTGCAGTCAATCAAGCCAGCAGCAGCAGCAACACTACCTAGACTGACTGCGCATCACCACCATCGAAAGCGAAGCATCTCTTCTACCAACAGCAAGCTGTCGTCGTTCGCGCCGAGCCGTAGCTACAGTTGAAAACATTCGTTTTCGGGCGGGAGTATGTTCGGTCTCACCGCAACGACTCTCCCATTCACTGCAAGCAAGGCGCAGTAAGGTACAGCAGCAGCGCAGCAGTGCGTATTCAATTTGTCTCCTTTCGCCCCAGCTAGCAGCAAGCAGCCCGTTTGCTTTCATGCTGTTGCTTTGGGCTGCGTGATGCTAGCCGATCGGCGCATTACAGTATTGTGATGTTACACTCTGCCGTACTACCTCTCGCATATATAAGCGAGACCATTTCCATGTAATGTTAGTTGTAAGTTGTGATCGTTACGTTTCGTATCCCCCACCGAGCAGGAGCACTGCCTCTCGGTGGTGGGCAATAAATCATCGATAGTAGTAGAAGACTGTTGTACGTTCATTCGTCTGCCCCTTCGGGACCAAAAATAATCACAACGTAGGGCCTGGTCAACCCTGGACGAAACAGTACTCAAGGAATGTATCCAATGATTTTACCATCATTTCCTAAAAACTTCTATCAAGATTTTCGATTACAACAGCTTCAAGATTTCAACAATTATTTCCTCCAGGGATTTTCCAGAATTTGCTTCAAAATAATTCGCCCAAGAGTTCTTTCAGAGAACTTTGTTGGAGTTCATTAAGGGTTACTTTCAAACTAAATCGGGTTTCATCAGATGTTATTTCGAGATTTCCTTCTGAAATATCTTCTGGATTTTTTAAAAATTTACTGTTAAAAACCTCGATCTATTTCTGGAAATGTTCCTGAGAAAATTAATAGGGAAATTATTTGGAGATATGTTTGGGAAATTTCTCTATAATTTCTTGAATGATTCCTGAAGGAATCTTAGCCCTATCACTGGAGTAATTTTCTGGGTGAAATCTGAAAATTTCTTCAGGAGTTACTCCAGTGATTTTTGCTAAGTTTACTTCAGGAATTATTCTAAAAACTATAGAGAAATTTCCCAAACATGTCTTCAAATAATTTCCCCATTCATTTTCTCAGGAACATCTCCAGAATGAGATCAAGGATTTTTTTTAGAAACTATTGGTGACATTTAAAAAAAAATCGGAAGATATATCAGAAGGGAATCTCAAAGTAACATCTGATGAAGTTTGAAAAAAACCCTTGATTAACTCCAACAAAGTTCTCTGAAAAAACTCTTGGGCTTTTGAGGAAGTCTCAAAGGAATTACTAAGATGATCGGAATTACTAGAATATTCACTGTATTATTAGCTGTAATGTGAAACCTCAGAGATTTTTTTGTAGCCTTGAAGATTTTATTTAATACACGGGAAATTGTTTGGATGAACTGCCGGATTAATTTCGTATTAAATCTTCAGAGAAATTTCTGAAGGAGCTCCATGAGGAATCCCAATTTAAATTTGAAGAGGAATTCCTGGAAGAGTATTAATTATATATTATCGGATAATCCCAAGAGGAATTTAAGGAGCAATTCCTAGAGAAAATGTGATGCTTGAAAGAATCCATATAAATCATGAAAGGATAACTGGAGTAACTGGCATAAGAATCTTCCTGAAAAATCCATAAATTAATTTATTTAAGAACTATAGAATGGTTTTTTTTATCAAGATAGCTCCTGTAGGAAACTTTGGAAGAGCTTCTGGTGAAATCAAAATAGTCAAGAAAAACGTTGTAGTGTTCATGGATTTCCTTAAGTAAATTACGAAAAATATCCTATAACCATTCCTTGAAACAACGCTGCAGATTGGAAGACTTGGTGGTGGAATCAATAGAGACATATCTGAAGGAGATCTTAGAAGTATAAGTACTTGAAGAGATCTTTGTATAAATCACTACAAGAATTCCTTAAGTTTTTCCTCGAGGAATCTGAAAAGAAATTCCTGAAAAACCTGTAAAATTGCGCAATAGTCTCTGAAGGTATCTCTGGATCCTCTTGAAGCAAGATTTGCTTCAAGCACAGTGAAGAAAAAGTGACTTAAAAGACAATTTTCCCTGAATAAGAGACTTTCAAGACCTACCGTTAAATTAGATAATTGCTTCAAAATAGAGACTAAACTTCTAAAATGAGATCTACTACCAGTCTTGAATGTGTACAAGCTATGTCCAGAAGATGGTAACTGATTTATTTTTTCAACTAGATTTTAAATGAAAATCGACTAGTTGTATTCAGGTTAGCCTAATCATTAATAACATTGATCATGGGGCCCCCACACATTACCGATCAAGGCCACCTTCAAACTGAATTTTTATCTGCTTGTATGCGTGTAAGTTTTCTAGAAATCAATATCATAGTATTCAATGAAGTTCTTACCACAATTTGGAGGCCCATACTCGAGGCCCGGTGCGGACCGCCCCCACCGCACCCCCCTAGCTACGCTACTGGTAGTAAGTCTGTTCATAAACTACGCGATCATTTTTTTGGCAACCCCTCCGTGTGGTCTTTTATCCTCCCAAAAAAAATAATATATGTACACGGGAAAAAATTCTGTGGTAAAAGTTACTATTGTAGCTGACTACGCCCATTCTTGAAACTACCATGCAATTTCAGACCAATTTACTATGTTTACGGTACATCCCACCACATTACTGGTACATTTGACAGAAATAATTTACAACAATCTGATTTCGACAACAGACATGGTAAAATCAAGCGCATTTCTGGTCTGCTGAAAATTGCCGGTGTGAGCGCTTGATTTAACCCCCTAAAATGGTTATTTTTACCGCACAATTTTTTTGCGTGTATGAACGGTGGTCTTTGGCTAAACCCCCGATAACGTGGTTTATGGACAGAGCCTAAATAATTTGAAAATTTTTCGCATAAAATAAACATTGTTTTCGAAGAAACCTTGGTTTTTATTACATACTAGTGGTCCCGGCAAACTTCGTCTTGCCTTCAAGTAGGCTGTTGAAAAACGCTATGGATCGTGCCATACAAAATGACAGTTCCGTGCACTTTCGTTTTTCCAACTTTCCCGGTGAATATCCTGGGATTTTTATACACACAAACACGTCGAACCCCTTGACGAACAAAACGGAGAGAGAATCATTCATATCCGTTGACCCGTTCGTAAGGTATTTCGTGACATACAAACACCACTCTATTTTTATTTATATAGATTACATATGCAAACATTTAATATGTAAAAAAAAAAACAAATGTGAATTTGAACGTTTTTCCGAGCAGGGTCATACCGATCAATATTTCTCCTCTTGATCAATAACACCCTGTTTTACGGTACTTGTATTAACATACACGCTAAGCCTACTCAACGCAGCGCATGTGTTAAAACTACACAGAATGAGGCAAACAATGCAGGATGCGGATCGATGGCAATGGAACTGTCAGTCATCTCCCGCGCGGCAGCAAACAGTTGGCCGTTGGTAAGATGGGGAGTTTTCATGGATTTTTTCCAGCGAAAAGCCGGAAGATGGTCGCAAATGAGAAAGTTTTTCCCCCATTTGCTTCCGCTACGGCTATTCGAATGAAAAAATCTCTGAAAAACTTTAAAATCGGAATGTTTTTTTTAATGTTTTCAGAAGCAAAACAAACATGGAAGCGAATTCCGCATTCCAAGCGTTCCTCCTCTGTGCGCATTTCACTCATTCGGTTTGTTTACCCCCCTTGCACAGAATCTGTGCTGCATGAAGAGAGGCCGATTTTGTGTACTCGGCACTCATTTCTGAGCGGATGAAGTTTAGCGTGTATCTGGTACACTCACCTGAGCATTCTTCGTGTCTTGCTTGCAGCCGGCTTCCAGTAGAATTCGGGTCAGTTTCCGCCTACCCATGGCACAGGCAATGTGCAGAGCCGTATCGCCGTTCAGGTTGATCCGCTCGAAGTCACACTTGGCTGAGAGGAGAATTCGGATGGCACCAGCATGCCCGTAGCGGCATGCCGTATGTAGAGGAGTATCGCCGTACTGTGGTTACAAATCAGATGGTAAGATTAATCTTCGTTCTAGGCAATGTTTCGTAAAGGCTACTCACATTGTTCTGCACATCGGGATCGGCTCCGGCGAGCAAAATTTCCCGACAACTTTGGTTGTGTCCATTTTGAGCCGCCAGATGCAGTGCCGAGAATCCACCGAAGTTACGTGTCCCCAGCAGGGCGCTATGAAGGGCTCCCTTCGTATCTTGGAGGACGTTCTTGATCTTGCTAGAATCCTTAATTAGATCGATGGACAGTTTGGGGCCACCGTTGAGGTGAATCCCGGTAGCACCCGGCTTCTGAACTTTGGGCAAGGAACATAGGATTTTTACGCTTCGACTGTAGCCTTTCCAGGCGGCCTCGTGCAGTGGTGTATTACCGTGCTGAAAAATTAAAGAGAAGCGTGAGCAATTTTACGACCTATAAAACTTTAATTCAATCTGGTTGATGTTGATGCATAAAATTGAAACAGTCTCTTTCGTTCGCATTGGTGCAACAATTTTGCACCATTGCAATGCATTAAAAAGATATGAGTGTCCATAAAATGTTTATTTCTTCTTTATACTGGAAGCGGAATGCACATTAGGGCGGTTGAAAAAATGAATGCCTAATCTCCCATACCTTTTTATAATCCTTAAGCTAAATATGCTGTTCCACTCAAGAAAAGTGAAAATTTCTGCGCAAGAAATGGTCAAGAAATTTTCTCCAGTGAGCTCCATTTGAATTGGCATTTCTCGTACTGAGATCAAAGAAAAATGCTTTTCTTGAGCATTTCTTGCAAGAAATTTCCCACGCATCGAGATAGGCGATTACTTTTTTGTTGAAGTGCATACTTCGCTTTACCATAAAAATAGTATTCTGTGAAATTTTCGGTAATGATTTAAAAGTGGCCCAAAGACGATGTAGGTTTATTACTAAGTACTATGGAGAAATTTCTAGAAATTTTCAAATACGAAAGTACTATAATGTAATCTTATCACCTCAAACTGAAAACTCGTTCTTTAAACTATAATAAAGGTAGTTGTTGAAGAGAGCAATTTAATTCGACAGATTGGAGAAGACATATCTCGCGTTCAGTATCATAAGGGCGTAACTGCAGTGTTCGATTTCTCTTCATCGATTTTCTCTTTAGCTAATTATTTGGCAGGGCAAATGTTTTCGACTGTTGTTTTTGATTCAGTAGAAACCACTCATCGTCTTTCGTCGGGAAATACTCCGGATCCTTCTTCTTCTTTCTGGCATTACGTCCCAACTGGGACAAAGCCTGCTTCTCAGCTTAGTGTTCTTATGAGCACTTCCACAGTTATTAACTGAGAGCTTTCTTTGCCGATTGACCATTTTTGCATGTGCATATCGTATGGCAGGTACGAAGATACTCTATGCCCTGGGAATCGAAAACAATTCCATTGCGAAAAGATTCTTGACCAGCGGGATTCGAACCCACGACCCTCAGCATGGTCTTGCTGAATAGCTGCACGTTTATCACTACGGCTATTTGGGCCCCTCACCGGATATCGATTGCATTTCGTGTACTAATCCAAAGAGAAAGTCGATGAAGAGAGAAATCGATCACTGCAGATACGCCTGTATGATACTCAACGCGAGATATTCACGATTGTTTGCTATTATTTAGCTTCATATGGGATTATAGCGCTGCAACTTCTTCAGTAATATCAAACAAAATTAGCTCAAAAAGGAGTGGTTTCTTCAGCAACATTTTTGATTATGATTTAACAAAAGAAGTTTCCACTGTGAGACGATAAGTTTACAGTACTAGAGAACATTTCTCAAAAATGCTTCCATATAAACCTACATCGTGGTTGTGAGAATGATAAATAAGATATAGAAGATTGTATTTCCATCTTTTTTTTTAAATTTTGCACCGCCCTAATGCACATGCTCAATGCTCATATTGGACCTACGTTTGTTGGTAACAAATCATTAGCTGATTCTGCACAGCAAATCGAAAGATAGCACTATGTAGAACTTGCGTACGTTTTCCAACGATGCTTAGAGGAGGTGATAATGAAGATATAAATTCAGTAAGTAAATAATGTAAATAATTGGAGGTCTACGAACATTTTTTTAAGTATCTATAAACCGGTATAGTATACTAATGCTCATCATACCATTTGGGCAGCTTAAATATTAATTGGAGAGGCTCCAGTATGATCGAACACTAAAGTATGCTATAGTACAGATCTTGAATGGTAATAATATAATAATATAAGCAACCGGCCATTGAAAATCCACAGGACTTGGAGGATGATGCCGTTAGTAATACAACGTAATATATTAAGTCTTTGAAGAAGCTTGTCCTCTGCGGTCTTCGAAGACTTCAAAGAGACTCCTTGGAGTAATTCTAATCTGAGCTGATTCAGGAAAAATGTAGAAACATTTGGAACTAACGCCGTTTAATTGGATCCAGAGTCGTTTAAGTCGGTACGATTATAAACAATTCTAATCCACTTCTTGGGTGTCATTTAGGTCCCATAACAATTATGAGTAGTGTGTGCTTTCGATACTATTGCATGCTCCTGTGGGGTGAGCGACGGAATAAAGACCAACCGCCGCTCAATCAAGGATGAAGGGTCAATTGGTAAACTCGTTACATGCTTTTTTTTTCTCAAATCTGTAAAATATATACTACCGCACATTTATTCGTTACAACGGTGGGACGTAAATATGATTTTTCAACAAACTATGAATGGTTCGTCACTGTGAGTGTCGGCATAAACTCTTATTCATAAATTATTTATGTTTTATTTATTCTTTTCATAACACCCCTTTCCTTTTACCTGTATTTGTATAATTAAACATCTTTGAATGGTTCGACACTATAAGCGTAGACTTACAAACCTTTATCACTTTATTCAACAAACTTTGAATGGTTAGCCACTGTAAGTGTCGGCAAAGATTGTTGTGTGATGGTCCAGTCAATCGACTTTTTTTTTTCTTTTATATGAGTTAAATATTGTAACACATGCTTACGTCTCGACAGCTGTAGGAATCTTGCATTTAGCATTCAACAAACGTTCGTCACTTCAAGGGTCAACATTATTTTCTTTTATTAGGAAATTTTTCATATCAATTAAAAATATTATATTCATACGCAAGTTTATATCTCACAAATAATTATTTATCATGGTTTGATCGTTTATCAAAATAAATCCTGTGACCCAACGATCCTCCCAATTAACAAACATTCTTCCCAGTAACCTTTGTGAAGATGCAGAGGCAAACACGGTCTCCAAATAGCAAAGGTTACACACTAACATTTCTTCCCCCAATCCAACCTGACTGCAAGGACGTGGCCGGCGCCGTAATTGGTTTTGTATAAATAGAGGTACCGTAAAATCGGGTGTAATTCATCAGAAGGGTGAAATTGATCATCGTATCACATGATTTCATTTATTCGTAATGGAGCACAAATATCAATGTAAGCTGCAGTAAATGAACGTTGCTTGTCGTAACTATTGTAGAATTGTGTGTTGTGAAGTTTTTTTGCGTTAAAGAATGTTTATTACTATGAAAATAACGTAAAATTTTAAAATCATGCACGGTGCAGTATTGACAAACAGCCATGAACTTCTATTTATAAGCAAGGATTTGAACATGGTATAAACCTGAAATTTTGTGAGGATGCTTGAGATATATCCCCAAACCAGATTTCTTCACCAAAACTCGTATCAATTAGCTCATATGGTTGAAATAATTGAATTCCTGTTAGATATCATTGAATTCCTTAGGAAATTGCATACATTTAAGCGTTTTCCGCGTAATTCTTGAAATTTAACTATTCGTTATTTATATAAATATTGCATTGTTAAGAATTTTACAAGCATATTCGGATTCAGGAAGCTCAAATTTATCATATAGAGTTGTTTTGGAAACTAACAATAATGGCATGGACAAGTGATCAATTTCACCCCGAAATGAGATCCTCTGATTTTTTATTTTTGAGGTATTTGTTAACACTAATATGACATTTGTTAGAAAATTTTGGTACATAAGTCGATGAGGCTCACCTTCGTACTTGTTTTCCTGCATTTAGTTGTTTGACATTGTTAACATCATAGAAAATAGTGAGAAATGATCAATTTCACCCGAAATTACGGTACCGTAAAACGGGGTAACATTGATAGTTTTTTCGAAGAAAACTTCAATATTTATGCATGCTGTTTCAAAGAATTACAATTTATATTTTTAAAACAAGTACTGACATCCTAGCTATCGATTGCACTTGATAGATTGCCAAAAGATTTATTCTGAATGGATATATAATTTTTTATATAATCGAAAGTCGGTTTTCTGTTTTGGGGTAACTTTGTTAATGGAGTATAAATCGAACAAGATTGAATGAATTACGGAACATTTATAGGGTGTTGCATACCTCTAGGCGTTTGACGCTGTATGGAAATTTCTGACTTTGATTACAAAAATGGTCCCAGTTTGTAAAAATGGTTTTCGCTAAGAGATTTGAGACCGAATTCATGTTCTCCTATAACTAGGCTATCATGGGTAAGGGACGAACTCATTATGACTTTATCAAATAGTGGTCGTAGAACAGATTGTTTGTAAGCGTTGCAAAAATGCTAAAATGTTGTAAATTTTTAATATTTGCATAAAAATACTCAAATGCACTTGATTGCAACGAAAATAGCTTTGACATGAAGTGTCATATTAAAACTCTTCACTTTTGCATTCGTTTTTCTTAACGAATCGACAGAAACTTCGTTATTTCGTTTAGTATGTTGGGGGTCTCGCACTATCAAAGTTACCCGCATTATCAAAGTTACCCCGTTTTACGGTACTGAATTTTGCACTCAAGCGTTACGGCTCATACAAAAATTTGAAATTTTTCATACAAAAAGCGTTACGAAGTGTTACGAATGGGGTCAAAAATTTCAAATTTTAGCGTTACGTCATAAATGAATGCTGCTTAAGTCATTCAGGTCCCATAGCATTGTGCAAAATTAAGCGCCGAACGTTCAAAGTTTGTTCGGAATTCATTGTGGGAAACTCATTTTTGCAAAGAAAAATCACCTGGGGTCGCCTATTGACTGTTTAACGATAAACTTGCGACGATCGACGCGCCACCATATTTCGTATAACGGAGGATATTAGAACTAACTTGGAGGTGATGATTTGGAGGTTATTTGGCAATTTGGAGGTTAAAATCCCCTCCAAACACAAGCGATTTTGCGGTGGGATGTTGACGTTTGATAACGAATTCACCTCTATAAAAAAAAAAAATATAGGTCATATAACGATGGAGAAAATTGCCGAAGACCTCAAAGCACTCGAAGCAATACGATGCCGATGCGGTTTGTCATCATGTCTGTATTCCATTTTCTTACGCCTGATACATTGGCAGAAGCTAAAACATAAATCATATTTTGTGACATGAAAAATAAAACCTCCTGATACCTATGCAACTCGCATTTCATTGCGCATATGTAGTGGACTTCATGATCTGCAATGGGTAAGATTCAATGCAACAACAATGCCTCCTCCTTTCTCTCACTGGTATGCACTCTGACGTTGCAGGCGCCATTGCTGTATAAAAATGAGTCACTTGGTCAGGTCGGGTCAAAAGGGTGCTGTGCATTTGTGCCCCTGGATATACGGGATTTTTTTTATTATCGGACAATTTCGGCCGGAGGTTCTCCGATTTGTATGAAATTTTCACCAGAGGTAGAGCTCGTGGATACATGACCAAAAGTGAAATTCAAAAAAACTATAGTGGCCTATTTTCCCGGAAAACTCTAGATGAATTTTCACGATTTCCCTATATACCTCAAACTTTAAGTGAAATCGAAAGGAAATTAAAACGACTACTGGAACTGTGGAAACCAGCCTCAGATGCTGATTGAGTCATTTTTCCACTTTGATCTCCTCATCATCTAGGACAAAAAGGTGGGTCTTAGTGGCGTGTTACTCTTTTATACCAGAGCGTTAATGATTAATCATAAATTTAATCATTAATCAGTGTTGACCAGACTCATTTCCCCGAAATTCGAATTGTGAAGCCATGAACTGTTATAACTGTGCGTTGTATTCCTGTGATGGAGGGGGAGGTGGTTGGGCTTGAGTGTTGCACATGGGATCCGACAGTTTCGATCTCGGTGGGCCGCAATTCAAGTTTCGGTGAAATGATTCGCACTCACTTACTCACTCACTCACTCATTTCATTTAACCGAAACTTGAATTGTGGCTCTCTGGGATCAAAATTGATCGATTTTGTGTGCAGTACTGAAGCTTAACCATCTGCTTTTCTATCTTAGGAGGATAGAGCATGGTTGTAGTAGTTCGTAGCTTCGTAGTTCGGAAAATGTTATTTTCGGGGAAATGAATCTGAGCAACACTGTCATTAATCACAAAAAATAATAATCATTGAAATTTTATGTTTTAATCATTAATCATTAATCATAATCATAAAGATCGCTAATTTTATTCAGTAATCATAATCTTAATCATAAGTCAAACATTTAATCAATCATCAATCAATCATTGAACAAAACAAAACAAAATTGCCTTCTAATGTAAAAATAAATTTTGCATTTTTATATCTTATAGCTAAGTATGCTGTATCGCGCAAGAAAAGTAAAAAAAAATTCTGCGCAAGAAATGGTCAAGAAATGTTCTACAGTGAGCTCCATTTGAATTGACATTCCTTTTCAACTGCATACTGCGATCAAAGAAAAATGCTTTTCTTGAGCATTCCTTGCAAGAAATTCCCCACGCATCGAGATAGGCGATTACTTTTCTGTTGATGTGCATACTTCCCTTATGACACGAACAGTGATAGTTTATGCCCAAGGAAGTTCCAAATCCAATTGCTTTGTATCCGCGGACGTTACCATAAGACTAAAACGACCCTTAAATATTTCCTCCATATAAGACGGTGAATTTTCTCAGTTGTATTTGATTCGAATCGGAAGAATGTGATTTACGTCTTTTGGGATGCACATAAAAAAAGCGAGCCGAATGACGTAAATTTATGTCGAATTTTGAATACGTTAGTGTCTGATTCGGGAAATGTCGATCACAGTTCCACCGTTAACGTATCCTTTAACATGTAAAATAACATGTTTTGTTCAATACATCTTCAAGGACGCGTTTTTGTGTCGTTACATCACTTACATCATGTGTCATTCAGTCATAACCAGAATCACGTCCACAGTAATTTTCATTATTTTAAGAGTGTACCATTCTACATGAAGGATTGTTATTTATAGGGGCAGATCACTAAATTTCGACCTAGCACTAATGTTTTAGCCGTTCATAAGATTTGTGTATACTTTGTATGAAATTCCGAAAATTGGCGCAACGAGTGTTTGATCCGTTGAATCTGTTGCCTGCTCCTTTGAGGACGAGCGACGCAATCCGGATCAGCTGTGTCCGGTTCGCGTTTTTTCAAAAAAAAAATAAAAAATAAAAAAATCGACGCGTCTGTAGTTTTTGGTGCGTTGAATCTGTTGCATGCTCCTTTGTGGGTGAGCGACGCAATTCGAATCGTGTCCGGTTCGCATAGTAACCGCACTATTGGTATCGATCATTCGTGTCTGTGTTCGCGTGTTCATTTAAAAATCGATAAAGATATCGTTTACCAAAACGAATCATTTCTTATCAGGGCTGGCACCAACTCGCACAATGCGCGCAAAGAGCAGAATTTAACCACTGCACAAAAAGGAGACAGACGCGCGCAAAGTGTAACAACACGAACACAATGAGGGCACGCAGTCGGAAAGAGAGTGTAAGCGATAACGCAAAGAGTTATGCTGACGGAGTGTGTTGGCAAAACATGCTCAAAGTGTACACAATTTGGCTCTTTTTGCCTTATCCTAACAGGGTATTTTTAAAACGAGACCAACGAATAGATGACGGATATCGATGCCCGAAGTTGTTTTGGAATCCAAGATGGCGACTTCCGGTTTCCGAAAATTCCTTCAAACCCATGTAATATGGGTATTTTTGGAACGGGGCTGACGAGTAGATGACGAAAATCGATGTCCGACTCTATTTTGGAATTCAAGATGGCGACTTCCGGTTTGTGAAAAACCCTTCAAACCCATGCAATATGGGTATTTTTGGAACGGGGCCGACGAGTAGATGACGGAAATCGATGTCCAGTGTCGTTTTGGAATCCAAGATGGCGACTTCCGGTTTCCAAAAATTCCTTCAAACCCATGCAATATGGGTATTTTTGGAACGGGGCTGACGAGTAGATAAAGGAAATCGATGTCCGGTGTCGTTTTGGAATCCAAGATGGCGACTTCCGGTTTCCGAAAATTCCTTCAAACCCATGCAATATGGATATTTTTGGAACGGGGCCGTCGGGTAGATGACGGAAATCGATGTCCAACTCTATTTTGGAATTCAAGATGGCGACTTCCGGTTTGTGAAAAGCCCTTCAAACCGGATTTCGCCATCATTGATTTCGAAATGGTGTCAGACATCAATTTCCGTCATCTACTCGTTGGTCCTGTTCCAAAAATACCCATATTGTATAGGTTTGAAGTGATTTTCGCTAACCGGAAGTCGCCATCTTGGAATCCAAAACGACATCGGACATCGATTTTCGTCATCTACTCGTCGGTCCCGTTCCAAAAATAGCCATATTGTATAGGTTTGAAGTGATTTTCGCTAACCAGAAGTCGCCATATTGGAATCCAAAATGACATCGGACATCGATTTCCATTACCTACTCGTTGGTCCCGTTCCAAAAATACCCATATTGTATAGGTTTGAAGTGATTTTAGCTAACCAGAAGTCGCCATCTTGGAATCCAGAATGACATCAAACATCGATTTCCGTTACCTACTCGTCGACCCCGTTCCAAAAATACCCATATTGCATGGGTTTGAAGTGATTTTTACAAACCGGAAGTCGCCATCTTGGATTCCAAACCGACATCGGACATCGATTTCCGTCATCTACTCGTCGGTCCCGTTCCAACAATTCTCCCATATATTCCAATAGAAGCTCCAATAGAAGCATTCAATAGGTACTCAATGAGCCACACAAAGAGTTTGTGTTCACCATTTTCCATCCACACTTTGTGTCGAAGGATGCATTGCAGCGAGAGCAGAAACACAAAGAGGCCTCAAAGAGGTAAGAACCAGTAAGAAAGTGTAGCTGTCGCACTGCACTCAAATTCATGATCAACACAAAGTGCGCGCTCTTTGTGTTTTTTCTGTTTGCGCTGAGGAGATGCCAGCCCTGTTTCTTATATCCAAACTCCAAGTGTTTTCTTGTGGAAGTGCAGAGGACTCCTCGGCTTCCATAAAGCAAGTAACACGTCAACATTTCCCTCCCATTCCCAAATTGACCTGCATTCGGACGCAGCAGGCGCCGGTATTGTTTGTTATAATAATCTTCTTCTTTCTGGCGTTACGTCCCCAATGGGACAGAGCCTGCTTCTCAGCTTAGTGTTCTTATGAGCACTTCCACAGTTATTAACTGAGAGCTTACTTTGCCAATGACCATTTTTGCATGCGTATATCGTGTGGCAGGTACGATGATACTCTATGCCCTGGGAAGTCGAGAACATTTCCAACCCGAAAAGATCCTCGACCGGTGGGATTTGAACCCACGACCCTCAGCTTGGTCTTGCTGAATAGCTGCGCGTTTACCGCTACGGCTATCTGGTTATAATAATGAGAACACCAGTACTTAGACATTGAAGATGTTACTGATCCTGAGTAGCATCTGTTGGTTCCCTGTGTAAGTACAGCTGTTCTTGCAATAACGGATTAGCAACTGCGGGCGGTCAATCATGCTCATGCTTATGCTCAATTCCGAAAATTGGCGCAACATTTTTGAGATCAAAAATTATTCCTTTTCCCCTAGTAGGTGGTATTTTTTAATCTCAATCCATTTTTACTGTAATTTAGATTCAAATCAAGCAAGGGCGGATATTTCTTTAAAACATTGTTTGAAACAATATTTTCCAGTTTTTCATAAAGATCTCGTAAGGAAATTTCTAGCAAATGTTCAAACTGATTTCGCCTAACATTTCTCCAAGAATTGAATTGTTTAGTGATGAAATATTTGAAGTGCTCTATAGCTTGTTCAAAAGATCACATTTTTCTAAGTATATCAAGTATATAAAAAAAGATATCAATCCGTAGACTCAAAGACATTTCAGTTTACATAATGACAACTCGCTCGAAGCAAAATTTTCCGGAGGTAATTCAAAAGTGATTTCCATAATAATATCAAACACGTTGTTGAAATAGTTTCAGGACACAGACAATTTTGAAATTTTGGATTTTGGTTCAAACTCCAACGTAGATTCAGAATATACAAAAAAAAAACTGGATACTCCTAAACAAGCAAATTTTCCCGAAAAAAAATATATCTAATACTTCAATAATTCCCTTGAGAATGAATTCAATGGCTTGGTTTGAAAAATTCATGAAGTTCAATATATGGAAAGCTAGGTTTCAAAACTGCCAATATAGTGCTTCACTTTCACTTTGGAGTATGAATAAACAACTAATTGAATTTTAACACTTCACTTTACCAAAAAATAATACTAATAATCACTAGAAAGGCGAGCAAATACCATTAATACCCATCCATTGTATGGAAATCCGAAAATTGGCACAGAATTCTTGTTGGTCGAATATTAGAGTTTTTCCCCTATGATAATATTATAATCACAAGATAAGCAGCATATTAGATCTCTTTAATAAATGTTCGAATCCTCTGAGCAGAATCTCAAATAGAGAAACTTAAAAGTAGATGGAGTACCGTGAACCTTTTCAGTGGATACGAGTAACTGACACTGAAGAAGACTGCAAGTGGTAGTCGAAATACGCGTATCTGTCAAAGATAAGCATTTAGGAGCGGAATTAAAAGGGTACACTGTACTCCATCTACTTTTAAGTTTCTCTACTAGCATATTAGATTTTACCGGGGTTTGCTCGCCTTACTAATGAGTTTTTCAACATTCTTTTATGAAATGAAGTGTTAAAGTTCAATTACCAATATTTTGAATACTTTCTCCAGGAAATCGACAAACCTTAACAATCCGGCATCCTTCTTTATCAATATCGCTTGAAACATCTGTTTAAAACTTGATAATTTATGAAGTTGGATGTGTCGCAAGCTACGCTTCACAAAGCCAATATATTGACCTCTACCTCCAGGTTACTGGCTCTTGAACCAGAGCAATTAATCTTGATTTGTAATTGAACACTGATCAATTTGCCATAACAAAGTTCAAAAGATTTTTTATATAGGATTGTTTGTTAATCATGAGTAAAATGATCAATATTATCTTGTCTTAGTGTATAACCCATTGGTTGCATACTTCAAGTCGCTTAGTGAATCTTTGCGGAAATTTAATCATTAGTTGATGAATGATTAATGATTATTAAAAGATTAAATGATTTGATATGTCCAAAACACATTTAAGTATGCAACGAATGCATCACCCTCTTGAAAATATATCGGTACATCTACGGTACACTTCAAAGATGAATCAAATAGCTCTCATCGTGATTTTTCGTTTAATCATCAATTTTTCAATCATGATTAACTTACGCTCTGCTCTTGAACCATACTTCTTAAGACTTGGTCTGCAAAAAAATGAAGCTTGATTAATCGTTAATAACCTTTGGGACTCGATATGAAAGTGGCTATGGACTCTTAGGGGGGACTACTCCAGTACTCCCCGTAATTAAATCCGGAACTATTGTAATTTTTTAATCGATACCCGCAGTTTTAAAGACAAACAGCAATCCTAATATTTACGGAATTACGTTAGAAGACAACTAAAAAACATAATTCTGAACAACTACCGTAAAACTAAACGTTTCATACACTTCGCATTTGGATTAAATGGAAAAAATGAAATTTGCGATAAATGTACACGTCTTCTCGATAAGAATCGAACTCACGTTCGCTAGATAGGGCGCGTTACCCCTACACCACGAGAGGACTCATGGACGTAGAAGTTAACCTGAATTCGATTTCAACTCAATAATCACATACTACTCGCCAACGACTTGTTGGTCGAGATTTGTATAGTGCGGGCTTACAATGAGTAGCGACGTTCTCAATATAAATACGATAAAAGATAATTAAAAAAACGTATTATTTTTAAATTGAAAATTTTGATCAAATTTGACATTAGGCACGTAAGGGTTAATCATAATCATTAATCATAATCACTAATGATACTGAGTTTAATCATTAATCATAATCACTAATCATCTAAATTGTAATTTAATCATTGATCATAATCATTAATCATACTTTGGCTTAATAATCAATCACAACCAATAATCATGACTTCAAAAATTTTAATCATTAATCATAATCATTAATCATGATGAAATTGAATTTAATCATTAATCACCTAATTAATCATTGCGACCCGTTAATCATTAACGCTCTGTTTTATACTCTTACGACTGTAACTTATAAGTTTTAACAAGAACAGCTACAACAAGAGTACAATATGGTAGATCTTACCTCGTAACGCACCTCGGAAAGGTGAACTACTCGCGTTACGGGTCAAAGACTGTAAGGGCCCAAATGCAATGATAGCGGAACGGCAACGGAAAGCGGAACCGGTTCGCCAGCAGAAGAGATATTCATGTGTTTATTTAGCTTTATATGGGACTATAGCCCTGCAAACATGAACAAAAATCCCAAACAGAATTAGCTCAAATTGGATTTGTTTCTTCGGCAACATCCTTCATTAATACTTGGAGAATGAGTTACCAATATGGGATGAAAAGTTTCTGCTTACATTACAGTACTAGCGTGTTTGTAACATTTGTCACAATTTCTCCATAGTAATTTCCATATAAACCTACATTGTCTTTGGGCCACCTAGAAAGCTGAAAATTTCACAGAACACTATTTTTATGGTAAGGATGGTAAGGAGCATATGGAAGATTGGATTTTTAAACATTTCTAAAATTTGAATCGCCCTAACGGGGATACATTTGAGGTGGTTGATGAATTCGTCTACCTCGGGTCCTTGTTAACAGCTGATAACAACGTTAGTCGTGAAATACGAATACACATCATCAGTGGAAGTTGCGCACTATGGGCTCCATAAGAAGAAGATCTAGAAAAATTCACCTCCGCATCAAATGTACCATGTACAAAACGCTAATAAGACCGCTGGTCCTCTATGGACATGGAGCAAGGACCATGCTGGAAGAGGACCTGCAAGCACTTGGAGTGTTCGAACATCGGATGCCTAGGACCAACTTTGGCGGTGTGTGGCGGCGGAGAACTCGTTAGGCTCTACAGCGAGCCCTGTATTCAGAAGGTGGCGAAAGGGTGCGTTGGGCAGGGCATGTTGCAAGACTACCGGACAAAAACTCTGCAAAGATGGTTTTCGCGTCGAAACCGATAGGTACAAAAAGGTGGGGAGCACAGCGAGCGAGGTGGCTTGATCAGGTGCAAGATCTGGAGAGCGTGGGTCGCAGTCGGGGATGGAGGTAAGTGGCCATGAGCAAAAACGTATTAGCTATTTGCGAGTGTTGCAATTTTACCGTGGACATCTTTGGGGACGCTTTAAGCATACATAGTAATACAAGACTGGGAACCTATGGACATTTTTGAGTAGGCGCACGCTATGTTTAAACCAGCAGATTATGCAAATCGAATGTACCTCGGATTTTTTTCAGCAATAAAAAAATATTCCATCGATGAAATTTTGATTATTACACTTTTTAGGTATTTTTTCATATACAGACTATGCAAATCAATGAAAATCACGTTTTCCTACTTCATTTCAGTCCATACAAAATGTATGGGAAAATTTTCACCAGATAAGAATATTTTGTGAGCTTTCGATTATGATAAATTATAGACCAAATACTGGTATTTAGCGGGAAAAAATCCAAGTACCGTTTGAGCTTCATATTCCGAACACTTAAGGGCCAACCAGTGACTTTCAAATGGCATCTGATAGGCATAAATTAGCTGATTATTTGCGAAATTTCAATTTCCCCACAAAGTACAGGCTGTTAGCTTGTGGTGTCCTGGAAAAAAATGTTCGTATAAACTTGTTCAGTATTGTTTTTTACGTAAAAGTATGGAACAACAATTTGATTTCAAATGCCGCAAACCCGTGTTCATTCTGGTCTCATATTCCGAACACCTTGATTCAAATTCCGAACAGTCACGAATAATCGTGTCAAATTGAATTTTTTTGCAATAATTTTGATCTGAGCTAGTTCTACTGGTCTCCGAACAAAAGAATCATCACTATCTCAAAGGTATAAATAGATTGTAAGAAGTTGAAATTGACATTGCAATTGGACTGCCATTTCCTTGTTAAGATATGACATATTTCAGCGAAACATTTCAACCACATCGCCATACAAAAATCGAGTGTTCCGGATATGAGTCTGTTCGGAATTTTGAGACAAAACGGTACATTCGATCTTGATAATACTGAATGGTTTAGACATAGCGTGAGGCGCCAATTAAAAACTCTTTTTAAAATAACTGAAGAATTCTTTGTGAGTTTGCCTTGGAAGCTATTTTTCACGCTATATGCAATGAAGTTCTAGGCATTAATAGATTGTATGTTTAATAATAATAAAATAATAATCAAAAATATTATTATTGTTTTCATACTGAAAACCGCTGACAGACAGCCCAACCAAACAGATAAATCCTAATATGGCCCTTACCCAGTGTCTTCCTTTGCCGTTTCCCGGCGGCTCCAGCAGCCAGCAGTGCTTCCGACCGCCGCCATCATGCGCCATTCGAGGGCCGCCCTCAGTGCAGGGGGGTGCCGATTGTGTTTCCTGTCGTGTCCCAAGTTGGGGGAGCATTGTTTGTTTGAATATCGGTCCGGTACGAACGTTGGAAACAGGAAAGAGAATGAGAGAAAACACAAAGTTAATATCGAAAATAAAATATATGGATCACGCGTGGCCAAAGTAAGACATCACCCGTGTCAGTTTTGGCGTTAATGTATAAATATTGTTTTATTAGTATATGCCCTAAAGTTGGCTCAAGACAAACGGCGCTGTATAGGGACAATGGACAGCGTGGATGATTAACGTCCCTAGCAGCAGTAATAGTTTGGTCACGAGTTGCGAGCATGCGGTTATAAACTGTTCAATAAGTATGGCAATCTTCTGATATATTCAGATTTCGCTATCGAACTTGTACATAATTAGAAATATACGAAATGCGAAGTATGACTTCAAAAATCCAACATTTGGCTTAGTTGTATTAAATTAAAAATTTGTTGAGATTTTTTTTATTATTCACAAAACTTCGTCTTTTTATGGGGATTTTCCAATTTCGTTCTACAATCTGTTCCTGAATTTTGTAGGATAAACATTGTTTAACTTTACAATGCCCTTCGATTTGGATTTCAACTGTATATTCGTAAAAAAGAAAAATGGTTTTTATTCGCAAAATTCCATAGAGTGTAAACTTTACACATTTCTTAAATGAGAAGTGAATAATCATTAACAATCATTGTTGCATTTTATAGTAAACAGGAAAATATACTAAATGTAGAATATAACAGTTCAATTTCCTTTGCAAATATACTAGTTTGTGGATGAAAACAACTTTTTCCTGTGAAGTTTGCGAATTGAACAAATTTGTCTAACAATGTCGATGATAAACAATTGGATATCAAACGTTATTGAAAATCGATTGAATTTCTTGTACTGATTCAACGAGAAAATCGACGAAGAGAAAACGATCACTGTAAATACGCCTGAATGATACATAACGCGTGATTTGGATGTTGTGGATATTTTGATAACGTGTAGAAAGAGAAAGTTGACATAAAAATGGTCGTTTAAATCCACTTTTTTATTTTTGAATTTGCTCTCAATTTGCTGGTAAATGATCTTTTAATATATTTTGTCACTATGTCATGCAAATTGTGCAAATAATAAATCAACACAAACATAGAGTTTTCTTAAAATTTCACACATTTTTTTAGGATTTCAATTTTTTTGAGTTATGCGAGATTTTCTTCGCCACCTGTTAGTCATTTGAAAAGTGTCATACAAAATTCCATTTTAATGAAATAATATCACGGCTTCATTATTTTGAAATACACTGTGAAGAATTTCTAATTATAATTTGTTTGCGGGTTAAACCCAATATAAGATGACGGGCCTGGTGTAGGGGACGGGCCGGGCGCCTCGCACGCCAAGGACCTGGGGTCGAATCCCATCCCGGAGATAGTCACTTATGACCTAAAAAGGTTATAGTGACGACTTCCTTTGGAAGGTAAGTTAGGCCGTTGGTCCCGATATGAACTAGCCCATGGCCAAAAATCTCGTTAATATAGAAAAAAAAAAACAATATTTTTGAGATTGTTATTAATGTTTGCGATTACTTTTTTATACATTTCTCATGCAAATATAGTGTATCTAGTGGGCACCAAATAAGTTAACTTTTGAACACAAATCTCAATTTATTCCAATCAAAACCTACGAAACGTAGTCACCATCTAGAAAGATTGGTAGCTCTTGTCAGTCAACGTAATAATCTGGCCGCGGCTTGCTAAAAGCAGTTGACGTTCATCCATCAAACCGTTGTTATTGGTCGGAAGTAAGACGACGACACCAAGGCGACGAACCCGAAGCGAACGAGTTAAAGTCACGGTCACGTTTATAATAGTGTAACATAATAATGTGGAGCTGGGTGAGTTATTGCTCTTTCTTCGTCAATCTTTAGGTTGATGTCGTGAGTTGAATACTTGATGACAAGCTCGAAGCAGCGCAAAACGAAAGGTACAATGGAGCTATTCGATGACAGACTGTTGCACTTGAAGTTACCGGGAAACATTGAGCCCCTGGAGATGAGGTCGTTGAATAGCAAGGAGGGGGCCTTCCGTCGAATTTGCTTCTTTTTGAATAGCTTTAATGCTGGTGTTCCCTACAAGAATTGTAGGGAAAACTGAACATCATTAAGATAGCAAAAATCAAGAGAACACTATTTTATCGTATGTTTAATCAATAGAACAAAAGATAATTTACTTCTAATCTTTTTGAATGTATTGAACTTTTTTTCAACTGAGAAAAGTTTGAGGTTGTTCAAAAATAGTTGTTACAAGTAGGTTGAATATGAGTACCTACTTGAAACAACATTAAAGTTTCTAAACGGCTCAATGTAAGCTGCTTTCCTTTAATTTACTTAAAAAGAGATAAGACGAAATTCAATTTGTATGTTGTTTGCATTTTGTATGCAGTTTGGCGAGACAAACCTTTGCCATCGCTTTTGTCGTATTGTAGAAGCAAAGCTTAAGGCAGTCAGATGGGTACTCAGTGTGCACTCTGTGGAGCAATCGAAGTCACGATTGGCGGTAGGAATCGACCGATTACGTCATTGCAGAAGGTGTCAAACCGTGAATAGGGTTTAAGTTCAGCAAAGGTGATACCGTGGTACGATTATAGAGTGAAATGGGGCAAAATTTCGAGTGGAGACAAAGTTTCTTTTTAAGATTTGCAGCTCAATTCAAAGCAAAGTCGAATAATGTCACGGCAGTTTGAATGTTGAATAGCATACGGCTTTTTGTTGTTTTTTTTACGCAAAAAATGTATTTTTTTTTATCTAACTTGCATCATATGGAACAATATAGAAAAAAAAATCTTATTCGTGGTCTTACATTGGGGCGTAGTTTGGCCTATCATAAAGATGCTTTGAGTTGTATTAGTTGTTACATAAATGTTAGAAAAACGGTTTTTGGAAAATGGATCTGTCACAATTTTATCGCCTCCGCTATTTTTTTTGATTCGGCTGGTGAAACGGCTTGTGCAGTTTTTGGGAAAAGTGTCTATAAAAGAAATAATTGACCAAGTTTATTTGTTGATTAAGTAGTGCTTAAAATACAAGTTTAGATGAGTAGTGCGAAATGGACATCCTATCCAAATGTTGAGAAAATCGTGGGCACTTGTTCATCGCATGCGTTTGGAAATCACCGTGAATTGTTTTGTGCAGCTTGAATAAAATTGTGATAACATGTGCAAAAGAAAGCTTTTAAAGAACTCTTTCTGTATGTTATGAGTTTAATCTCGAAATACGGAAAAATTAGAGTTGAAAATCTGTGATCAGTGTTAAGAAAAGTGACAATCCACGAGTAATGGGAGAGTGCTGCTTTGTTTACAAAAATCAAGGACTACTACGATGAAAATGTGTTTAAATGCGTTCCGAACAATCATGACGCTTAAGCAGAAGAAAAATGCTGTCGAAATAAGTAGTGTTTGCCCGACTAGAGGCTTGTAACAAAAATATAATAAAATTTTATCAGAATATGATATGAATATCATATTATGATATAATTTTGTTAGGCTCCGTTATCCATAGAACATAATAAAACATAAATATAACATAATGTGTTTTATTTTCCTTTAAGATATTGTTTTGTTCATTTTTAACAACTTTATAACAAAATAAATAGATAGTTATTCATTTCAATAATATACAATATTATCGTACATCGATCAGTGTTATAATTTTGATACTTTGTATCAAACATTATAACTTGGTTTGATATGTTTTTGATAGAATTAAAACACATTTTGTTATGTTTATGTTACTATTCATACATTTTTTGTTATAATTTTAGATATTTTAACAACATCCTGCATCAAGTTTGTAACAACCTATGTTCGAAAAAAACTTATAACATAATAACATATGCTGATATAATTTTGTTATGTACCCTTAGTCGGGTGGCCAATATAACGGAAACGGATAGATTCATTAGTGAAGAGGATTTTTAAGACTGTAGGTGATTTTAATTGGTGAGAACGTATTCACAATATTTCAAAATTTTCCGTCTATCATGTTATTCATTTGTGAATAATCCGCTCGCCGTTAATTTTTGGAGTACCTTCAAACCCAAAGTCTGCACAGTGGGCCTGGCCATTTTAATATTTGCATCAAATCATTGATATGGTGCAAATATTAATGCTGACAAGAAAATACCGGAAGATTTTTTTGCATTTCCAGGATGCTTTTCAATATTGGCTGTGCAAGCGCTTAGAATAGAATAGAATAGAAATGTTAGAAAAACGGTTTTTGGCCCATAGTGGGGCATAAATTTGAGCCATATATCTCAGGTAAAAAGTTGGAAATATGCTTGATCACACTGAAAAAGTCACTAAAATGTTAAGTTTTGCCTTATTTTGCAAAAAAGTGCTATTTTGGATATACAGCCAACTCTCCTTACTCGATATTTCGTATCTAGATATTGAGCTTAGCCTAGCTTAGACTGACTACACATATCAATGGTTGCTATTCCGTGATTGACCGAAGTCAGTGAAGATGCACAAAAAATCAACTAGAAGTTTGGCTGGGATTGGCCATAATCTTCTTCAGTGTGCATAATTCAGTGCCTCTATTTATACAGGGGGTTCGATTCCCGGTCGGTCCAGTATCTTTCGTAATGGAAATTTCCTTGACTTCCCTGGGCATAGAGTATCATCGTACCTGCCACACGAAAAACGAATGCGAAAATGGCAACTAAGGCAAAGCAAGCTTTCAGTTAATAACTGTGGAAGTGCTCTTAGAACACTACGCTGAGTAGCCGGCTCTGTCCCAGTGGAGACGTTAATGCCAAGAAGAAGAAGATTTACACAAGGTCAATAACGGCGCCGGCCACGTCCTTGCAGTCAGGTGGGATTGGGGAAGGAATGTTAGTATGTAATTTTTGCTATTTGAAGACCGTGTTTGCCTCTGCATCTGCACAAGGTTAATGGGAGGGATGATTGTTAATGGAAGGATCGTTGGGTCACAGGATTCACTTTGATAAGTGATTAGACCATGATAAACAATTATTTGTGAGATATACAAATGCTTGTATATTTACTATTTTCAACTGATATAACAAATTCTAAGTCAAAGAAAATAATGTCGACACTTAAAGTGACGAACAATTCAAATTTTGTTGAACAAATAGCTAAACGCAACATTCCTACAGTTGTCAGGACGGAAACATGTGCTATCATATTTAACTCATATGAAAAAAAAAACTCGTTTGGCTAGACCAACACAGAATACTCTTATGCCGACACTTACAGTGGTGAAACGTTCAAAATTTGTTGTGTGAAGTGAACCTTTTGCAAGTCTAAACTTATAGTGTCGAACCATTCGAAGCTTTTTTTTAATTACAAAATGTTTAATGGAAAAAGGTGTTTAAAAAAAATGTAAAACATAATAATAATTTATGAATAACAGTTAATGCTGACACTCACAGTGACGAACACAGTCTGTTGGAAAATCATATTTAATACCGACAGGGTTTTTGGGGGGGTTATTTGAGATTTTTTACGCGCCATACAAATTATTTTGTCATCGTCATATAAAAAATCTTATCATGGAGGGAGTGCCACTTACGTAATAAGTGGACCGCCCCTTAACGTCCCACAGTTGTAAGGATTAAATGTGCAATCATACATGTTCTACAGATTCGAAACAATAGTTCACACTTAAGTGCACTTTAAGTAGTTTGCATGTAGGATTAGTACCAAAGGATTGTATAGTAACGACTTTTCGAACAGTATTACTTACATTTTAAAAAACTGTGGATATTTCTATGCAATACTGACCTTAATAAAAATAAAATAGATCAAAATCATCATTAGATACTTTCAAACCAGGAAACATGGAATATCTGTATTGCCAACAAATCATTAAGCATCCTTGGAAGGAAATGCTATTTGGTACCGACCGGATCAAATTCGCTCCAGTAATCATTTTTCCCATAGATTACGGTACATATCTTAAGGCTAAGTAGCCCGTCATTCGTTTTGGCAACAATGATGACTTTTCAGCTTGCATTTCAAAGTGATAAAACTAAATCTTGATAGTTTGTATTGACTTGAAAAAGTAAGTACGCTCTAACATGCATAAAGTATGCTAATACTTTTTCAGCTGTGTCAGTGCAAAACCAACTGATTTTCTTTGATTCGAAATCGTGAGATGAATTAGCAACAATCATCAACGACGCGTACAAATTTCAATGACGGCCTACTTCGCCTTAAATATTCGTGAAAAAATGATGTTGTGCTTAAAGAGGCGCCAACTTCATGGAAGTAGTCATGTCTATTACGGCTTAAATCAGCCGACGGTGTTTTATTAAAAAAAAAACTGTAGTTCGTAGACACACAAGTCAATTCGGACAAATTGAGATGTAAACTTCGAATAATGAAATCGTTCAGGTGGGCTTCGATCCCACGACTCCCAATACGCTAGACTGGACGCGTTAACCAACTACGCTTTACACGCAGCGAACTGGACTATCGAATTTCATAAATTTTGGCTTATGAAAGGTGGAACGATTATTGCAATACGAACGCTTTATATATCGTTTTAGCATCACTCCACATCAAGGCGTCGATAGGCGCGTAGTGAGCCCTCGGGCATATCGATCGCAAGGTTCTTGGTTCGATTCCAGGTTGCCGCGCAAACGTTTTTTGTTTTCAAATTCTGGTTTCATAAGGCAAAATTTATGAATTTCAACCCGATTTCTTGTGGCGAATTTTCATAAGGGGTTCCTATGCTTCTCGATAGTCCATTTGCCTGAGTGTAGAACGAGTAACGATTCTGCAGCGCCGTCGGCCAACCTGAAAGCAAAGTCCGTCACGATGTTTTGCTTTGCTCCTCTAAAAAAATATTGAGGGGACCAAAGTGCTTCGACCACCCCCCAAAGTTGTTGGCGTCTATGCGCGCATAAATATTCTTTGAGAAGTATAAAAAACCAATAGATATTCCAAAGATATACCTTTTTACCTTATCACGACTTGCACCGGCATCGAATGAGCTTAAAGCTCATTCTCGTATTTCACGCAACCTCTACACCCTTTTTGCATGAAACCCTCAGCTATGAAGCACATTCATTTTATTTTTTGACTAACACTATCATCCATTAACGGTTTGTAAAATTTCGGATTGAAAAACGGTGAAAATTTAATTGGCAGATATCCTATTGCCCAACAATTTTCCCCAGGTTAGTTATTGACATGGGGTGCAACAAGTTCTTACCATTTTTTCAAGGATTCCTAAGATAGATTACACCAACCTTACGTAAAAAAACTTCCAAATTTCTGCAGGCACCCCTAAAATAGTTTTTCGAAGTCTTCATTCAAGAAATACGGCCGAAAACCCCTAGAAAATGTCTCTGGATTCCAATAGAGTTCAGGTAACATTAGTAGCTGAATAACAGCTTATTCAACTTAATACAGCTTCATTTCAGCTGAACAAACTGTTATTCAGCTACCATTGTTACTTGAGAGATATCTTCATGCTTAATTTTGTAAATTGACTCATATGCTTCAAAGATAGAATTAGAATTATATCTAGAATTCTATCGTGGATGTTTCCGTCAATCTCTTTGGAAGAATTTCAGAGAAATACATCTAAGGTTTCAAAAAGTTTTTTTAAGAATATCTTTGAGAAAAAATATTGAAACATTATTTTTAGGATTTTTTTTAGAACTAACACCAACAACTACTCAAAGAATAAGGAATGTTATTAGATCGCCAAAATTCCTACAGAGCTTCATATAAGAACTCTCAACAGTTTTTTTTTCTCAAGAGCTCTTCTTAGCACACCTTTGAGAACAATTTCCTAAGGATTCCTAAAAAGATTTATCCAAAATTTCTTGGGTAAACATTTCAAAATTTTCTCAAGAATAGCAGGAACATTCTTCAGGAATTTATTTCCAAGAGTGTTCCGTACAGCAAATGATGGAATCCAAAAATCAATGTCTTGAGAAATATCCTTCGGATTAAAACAGATTCTTGGTAGTGTTTATAGAGATATTCATAGATAAATCATAATTATAAAAATACAACCCGTAGAAACATTGGATAACATCCTGAAAAAAAAAAATATTTTCTAAGTGTAGGCACTTCTGATTAATTTGGGAAACTCTTGATGTCTCCAAATATCTCCATATGAATTATGAATTTTGAGGAATTTTTCGAGAACATCTTGAAATAACTTTAGGGACAATTTTAAGATAAAAGTTGCGAAGTTTCCAAACTCGTTTTCCACACGAATATTCAAAAAATTCCTGAGAATTTGTACATGCTCACATCTTAATGAAAGTTTTACAATTTGATTTTCACTTCGATATCTTTTCGAGTAAAATATAAAGATAATCAAAACCCGGTCCATTTTTGTGTTACACGATACGGAAATCTGTAGTGGGACTGACATGCGATTACTTTTCATTATGTGTCAATTTGACTTGCTGTTTGTTCCAAATTTTTCGGAACAAATCATATTATCTCCTAGGTGCAGCTGAAAGAGCATTGGAAGATATGTTGAAAACTGAAATCAACTCAATTTTGACGACAATTCAGATGGGACTGACTTGCGATTCATGGTAGTGAAGTAATTCCTAAAATAATCAAAAACGGAATGCTTGGAAAAAATACAGAGAAAATTCCCAAACTGATTCCAATTATCTGCAGACTTTTGCACACTTCTTGTAATTTCTTGAGGAATCTCTACCTATGGCAATGCTAGGAGATATTCTCAGTGAAAATGGTATAAATTCTGTATAAATTACAGAAGAAAAATTGATTTTTTGGAAAAGTTCTAAAACGAACTTTTTGATTCGCAGGTTGTATTGAATCAAGGATTTTCAGAAAAGGAAAAGGAAAAAAAGATTTTTGAAGGACTTTATAGAGTCATTGAAAAAAAAAACCATGAGTGTTATCCGGATTAGTTTCTAAAAGTATATCTTGAGTGATCACTGAAGATATCTGAAGAAAAAAAAAGACGATCTTTACTAGAAACAAAAGAAAAATATTCCAAGGATGGATTATATTGGATGTATTTACCTATCATGCTCGAGAGGAAATACTTGAAGGAAATCTTTTGAAAGTATTCTGCTGTTCGTGAAAAATCCATTGATAGTGATTATCTGAAAATGTCGATATACCATCGCAGTGATAATAAAAATCACCAAATGTTTCAGATTTCGCAAATTCGGAACATTCGCATTTTTGAAGAACGAAAAAATCCAAGCCTGCTTGAATTTTGACGTTGCGTTTGACTTGCGCGCATATTATCTGCGCGTTACCGCCGCCGCTGGTCCAGGATGTGGTTTTAAAATGAGCGCCGCAATATTTAGTAGGATTCCAGATGGCGGCATCTTAGACTAGTATTTGGAGCAATCCCTAAGAAATTTCTTCGATGTTTAGAAAAATATATAGTGGAGAATGAAGAGAAGCCCCAGAAGACATCGCTTGTGTGGAGTTATCCCATATCAGATTCCTTGATGAATTCTTCGAAAACTTATTGATTGAATACATTTCATCCTGGAATTTGTCAAAAACCATTGGAGTTTCATAACAGATTTTTGTCAGATTCCTCGCAAGATCCTTTAAGAACCGTTCATAAAACCTTCGAATGACTTTTGATTGATCTTTGCCAGAAAATATTCAGTTGGAGTCCAATAATTTCTCAAAAGTTTTTCGTGACGCTATTTAACATTTACGAGGACTATGCACCTAAATAGAAAAAAGGTAAACGCCTGTCTCAATGCGTGGGAAATTTCTTACAAGAAATGGTCAAGAAAGGCAGTTTTCTTCGATAGCAGTATGCAGTTGAAAAGAAATGTCAATTCAAATGGAGCTCACTGTAGAAAAAATCTTGACCATTTCTTCCGTAGAAATGTTTACTTGAGCGGAACAGCATAGGGTTCATTCAAATATTACGTAACGAAAAAAATCCAATTTTAGACCCCCTCCCTTCCCCACGTAACATTTTTTGTACGAATTTTAAATGTTTGTATAGACCGTAACACTATGAAAGACCCCCTCCCTCCCCCTCTTGTGTTATTTGAACGATCCCATATTTAGCTTTATCATGAATGCTAAAGCTAAGTATGCTATTTTGCCCAAGAAAAATAAAAAAAAATCTTGACTGAATTGGTCAAGAAATTTCCTGCAGAGAGCCCCCTTCGAGATTACATCTCTTCTCAACTGCGTACTGCGATTTGAAAAATGTGATTTTCTGGACCATTTCTATGAAGAAATTTTCCACGTATCAAGGTAGGCGCTTCCTATCCTTGTCAGTAGCAAACCAGCAAAAAAAATCAAAGAAAATATTCACCTTTGTAGTAAACTAGTTCACCTTGATTTATTTTCGTCCGGAAGGAGCATACCCTGTGGCTACGCCCATGATGCCCGCGACTGTAAAGCAAAGCTATCTTGAAGGAGTTTGAGTTCGATTCACTGCTCGATCAAGGCATTACGTCTGTTTGTCTGTGCTTATGGGCATAAAGTATCATTGTTCGTTGCACATTATATACAAATTAATTAATTTTATTTATTCGTCTATGCACAGGCTCATGTGCCATCAGGCATAAAGGAGCTGAACATTTAAAAGGGCTCAAATGAGTTTGCGAACTATTCCATCAGAAATTAATACAAACTGCACTCTGACAAACAGCATGACAGCCACACTGCTGAAACAGTGTGACATACGCTGTTAGATTAATTGCTGTTGCATGACTGGTTCTCCCAGACAATGTTAAGGCAACAGGTTAGTGGGTCTGATTCTCGCTTGATCGCACCCTAGCCCCTTCAAATTAAAATTGAAACAATTATGCTGCCATATGCGGTGGCCCATAAACCTAAAATCTTATAATAGATGTGCCCCTCGACAGGGTACTTCAGTGACTGACTGACACGACCTGAGACATTTATGAAGATGAATCACCCAAAGAAAGTGGCTGGGTTTCCACATACCTCCACCTAAGAGGTCGTGTACATACCTGTCGTAATTGCTTTGATGTTGTACGATGTGTGCTCCATCTTAGCTGCTTTCATAACCGCGCAACACGCCAAGGAGCTTATCAGTTCATGTTGTACGTCACACTGTAGTCTAGTGTGGTGCCCGAACAACTCTACGGAATTGCATATGCCGTGTTAGCACTCGCATGACCCATCAAGTTCTATTAGGGTTTGGAATCTTGCAAAGCTTGCAACAAAAGATTGCAAAAAACCGAAGGCAGGCGAAAATTCCCATCACTCAATTACAGAGGGAGTCTTCCCGTGATCGTTGCTCTTCTTCCAGAGGCTTGTGGTTGTATCTCTTGAACTTTTTTTTTCAATCCCCATCGCACTTGGAACCTCTTCAAATTAAGCGTTTTATAAATATGTATAAAGGCCTGGGGAAGTAGGAATAGGAGGAAAGTTGCGCTGGAAGGTGTTTGTGTAGAAGATGGTAAGCGAGTGCTTTTGTTTTGTTCCATTTAACATTGCTGAAGGCTTCGGTGGTATACGCAGCAGGTTCATGCGAAAGAAGGTTTGAGGTGACAGCATTTCCCAAACGATAGAGCTCGCAGATTATCAAACACAATTTTTTGCGCCGAATATCTTGAAAAATGCTTGTAGAATAAGCTGCGGAAATGTACAAGCATTTTTAGAGGGCTTTAAGATCGTCAGGGTGAGAATTTAACGCGTAATTCACATTGTAACACATTATGACTTATTCTTTTCTGGCAACACTTCCCAAATGTGAGAAGTTGTAAACCTCAAGATCGATTTTCGGTTCGAACTCCGAAGGAATACCCAGAGAACTTTTAAGGAATTCCTGTAGGAACTCTGGACAATATCCTAGAGAATCTTCAAAAGAAAACCCTGGAGGAACTACGGAGTAATTCATGGAGGAACTCAGGGTTGGTTTCTGGAGGAACTCCGTAGGCGTTTCTAGAGGAATCCCGGGGTAATTGCTTGGTGAACTCTGGAGAAATACCTGGAGAAACTAAGGAGGAAATTCGAAGGAATTCCCACAGTTGGGAAGGAACTCCGGAGAAACTTTCCAGGAATTACTGGATGAAATCCATAGGAATCGCTGGAATAACTCCACAGGAATTTCTGGAAGAAATAAAGAAGAATTGCCGGTGGAAATTCGGAGGACGTTGCTGTATGAATTCCTGGTGGAGCTCCAAAAGAATTCCCGGAGAAATTCTTGGAGAATATCTCCGAAAAAAATTCCAGAAGACATCGCTGAGGGAAAGCTTCGGCTCCATAAGAAATCTTTATGAAAACCTTAAAAGGAGTTCTGGGGAGAAATCCTCGGATTAATTCTTAGAGAAATCCCTGCAGAAATTTATAAAGGAAATCCTCAGAGGAATTCCTGAAGGAAATCCTGGGATTATTTCCTTTAGGAAATTTTCGGAGAAGCTTTTTGAAGAAATCTCCGGGGGCATTTCTGGAGGAAATCCCCGGAGGGATGCCTTTTGCAAATCTCTAAAGAACTTCCTGGAGGAAAACTCCGAAAAAATTCTCTGAAAAAAATCCCCGAAATAATTTTTAGAGAAAATCTTCAGAGGAATTTCTTAATCAATTTCTAGACGAATTTCTCAGAGAAAATCCTGGACAAAATCGTCAGAGGAATTGGTATTGGAAATTCCTTGACGAATTCCTAGAGGAATTCCCCCGAGAATTTTCTGGAGCAAATCGCCAAAGGAGCTTCTGCAGGAATTCCTGGATGGAATCCCCGGAAGAATTTTTGGAGGAAATCCTCGGAAGAATCTCCGGATAAATTCTCTGAAATATCCCCGAAGGAACTCCTGGAGGAAATCTCCCGAGAAATTCCTAATGCAAATCACCAGAGAAATTCCTAGAGGAAATCTCCGGATAAATTCTCTGAAAAATTCTCTAAGGAATTTCTGTTGAAAGTTCATAGTAGGGTCCTGAAACTTTTGATAAAATCTTGTTTTTAATCAATAACACGATTGTTCTTGTTACTACTTTGGCAAATTTTCTCGCTCAAATAATGGCTGTATCACATTTAAACTCTATTTTGAAAAATTGGTCCAAATTTGAACCTTCACACTTTGATCATGTTTGACTTTCGCTTAGCCGAAAAAATGCCACAGGTGTTATTCCTTTCTGAATTTTTAACACTGGGGTTGTTCCTATCTGACATTTCGGAAGGGACACAGAAAAAAGAATACATCCCAAATTTGTGTTTAAACCAAGGGGTAGGGGAAGTAGTGGCAAAATGAACAGGGGTGGTAAAATGAACACCATGTCGTTTACCGAAAAAAAAAACAAATTCAATTGAGATTTTATCACGCACGGACGATTTAGAGCATAAATCGAAGTGTTTGGGTTAATACGGAGGTCAATTGAAATGAAAATATCGACGAAAATGAAGATTTTAGAAAACCAAGTTTGAAAATTAGAACTGACGTTACTTTTAGCTCGGGAGTCTTGAGGTTTTTCAGTGGGGTGAATGTCGTTATGATATGATGTCAAATCTGCTACCTTTAGATTTCGTTTTAAATGGGTTACAAGCATTAATAGATATATTTTCAGGAATTCAATGAAAATTTTTAAAAATATTTGGTTTGCTCACGTTTTTTGCATGATGTTCATTTTACCACCAACAGCTGTTCATTTTACCCACATAGTGCAGGTAAAATGAACATTTGAATCGTTATTTGCGAGCGACAAAAATATGTGAAAATTTAGTTATTTCAGTCTGAATTTGTATCGCTGTTATAGATAATATCCCTATATTTGATGTTGTGCGACAGAATTCTACAAGTTCCTCGTTTTTCTATCAGAAAAACGTTGAAAAAATGAGTAGGGGGAGATCCCCCAGTATCGGACACTTAAGCCATTAAATTCATAATTCGAAAAATATTGATGTTACCCATTTATGATAAATATTATCATTTTTATAGTGTACAAAAATAAGTTTGCAAATATAAATATGAATTTTGACATTGCATTTTAATGATGTATTTTAGTATCAAATTGATCGATCTTGAAAGGTGGCACCCAATACCGTATACGATCTGGAAATGCCTCGAATTCTTTAAATTTGAACATCATTGAATGTACACTATAGGAATAGTTTATAATTACCAATTCAATGCATTTGCAACATTTACAAGAATAATTTGAGTTTTTCTTAGTTTGCAAGATGCCTATCAAAAACCTCTATCATATATGATAAAAAATAGCACATTTTACAATGTTGTTCTGAATGTTCATTCTTCTTAATTTTATTGCATATTTGATACCATGATCGACGGAATCCATGAACAATTAATGTATTTTGGGACACTGGTGCAATAATTACAAAGATATCATGTAACAAATCAAGCTGTCCGAAACTGGGGGATAGGAGTTGCTCAACCAAAATTGTAATTCGTCCATATTTAGTTCAATTATGGTACAAAATACATTCATGCTATCAAATATGGATTAAGTTCGAACACGCTTGCGTGATCTAAATTATTTTTTCATATTCGAAATAATTACTAAATAGGCTCAAAATTAAGGCGACATGTCAATTTTTTTGTAATTTTCAAACTTTTGTCCTTTTTTAAAAAGGCATGCATAATTCAAGGATGTGTTATTCTACGCAAACATTAGTCTCCATAATAGCTTTCTTTTCTACTAATACACCATTTTGATTTTGATGTTTCGACTTTAACCGGTGTTGGGTGCTGTCCGGCAATGGGGGATCTCCCCCTAAACATGTGTTTCTGGCCTAAACTTAAGTGTTTGGTACTAAAATTGGGACGGGGCTTTAGGACTCTATTGAACCCCCGGAGGTATTTATTAATGAAATCTTTGAAGATGCTTTTAGAGTAAATCCCCGGAATAATCCTTGAGAAATTCGGAAGAACTCCTTGAGCTCTTGGGGGAAATCCCAGGAAGAATTCTTAGAAAAAAACCTGCGGATAAATTTCTGGAGAAAATCTCCGGAGGAATACCTGGGGCAAATCGCTAGAGGAGTTTCTGGAGGAAATCCTTGGGAAATTCCTGGGCGAAATCCCTGGAGGAACGAAATCCCCAGAACAATTCCTGGAGGAAATCCCAGGAGGAGTTTCGGGAAGAAATCCTCGGAAGTTGTTGAGGAAATCCCCGGAAGAATTTCTGGACGAAATCCCCAGAGTAATAGCAATTGAAAATCCCCTGAGAAGTTCCTGGTGAAAATTCCTGGAGGAGTTCCTGGGGATATCGCCGGAGGAATACTTGAAATCCCCGGAGGAATTCCCGGAGAAATTTTAGCAGAAGTTTCTGGAGAAATTTCTAGTTTAAATCCCAAGATAAATTCCGGGAGGAAATCTTTGGAAAAATTATCTGAAAAAAATCCGCGAAAGAATTTCTGGAGAAAATGCTCAGAGGAATTTCTAAAAGAATTTCTGGACGAAATCCTCGGAGGAATTGCTATTGGAAATCCCATGTAAATTCCTTGCGAAAATCCCGGCGGAGTTCTGGGGGGACATCTCCGGGGGAATTCTTGGAAGAAACCTCCCGAGGAATTTCTGGAAGGCTCCACCTGAAATTCTTTTCGAGCTCCACTGGGAGCTCCTCCGGAAATTCCTTTCAGAGTTTCTCCAGGAATCCTCCAGTAATTACTCGGGAATCCTCCGGAGTTACACTAGGAATCCCTCTGGAGTAACTCCGAAAACTCCACTAGATTTCCTCCAGAGTTTCTCCAAGAAATCTTCTTCGAGTTTCTCTTAGAGTTCCTTCGGAGTTCCACCTGTAATCCCTTCGGCTTCCTCCAGAAATTCCTCATTTCCAAAAATTTCTCCGGAGTTCCTCCAGCAATTCCTCTGGATTTTATTCAGCAATTCCTCGGAAGTTCATCCTAAGTTCCACCAGGAATTGCTTCATAGTTCTTCCATGAATTCCTCCGGAGTTCCTTAATGGAGTTACTCTAGGATTTTTTTAGATATCCTGCAGACATTCCTTCAGAGTTCATCCGGGAAATTTTTCGGAGCTCCCCCTGTAATTTCCTCAGATTTTCTTCATGGTTCCTCCAGCAATTCCTTGGGAGTTCCTCCAGTAATTTCTTCGTAGTTTCTCCACAAATTCTTCCGGGGTTCCTCCAGGAATTCCTCTGGAGTTTCTCTGAATATTGCTTCAGATTTCTACAGAGAAATACTCCAGAGTTCCTCCGCGACAAAACGTGGAACGATACAGACTGAAGCGGAAACAGCAAACCCGCCTATTTCGGGACAAAAAGCGCCGCCTGGAAGAGGTGGAATGCCAAGAGATGGAGTTGCTGTACCGTTCTCAAGAAACGCGGAAGTTCTATGAGAGGCTCAACACATCCCGCAAAGGCTTTGTGCCGCGAGCTAAAATGTGCCGGGATAAGGATGGGACCATCTTGACGGACGGACGCGAGGTGATCGAAAGGTGGAAGCAGCACTACGATGAACACCTCAATGGCGCAGAGAACACAGGCACAGCAGGTCAGAACAGCGAAGGCGATGACTACATCAGCACAGCGGACAGTGCAGTTGGTTCCCACGATGGGGGAAGTTAAGGATGTCATTCAACAGCTCAAGAACAACAAGGTCACTGGCAAGGATGGTATCGCAGCCGAGCTCATCAAGATGAGCCCGGACAGGTTGACCACTTGTCTGCATCGGCTTATGGTCAGAATCCGGGAAACGGAACAGTTACCGGAGGAGTAGAAGTAAGGCGTTGTATACCCTATCTACAAAAAGGACGACAAACTGGAGTGTGAATATTATCGTGCAATCACTATCCTAAACGCCACCTACAAAGTGCTATCCCAGATTATCTCCCGTCGTCTATCACCTATAGCAAACGAGTTCGTGGGAAGTTATCAAGCAGGTTTCATCGACGGCCACTCGATGACGGACCAAATCTTTTCCGTGCGGCAAATCCTCCCGAAATGCCGTGAGTACCAGGTCCCTACGCATCATCGATTTCAAGGCAGCATACGACAGTATTGACCATGTAAAGCTATGGAAGATCATGGACGAGGACAGCTTTCCCGGGAAGCTTACAAGATTGATTAGACCAACGATGGACGGTGTGCTAAACTGCGTGAACATCTCGAGCGAACACTCCAGTTCGTTCGAGTCTCGGCGGGGACTACGACAGGGCGACGGACTTTCGTACCTGTTGTTCAATATTGCGCTTGAAGGTGTCATGCGGAGAGCCGGACTTAACAGTCGAGCGAGGCACGATTTTCACGAGATCCGGACAATTTTTTTGCTTCGCGGACGACATGGATATTATTGGGAGAAAATTTGAAACGGTGGCAGATTTGTTCACCCGCCTTAAACGAGAAGCAACAAGAGTCTGGTTAATAGTGAATGCGTCGGAAACAAATTACATGCTGGTTGGCGGAACTGAGCGCGACAGGGCCCGCCGAGGAAGCAGTGTCACGATAGACGGGGATACCTTTGAGGCGGTGGACGAGTTCGTCTACCTCGGATCCTTGCTGACGGTTGACAACAGTCGGGACGTTAGTCGGGAAATACGAAGGCGCATCATCAGCGGAAGTCGTGCCTACTATTTTCTCCAGAAGAAACTGCGGTCAAGAAAGATTCACCCCCGCATCAAATGCACGATGACCAAAACGCTCATAAGACCGGTAGTCTTCTACGGGCATGAGACGTAGACTATGCTCGAGGATGACTTGCAAGCTCTTGGGGTTTTCGAACGCCGAGTGCTAAGGACGATCTTCGGCGACGTGCAGGAGAACGGCGTGTGGCGGCGAAGGATGAACCACGAGCTCGCTCAACTTTACGGCGAACCCAGTATCGTGAAGGTAGCTAAAGCTGGAAGGATACGCTGGGCAGGGCATGTCGCAAGAACGCCGGATAACAACCCTGTAAAGATGGTGCTCGCTACGAATCCGGTCGGCACAAGAAGACGAGGGGTGCAGCGAGCTAGGTGGATCGACCAGGTGCACTAGGACTTGGAGAGCGTGGGTCGCAGTCGAGGATGGAGAGAAGCGGCCATGAACCTAGTGAATTGGCGAAATATTGTTGGCGAGGTTTTATTAAGATAATAGATGTAAAACCAAATAAATAAATAATTCCTCCGGAATTCCTCCACTGTTAGGGAATATCTCCACAGTTGATCTGGGAATTCCTCCAGAGTTTCTCCAGGAATTCCTCTATACATTCAGCAGTTATTTCAGCAATTCCTCCTAAGTTCATCTGGAGCTGCACTAGAAATTTCTTGGCAGTTTTTCCGGAAAAGTCTGCGTAGCTTTACTGAGAATAACTTCGGAGCTCTGCATAGAATTTTTCTGAAGCTGCGCCGCGAATTTTATCGGAATTTCTTTGAAGTTCATTTTTTCTATGAACCTAATTCTTTTAAACTCTGCTATAGAATTCTGCTGTTCAATTCACTATTTGTTTGTTTTTGTTGATCACATTTGAAATAGATCGAAAAAAAATAAATACAACAACCGGTTTATGCACGTGCGGTTTGGTCCATTTAATTTTGACCGATCCATTTTTAATATAAATTTGGACCAACAAATGGACCACCGGTGAAGTTGCCTTTAGTCGACAAAAACGCCACAGGGGTTCAACTCTTTAGCACAGAAAAAATGAAGCACTATAAAGTGGGTTCTTTCCACTCAATTCGTCGGGTTTGTGCGTTAATGTAATTTTGAGTTGATGGGGTAGAAGTTATTTTTATTTGCAGCCTTGCAAAAAATACTGGCTAAGTTCTTTTCACTCAATTGGTAGATCAAAAAACTCAACTTCCCGTACTACGCCACTTACTCATTTTTGAGATAATGCACCAAGGTTCGGTTTTAAGGTAGTTTGTTCTTCGCTCTCTGACAGCAATAGAAGGAACGAATGAAATAGGGCACGCTATGTCTAAACCATCATATCATGAAGATCGAATGTACCTCGGATTTTTTACCGCTAGAGTTCAGTATTTGGTTTATAAATTCATAACTGAAAGGTTTTAAAATATTCTATCAACGGCTGTATGTGAAAAAATAGCTGAAAAGTGGAAAAAATAAACATTTCACCGGTGGAATATTTTAAAACCATCCAATTATGAACATATAACCCAAATAATGAACTCTAGCGGAAAAAAATCCTAGGTACATTCAATTTTCATAATCTGCTGATTTGGACATAGCGTGTAGGGAGAGAAAAATAAGTTAAAAAATACTCAAATATGGAGTTTTCATTTTCTCCGTGTATCTGACATTTCGGAAAATACACGGAAAACAAAATACACCAAAAATTTTAGTTTAAACCAAGGAATGTGACAAAAAAAAGGGTTTTTGTGATTTGTTTTTTATGAGACTCCCAGGCTTGGTAACCGTATAAACCGCATCACACCATGAATTTGGAGACAAGAAAGTATGAGCCAATTACGTACGGTGAAGTTAAACTATATTTTTTGGTGATAAATGATCGATGAAGTTCACAAGCTATTCCCTCGGTGCTTAGGGTTACCAGTCGTACTCTTTTTAGAGTACAAGTACTCTTTTTTACCTTGAAAAATCGTGTACTATTCTTTTTTGCTAAACGGGCTCAAGTGTACTCTTTTTCAGTTATAACTGACGATAATTGACAAATCAAACAACCTGTTGAAGAAACCAGGTCAACCTTTTTCCCAAGTTAACATAGATAATTCACCGATTTTCCACATGCTTAATCAAATCGGCACGATCAGCTTGAAATTTAAAAAATATTACGTTCGTTACCTCACTCTACACAGTAAATGATAAAACCTGGGAGGGAGAAACCGATACAAAATTTATGTACGTCATAGTGAGCCGAGATTCTGCTGTCACGAACTGTCACTGTGAGCCCAGATCTTGAAGAATGGACAAACTTGATAAAAGCGCGTAATTGATCAAAACAAATTTTTGCATTCCAACAAAGTTGACAACAGTCGGTTGAAAATCAATTCCTGCAACACCCAAAAGCAATGCCACGATAGTACCTTTTAATTTGATCCAATATAAAGCAATGAAACACGCATCTTTTTACTGTTTTCCAATCATCGTTAAAATTGGATGCACATAAAACTATGGCCCTTTTTCCAAGTTTGTCCAGAAAGATCGAAGGTACACAATAAAAGAAAACTAGCGATTTTCCCCAAGCCTGCCTTGATTGTCGTTGGTGAGTGGGAGTTATCTTGCAATTTAGAAAAGTGTTGTGTCATATTTCGTGTGTAGTATTGGTGCCTCCCTCCCAGGATAAAACCAGTGCTGGGAATGGTAATAGTAGTAGGCTTGAATTTTGCGAAAATCACGTGGCTTTCCCAGTACAGTAGTTCAAAAACGTGAATCTCATCAAGTAGCCTATGTTGGGTGCATGAATTTTCTAAATCGCTAGTGTCATTGAAGGCTCTAAATGCGGGAAATGCAGCGGGAAATAGAACATTTTTCTACAGTAATTTTGGGTTGCCCCTAGCAACGGGTGTTTTGCAATTTTCAAGGCTTTTTGCCTACAGCAGCGATAGGCGTGAGTTTCACTGGCTTCGCTGACTGCGATTGGCTTTGTTTGGCTACTGTAGAATTAATTTCAGTTTTTTTCCCAACCCTGGATAAAACTACTGATATACAATCAACTTACTATTAATTTTCAATAAAAAAAAGTCGGTTCAAATTCAAAATCACCTTGTTTTGAACAATTTAATCCTATCGAAGCAACTTTTTTATCAAGCACTTTTTCTAGAAATGCCGTTTTGGCGATGCAATTTTTTATGAACAAAGCTGTGGAAATGGAAAGGTTTTCCTTCGAAGTATAGTATGGAAATCAAAGAAATAAACTGTCAAATCAATCAAGTTTCCAAATTTTATAATGTTTTAACAAGTCATTAATAAAACATAAATCAAAGACAATGCATGAGGTTCTTTTTGGATCCACGTTTCACTCTTCTCAGTTCTTCTTGTTTCTGCACAAATTCATATTGATCTAAATTTTCTTAAGAATATTCTTTCTAAGTACCGTAAAAAGGGGTAACTGTGATAGTTTTTTCGAAGAAAACTTGAATATTTATGCAGGCTGTTTCGAAGAATAATAGTTTATATTTTTAAAACAAGTACTGGCATCCAAGCTATCGATTGCAATTGATAGATTGTCAAAAGATTTATTTTGAATGGATATATATTTTTCCATACAACCGAAAGTCGGGTTTCTTTTTTGGGGTAACTTTGATAGTGGAGTATAAATCGAACAAAATTGAATGAATTCGGAACATTTGTAGGGCATTGCATACCTTTAGGTGTTTAACGTTATATTGAAATTTTTAACTTAGATTACAAAAATGACCCCAGTTTGTTAAAATTATTTATTTAAGATATTTGAGACCATATTCAAGTTCTATTATAACTAGGCTGTCAAAGATAAATGACGAACTATTCAAAACTGCATCAAATAGTGATTGTAGAACAGATTGTTTGTAAGCGTTTCGAAATCACTAAAATCGCAACAATTTTCATTATTCGTAGCTTCAAATGTTCTCAATTCAAATAAAAATTGCTCTGACATCAAGTGTCTAACTGGTATTCTTAACTTTTTCATTCGTTTTACTTAACTGATTAACAGAAATTATGTTTTTTCGTTTAGAATGTGGTCAAAGTTACCCGCATTATCAAAGATGCCCCGTTTTACGGTACTAAGGAGTTATTTTTTTTTTTCAAAAAACCTTATTTGTAAGACAATATTTTTACAAAAAGTCGAACGACTTTCGGTTTAGTAAATGTAATAAAAATAAAATGATTGAAAAATTCGGTTCACTCAGAGTCAATGTTCAATATATGTAGTAAGAAAGCAAATTCCTGAATTGATGAGAAATATAAGGATTAAATTTCGAAACATCTTTGATGAAAATTTGAGAATTGTGTCTCCATGAAAATCTTAATTTTAATTAAAATGTCGGAAAAGTGGCTGTGATTAAGAACAGACGATTTTTTGGCAAGAAAATGTCGAAACTATTAATTAGTAGTGCATTTAAAATTTGTCAAGGTGGGATAAGTGTACTCTTAAGTACTCTTTTACAGAGTTGAAATGATGTACTCTTTTTAGTGAGAGAAAATATGGTAACCCTATCGGTGCTCCCCTGACCGTTATTATCAGAATAAAATCTCCATCAAATCTGTGCTCACCAGTCGATTTCTATAGCCAAGCTGCATGTCTGGGCAAAATTAAAAAACATCGTAGGGCCCGTTTTGAAGTTACGCCCTTTGGACTGTATAAGTCCACAAATTCAAAGGAAATCTCAGATATTCAAACGGATTTTATTAACCGTGATTATCAGAAGAAATATATTATCAAAATTTGATTCAAAGTTAGTGTTTTAAGTTATTTCTCACTTTTAGCTGGAGTTTTGAATTAGAAAATCAACAAAATATGGAGTTACGCCCTTTTTGGAAGTGTAACCATTACACAATGGTCCGAGGGCGGCCAAAACCTCAAAAATCAAAGTTGTTTTACATTTATTTACATTTATTTATTTATACACCAACAGACAGTAAGCCCCAATGATGTTTTAAACTAAAAAATAAATAAAATAAAATACTAAGTAAAATACTAAGTTAAAACTTAACAAAACAAGGCAACAAAATGTCAAAAAATAAAACAAATGAAAGTCACAAATATTCACACAGAGAGTCGGGATAAAATTTCTACATAGTTACGACCTGGGAGGAAGAAACCAATACAAAATTTCTCTACGTCACAGTGAGCCGAGATTTTGCTGTCACGAACTCTCACTGTGAGCCCGGATCTTAAACAATGGACAAACATGATAAAAGCGCGTAATTATCCTATGCATATTTTTGCATTTCATCAAAAGTAGCAAAAATCGAATTAGAATCAATTCATGCACATTCAAAAGTAACGTCAAGAGAGCACCGGTAATTCTTATTGAATGTAACGTATTGGAATGAGGCTTTTTTTACTGTTTTCATTAAAACTGAAAATAAAACGCATAGAAAACTGTGGCCCTTTTTAAATGCTTGTCCAGAAAGATCGAAGGCACACAACAATTGAAAACTAGCGATTTTCACTAAGCCTGTGATTGTCGTTGTCAAACTTTAGTTATCTTGCAATTTGGAAAACAATTGTATCCAATTTCGTGTGTAGTATCGGTACCTCCCTCCCAGGTTACGACGTATTACTTGACGGGACAGGTGAAAATCAAACCCTTCAGCAACCCTATTGAAGACGCGTTGAAGACCGACCATAGCACTGTTTTGGCCATAGTTAGTTCATCGCAATGGTAACCTCAACATAGCATTGTTACGCAACGTCCTGGAGTGAGCACTCGCATTGATAGATTCCAGGAGCGCAGGACAGTCTATTCTTCCTGAAAGCAAGTCAGACACCACCATCGCTCTATTGACGTCTCTACGGGTCTGCAGTGATTCCAGTTGAATGAGTTGACATCTACTAGGCTGTTTTCTCCGAACGGTAATATTTTTCCTTGCTTAACATTTCTATGATTGAAATCCAAAGTTTGAAGTAGATTCATTGGATTTAGAATTTTATACAGATCCTTGAGCGGACTGTGGACATGATTTTTCATTTTTATTTACGGTTCTTTATTCACCAGCTATTTTATAATTTAAGGAGAGCTCAAACCGCAATGGTATCTTCAGAGAAGTTGTTTGTTTATATATGAAGTACACCTGAGTTGGATGAAACATTGCATTTAATTCATACAAAGTAAATTAAGCTAAAAAAAATGTTCAAAAAACCTTTTAATTTGCAATAAAGTACCCTAAGACTTAAGTAGCCCGCGAATGACCGCGATGAGGATAAGTTTAAAAGCTTCGAAAGCTTAAAACAAGATATTTCAAGTAAGGTACAATTTATTTGGCGAAAATTTGCGATAGACCACTTTTAACACGTTTGAAGTATATGGAATGCAATTCCAATTAAATAATAACAGCTCTGTGTTATGCAAATACGTGAATTGCAATCGTAGTAGCCATGAATAGCAGGCGTGATTTGTATTACGATCTGAACAAGTGAGTTTTAATTATTTACATCTTGTTAAATTTTACCATTTCAATTTTCCTATATCACGCCTTTAGAAACACATTTTCATAATATATGTATGGATCGTCAAATATCCTAAGATCTCCTTTTTCTAACAGTGTTTTGTATTTTATGGACGTTCCCAGCAATTACCTTGCAAGTTATATAAATAGTGGTAATAAGCAAGTGGTAAGATTACATCATGCTATATATGCTATCAAAATTCATGATAACATTTCAATAAAGGTAAAAAGAAAAAGGGAGTTTTGAAAATAAAATTTAGACATAAATAATGTATGAATCAGAGTTTATGTCGACACTCACAGTGACGAACCTTTCAAAGATTGTTGAAAAATCATATTTACATCTCACCGTTGTAACGATTAAATGTGCATTCATACATATTTTATAGATTAGAAATAGTATTATGAAACGAGCTCACCAATTGATCCGTCATCCTTGAGCAGCAGTTTGCTCGGCTATATAAAAGCACTCAAAGAAAATAGGCGCGCGACCCGAGAGGGAAAACAACTGACGACTGCTCGGGCTTTCTTGACACACTGCCCAGGAGCAAGCGTCAACGTCGTTAGATCAAAAAGAACTAATCGAACGCGGCACTTTTTCACTTACTCGACCGATGCGCGACATGTTTGATCCTGCCCCCATAACCGGCCCCCGCACGAGCAAGGTCGAAGGATCAAACACAATTAAAGGATCACGCCACATTTTCACTTTCACTCGACCAACGCGCGACATGTTTGATCCTGCCCTCATCACCGGCCCCCGCAGGAGCAAGCGTCAAGGTCGAAGGATCAAACACAACTCCAGAAGTACGATTTGTTTTTGCGTCGCCAAAGTGGATATGTTTTTGTTTTCGTTTTCGCTTTTGTGTGCCATCGGAGTGATTTTCTGTCGAAGCTTTTGCGTGTTAATTGTGACTTCACTCGTTTCATGCTTATGATAACAAAAATTAGTGTTCTTGGAAGAGCTACATATATTTAATGGTTAACAAACTATGGACGGTTCGTCACTACAAGTGTGGGCATAAAACATTGTTCCTGTTTCAATAAATGAGATACACGTACCTATTATTAATGCTCAGATTGACAATAAAAATATCACAATCTTTTAAGTTTGTTTACATTTTCCAATTGGGAATTAGTTTTCTTCCAAAGCATATCTATCTATCTATATAAATAAAAACGGAGTGGTGTTTGTATGTCACGAAATGGCTTCCGAACGGATCAACCGATTTGAATGATTATATTGCCGTTTTGTTCGTCAAGTGTTCCGACGTGTTCGTGTGTATAAAAATCCCAGGATATTCACCGGGAAACTCGGAAAAACGAGCGTGAACGGAACTGTCATTTTGTATGGGACGATCCATAGCGTTTTTCTACAGCCTATTTGATGGCAAGACGAAGTTTGCCGGGCCCACTAGTTAGAAATAAGATTGGTCTTTATTACAGTTAAAATTAATGCAAAACCATCTAGGTCCTATTGAAAAGCTTCGAAAAGGCTACCGGAAAATCCACGTAGCTCTTACCTGTAGCGCCGGTGGAAAGGACGAAGTTCAAAAGTTCATGCGTTCATTCTGGGCTACCTATGATTCACGTAAGAGCTACGCGTAAAGTGCGATGGAAAAAAATCACGTATGTTTTCACGTAACAATGACGTTTGGATTATTTTGAGTGTACTGTAGTTATCTAAAGTGATCTAATTTTTTTCTTCCAACATGTAAAAGTATACAATAGCAAGAGAGTTTTTTTTTAAATAAACAAACGGCAAATTAGTCGAAAAAATTCATATAGTTTTTTTTATATCTATTTAGATTAAATTTCAAGTATGGATCTGAAGCTCGACTATGTATGTACCGATTCTACCCCATTACCCCGAATCCCATTAACCCGAATGCCATTAACCCGAACGCCATTACCCCGAATTCCAAAACCCCGAACGACCCATCACCCCGAATGACATTACCCCGAATTTCAAAATCATTGGAAAATGTCATCAATATCATCATGTAAAGATAATTGTGAATTCGGGGAAATAGCATTCGGGGTGATGGAATTCGGGGTTATGGTGATTCTACCCCATTACCCCGAATCCTATTACCCCGAATGCCATTAACCCGAACGCCATTACCCCGAATTCCAAAATCCCGAACGACCCATTACCCCGAATGACATTACCCCGAATTTCAAAATCATTGGGAAATGTCATCAATATCATCATGTGAAGATAATTGTGAATTCGGGGAAATAGCATTCGGGGTGATGGAATTCGGGGTTATGGTGCATTCGGGGTAATGGAATTCGGGGTGATGGGATTCGGGGAAATGGCATTCGGGGTAATGGGGTAGAATCGTATGTACCGCATTGAGAACTACTGTTCGTAAGCAACTCGCCCATTGTATCTACATATTTAGTGGCGGAGATGCTTGATGCTGGAGAAGGAGGATGTTACAAAACGCACCATTGAGATTTTTTTTTTTAAATTTTTCATAAGACAGTTTGTGTAGCAGGTAGGCGTAGGCGTTTCAAAAATCTGTAAGTGATCGAAAGTTTTAATGCAAACTTCCTTTGTCATGCAAAGCATAAGCAAATCCGGAACAAATTCTTGTAGCTCATTTGATAAAACAAATGAAGTTAAAATTTTTAGCAATAACGGCAAAAAAGGGAGCAATTTTTACTCCCATGTTCATTTATCAAGATTCTCCCCTGCCCCAAGGGCGGGTATGTGTATAAGAAATTCAACTCGGTTCGAGTCCCAACCATGTGGTATGTACCGGAGGTGTAAGGTCTTTCTGTTGCTGTCTGTTTCCTCTAGCACCTTTACTCCCTTGAAATGCAATGACGATGGCGTGGGTGCCTCAGACTCACTCCACACCTTGAACCATCATGAAGTTGAGCAAACATCTCGTCATCGTCGCTGCTGTGACTGCACAATCCACAATCCACATCGAGTGGAGATGATATTTGCGCGAACTTTCGGATCTGCCAACACATCATGTTGGGTGATAGTTCCGTGCGACGGGATGCCACCTCTTCATCTCATAATGTCTTTTAATTTTATGCTTAAATTAGTTTTATTACCCTTTTGGGTTTTGCGCGCGCGCTTTTGTTTCAACTTTCCGCGGGTGGAATAAACATGAATGACGGAAGGATGGGCCTTTCATCGAGTCCCATTCTGTGGAATGTCGGTCGATTGTTAGGTCCTCTTCTGCAGATCTACACACTTAAAAAGCAATGACGGGTGTTGATTGCTGTGTGAATTTGTAGGTTGTGCTCGTTTCCGCACATTGGATGTAGTGACATGGGGTTTGCCGTTGGAAGTTCTTACTGATGGGAAACGTTTACAAAACCAAGAATCTAAGCATGTATTCCTCAGTTGTTCTAGGAAACTTGATTAGAAGCATTCAACCGATTTTGGTGTTTTTGCAGACCAGGGGAATCAAATCGAAATGTTTTGTTTATGGACAAACGATCGAAAGACAAATCGTCGAAAAGGCAAAACGTAAAAAATGATTTTACATGTGAATTTCATTCACATGTACAAGTTCTGAATTGCTACAGAAAATGAAATAGTGTTAACTAAATCTACACTGTTACGGCAATAGGGCCTATGTGACATGAGCGATTTCTCTTCATCGATCCTCTCTTTCCGTAATAATTTCGCTAAATTAATTAATAAATATGTAATATTTCTTGTTAATGAAATATTATGTTTTCTTCACCCTACAGCACAAAAACACGAAAAACAAAATCAGTTTTCTACAATTAAACAAAGAGAGCAACGATGAAGAGAAATCGATGAATGCAGGATAATGGGATGCTTAATATCGTTTTGTCTACATCCGTTTATTACGTGACTCTAAAATTTGAATTTTTTGACACCCTTCCCCTTCAGTAACATTTCCTGGGTAAAAAAATTGAGCTGTAACGCTAGAGCCTTCTCCCCCTTGAAGCGTTATGAGGATGAAAGTGTAACGTAACACATATATAAGAAATGAATGTAATGTTGGAAGTGATACTTATAAAGAACATAAAAAGCTAAGAAATACACATACACAGCATACACTTCGAAAGCACGGTTTTCACGAAGGAAGTTACAGACAATAGTGCAATTTTTCTTTTGGATTTGTGCTCTTAAGTTTAAGCCTCAAGAATCCATCATTCAATCACCAGAAACTAAAAACCAGTTTTTTCATTCAAATTTGATGGAATCTTTCTGAAAATCTTGCCGCTGCATTCCATAGCAAGTGCAGTGCAATGATGAGTTTTCATGACCTGTGCTTCTAAATTGAGCAAAATAACTGAAACAAAATTTTGTTGAAGAAAGAAAACTGTTCAGTCTAGCGTTGGGCGATTTTGAATCGATGTTCCGAAAATCGATGTTTGCATTCCGATTAATCGATGTTTTAAATCGATGTTTGGAGCACCTAAAATCAGGTGAATCGATTCTCTTCATTCGATTTTTTGATTCGATTCATTTTGTTGAAATCGTTCAATATTTCCTAATAAGTTTGAGGAGAAGAAACCACATTTTGAACTAGCCTTGAAGTAGTAAATCGGTTCGATTGATTTTCAAAACTGATTTGATTGAAATATGTTGAAATCGAACACAAATGCATTTGGTATCATTTCAAACTTTATAAATTTCAATTTTTATCCGATTCGAATCGATTCAACAACATCGATGCAAAGGATTCGATTAAATCGGTGAATCGATTTGACAGTTCAAATGTGAATCGATTCAGTAACATCGATGTTCTGGACAAATTTGCCCAACGCTAGTTCAGTCAGATTTTTATTTTTTCAATTTTGTGTTTTTGATAACGCGACTAATGGCAAAAGACGTCCATTGTAATGGCTATCTTTAGTTTCCGTGTTGATCCACCTTAACAACTCATTGCGTATGGGAGCAAATAAGATAAACTGTGCTCGTAATAATCGATTTTACCCCAATTTAGTTTATCGTCACAGTTAGTTAAAATTATGATTTCATATTACGTCCGTGTTTTAGTTCTATTAAACGGTTATTAGACAAAATGTTCAGCGTTCGACCGTTTCCGGACGTATCTACTTCCAACGAAACGTCGCAGTCGAAAAGTGGCGATCTTGTTGAATGCTATCTAGTAACTTGCCTCAAGACAGTAATTAGTTCCACTGGCCCCTGCTGTTTCAAAAAGCGCGAAAGGCGGATTTAATGGTCACCAACATCATTCATCGTTCCACGCGAGTCCATCGATGTCATTTACCGGGGAGTTAATTACAGTTACCCCACACAGCTGAATCACCCACAATTTATGCATCAGCTGATTCTAAAAGACAATATTACAATGAAGTTTATCGCGAAACAACGAAAAAAAAAACGAATTTTGCTGGTAAGAAAACAATACATTTACCCCTTACAATGCTTTTTATAGCAACTCTTTTGATCGTGGTATAAACAAATTCGTGTGCGGTCTTTGGGCCAAATTACATTATGTCGAATAGTTCATTAGGCCAAAACCATTGACACTTAGTTAGAGCATTAATTATTTGAGTAAATAAACTATGGTCTTATCCACTGGTGTACTAAACCAGCTCGGCCGAAGAATTTTGACACTAGAGCGGGTCCAGATCACGTGGGAAGCATACGGGAGCGTGCCCCGCTCAAGTGTCACAATTCTCAGACCGAGCAAATTTAGTACACCGGTGGATTAGACCATACCAGAATTTAGTACTATACCTTTTAGTTCCACTAGAGTTTGTATCATTTGACAGTACGTGTATTTCCTGTACTAGACTCGACACTGAAGGCGCTTTTACAGTAGAGGTCGGAATAGGCGTATCTGTCAAAGGATACAAACTCTAGTGGAACTAAACAGTAGAGTAAAGTGGGGCAAAAGTTCGAGTGGGGCAAGAGTTTCTTTTTAAGATTTCTAGCTCAAATCAAATCAAAACATAGAAATGTCATGGTGGTTCGAATGCTATTCAAGTAAGAGACTTTCACTCCAAATATCATAAAAATCGATTGAGATTTGGAAAAGTTATGGCTATTTGTTGTTTTTCGACGTTAATATTGTAATATTTGGTCAAACTTTCAATGCATGGAACCAAATGAAGATAAAATATTTTTCAATATTTTATGTAAGGGCGTTTCTAGGCCTATCATAAGGATGCTTTGACGTGTATTAGTTTTTTCATAAATAGTTGGAATCAATTTTTGGCCCATAGTGGGGCAAAAGTTCGAATCTGCGGGGCAAAAGTTCGACCCATGTATAAACCCACGGAAAATTTTTCAAATTTCCTGAAATCTACATATTATCTTCAAATTTAGCGAAATTTGCCTGATCGTGCGAAAAATGTCACAAAAATTTTACATTTTCACTTAGTTTTGCGAAAAACTGCTATTTTGTATTACAATTAACCCTGTTTTGGGCATTTTTTGATGAAAATTTAGTGTGTATTTTTCGGAAAACATAAGTTTACGGCTGGTATAAGGTATGCCTGGCATAAAAGTATTGATATTTTGTGTTTTAGCCAACGAACTTTTGCCCTACACTAGATTCGAACTTTTGCCCCACCGGTGGGGCAAAAGTTCGTTTAAGACAATCAATTTTGAAACTGTTATAACTAAAAATGGGTAAATATTTTGACGCAAGTTTGTTCAGCAAAGTTATAGCCAATATGTTGAAGGTTCGCTGTATGGTATTTGTTTTGTTTTATCTGCTATTATTTTCCTGGAAATTTTGATTATACCACTAAGGTCGAACTTTTGCCCCACCTTACTCTATATAGTACTATATTCGATTTCTAGGTATTCCACTTAACAGCTAGAAGATTTGTTATCAATGATTTGTTTATGCTTTTTTAAGCATTTTGGTTATTTATCTAGAAGATTTGATTTTATAAAAGGTTTTATTTGAACATAGGTGGTCCTCAATTACTCTAGCTGAAGCTGAGTACAAGGAGCGAATTACTGACCCTTTCCTAGCTCGTCATCAGCTTTCATCTCAGCCTTGATGCTTTCATAGGAGATTCGCCGATTTGCTGGCATCATTCGACTCTGTGACTTTTTCTTTGAAATCAGTCAGTTCTTTCGAGTTTTGCTGTCAGAGTGCTTTATCGAATTTGTGTTACTCTTACACTTATTAGTAATATTTACTTCTTTTGTATATTGCCTTTTTTACGGCTATATGTTCATAGGTATTGTTGGAGTTATGGATCCTTACACGGTAAAAAATAAGCACCATGCTATCAATAGTTCTGCACTTGGTTTCGCACTTGAATTAAACGTTGCATGTTTTGATTTGAAATAAAAAAAAAGTTAAAATAAACATTTCCGCCTGACGCAGATTTGAACCACTAATCTTCGGAGTGCAAGTCTAGTGTCTTACCTCGACACCAACTCGCATCTGTTGAAAGGGGTAAAGTTGATCTCAATCAGTTTCTACAACGAGCTGTCAATGATTGCTTTCCTACAAAAGACATGATGTTCAAAGTCAACGACTTTTCACTTCAGAGTCTAGTTCTAGAGACAGTAGAGCAAATCCAAAGTTAGAACCCTTCAAATCATGGTGATTGGTGTTTTGAATTGAGTCAAGTGATCAATCTATTCAATCGAACGTGCTGATTTTTTACCGTATATGATCTCATAAGAGATTTTGCCTTCTTATAAGCAGGGCTGGCATCTCCTCAGTGAAAACAGAAAAACACAAAGAGCGCGCACTTTGTGTTGATCATGAATTTGAGTGCAGTGCGACAGCTACACTTTCTCACTGGTTCTTACCTCTTTGACGCCTCTTTGTGTTTCTGCTCTCGCTGCAATGCATCCTTCGACACAAAGTGTTGATGAAAAATGGTGAACACACACTCTTTGTGTGGCTCATTGAGTACCTACCGAATGCTTCTATAGGAGCTTCTATTGGAATATATGGGAGAATTGTTGGAACGGGACCGACGAGTAGGTAACGGAAATCGATGTCCGATGTCATTTTGGAATCCAAGATGGCGACTTCCGGTTTACAGAAATCCCTTCAAACCCCTGCAATATGGGTATTTTTGGAACGGGACCGACGAGTAGATGCCGGAAATCGATGTCCGTTGTCGTTTTGGAATCCAAGATGGCGACTTCCGATTTGTGAAAATCACTTTGAACCCATGCAATATGGGTATTTTTGGAACAGGGCCGACGAGTAGATGACGGAAATCAATGTCCGATGTTGTTTTGAAATCCAAGATGGCGACTTCCGGTCTGTGAATATCACTTTGAGCCCATGCAATATGGGTATTTTTGGAACGGGGCCGACGAGTAGATGACGGAAATCGATGTCTGACGTCATTTTGGAATCCAAGATGGCGACTTCCGGTTTGCAGAAATCCCTTCAAACCCATGCAATATGGGTATTTTTGGAACGGGACCGACGAGTAGATGCCGGAAATCGATGTCCGGTGTCGTTTTGGAATCCAAGATGGCGACTTCCGGTTTGTGAAAATCACTTTGAACCCATGCAATATGGGTATTTATGGAATGGGGCCGACGAGTAGATGACGGAAATCGATGTCTGACACCATTTTGGAATCCAAGATGGCGACTTCCGGTTTGTGAACATCACTTTGAGCCCATGCAATATGGGTATTTTTGGAACGGGGCCGACGAGTAGATGGCGGAAATCGATGTCCGACGCCATTTTGGAATCTAAGATGGCGACTTCCGGTTTGCGAAAATTTCTTCAAACCCATGCAATATGGGTATTTTTGGAACGGGACCGACGAGTAGATGGCGGAAATCAATGTCTGCCACCATTTTGAAATCCGAGATGGCGAAATCCGGTTTAAAGTGATTTTCACAAATCTTGGATTCCAAAATGGCGTCAGACATCGATTTCCGTCATCTACTCATCGGCCCCGTTCCAAAAATACCCATATAGCATGGGTTCAAAGTGATTTTCACAAACCAGATGTCGCCATCTTGGATTCCAAAACGACACCGGACATCGATTTCTGTCATCTACTCGTCGGCCCCGTTCCAAAAATACCCATATTGCATGGGTTTGAAGCGCTTTCCACAAACCGGAAGTGGCCATCTTGGATTCCAAAACGACACCGGACATCGATTTCCGTCATCTACTCGTCGGCCCCGTTCCAAAAATACTCATATTGCATGGGTTCAAAGCGCTTTTCACAAACCGGAAGTCGCCATCTTGGATTCCAAAATGGCGTCAGACATCGATTTCCGTCATCTACTCGTCGGCCCCGTTACAAAAACACCCATATTGCATGGGATTGAAGCGCTTTCCACAAACCGGAAGTGGCCATCTTGGATTCCAAAACGACACCGGACATCGATTTCCGTCATCTACTCATCGGCCCCGTTCCAAAAATACCCATATAGCATGGGTTCAAAGTGATTTTCACAAACCAGATGTCGCCATCTTGGATTCCAAAACGACACCGTACATCGATTTCCATCATCTACTCTTCGGCCCCGTTCCAAAAATACCCATATTGCATGGGTTTGAAGCGCTTTTCACAAACCGGAAGTCGCCATCTTGGATTCCAAAATGGCGTCAGACATCGATTTCCGTCATCTACTCGTCGGCCCCGTTCCAAAAACACCCATATTGCATGGGTTTGAAGCGCTTTTCACAAACCGGAAGTCGCCATCTTGGATTCCAAAACGACACCGGACATCGATTTCCGTCATGTATTCATCGGCCCCGTTCCAAAAATACCCATATTGCATGGGTTTGAAACGCTTTTCACAAACCGGAAGTCGCCATCTTGAATTCCAAAACAACTACGGACATCGATATCCGACATCTATTCGTTGGCCTCGTTTTAAAAATACTCATGTTATAAGGTAAAAAGAGCCAAATTGTGTACACTTTGAGCATGTTTTGCCAACACACTCCGTCAGCATTACTCTTTGCGTAATCGCTTACACTCTCTTTCCTACTGCGTGCCCTCATTGTGTTCGTGTTGTTACACTTTGCGCGCGTCTGTCTCCTCTTTGTGCAGTGGTTAAATTCTGCTCTTTGCGCGCATTGTGCGAGCTGATGCCAGCCCTGCTTATAAGCATTGGTGTTAGTAATACTACAGTTCTCATTTGACTCATTCCTGTTTTTGATGTGATGACGCCATATTTGGCACTCCAGGATGATGAAAAGTCGTCTATCTTATTTTTCTTATCGAATTTATACATCATGTTTAGACTTTTAACTGATGACCTAATCCTTCCTAAATTATCAAAATCGAAAGAATAAGAGTTCTGTTGTGGCCACAATTTCTAATGTGAAATCTGATCAATTATCCAAATGAACACACCAGGTGCATTACACAAAGACCCTTCCTTTGGCACAATTTTTGTATAGTAAGGTACAGTGGGGGAAGTGTATCAGTGGGGTAAGTGGATCATTTGTCCATATTAATCATAAATACTTGAATATGTTGAATGTTTTCGCACCATTGCTTCGTTTTAGGTTATATTCTTACGTCCACACTAATACTATTGCAAAACTGCTACTACACATACACTAACACCAAGCAAACTTGCTAGCAGCAAAAATCAATTAGTTTCAAAATTGTTTTCTACCAATCAAAAATCCATTGTATCTCAGTCTAAAATCGAATACTATTAATTTTTTCAACACATGGTGAGCATTTCAGTTCTAATTTAATTAATATCGATGAAAAGTATGTGATTTTTATAAATAAATACAGATATATTGGACATGGTACACTTACCCCTACTTCTTCATGGGGTGGGGTAAGTGGATCAAGTATTATTATCATTTGTTGGCAGACTACTTACAAGAAATTAAATATGTTTCAACATCCGCAAATGTTGTTTTTCTTTAACTTTGTCCATTCCTAGCTTAAATTTGTCAAAGTGGCCTTAGAAAACTTGAATTAATCCATCTAAAAGGTATATCAATCTTTCTGGTACAAACAATATAAAAGAATGAATATTGCGAAATTCAAACAAAACTTTTTGTGGTATATCTTTTGTATTGTAATTGAGAGTTCTTTTTGATCTTTCGACGTTGACGCTTGCTCCTGGGCAGTGCGTCAAGAAAGCCTGAGCAGTCGTCAGTTGTTTTCCCTCTCGGGTCGCGCGCCTAATTTCTCTGAGTGCTTTTATATAGCCGAGCAAACGAGTGAAGCTGAAAGTGGATTGTTGCTGCTCAAGGATGACGGATCAATTGGTGAGCTCGTTTCATGCTACTATTTCTAATCTATAAAATATGTTTGACTGCACCTTTAATCGTTACAATGGTGAGACGTAAATATGATTTTTCAACAAACTCACTGTGTCACTGTGAGTGTCGATATAAACTCTGATTCATAAATTATTTATGACTAAACTTTTTTTTCAAAACTCCTTTTTCTTTTTACCTTTATTTTTTTATTAAAACAACTTTGAATGGTTCGACACTACAAGTGTAGGCTTACAAAAGGTTCACTTTATTCAACAAACTTTGAAAGGTTCGTCACCTCAAGTGTCGGCATAATTTTTCTCAAAATAGATATTGTTCATATCAAATGAAAATATTATATTTAAATATGAGCATGTTTATATCTCACAAATTATTTATCATGGTCTAATCGCTTATCAAAGTGAATCCTGTGACCCAACGATCCTCCCCATTAACAAACATCCCTCCCAGTAACCTTTGTGGAGATGCAGAGGCAAACACGGTCTCCAAATAGCAAAGGTTACACACTAACATTCCTTCCTCCAATCCCACCTGACTGCAAGGACGTGGCCGGCGCCGTTATTGACCATGTATAAATAGAGGCACTGAATTATGCACACTGAAGAAGATTATGGCCAATCCCAGCCGAACTTCTAATTGATTCTTTGTGCATTTTCACTGACTTCGGTCAATCACGGAATAGCAACCATTGATATGTGTAGTCAGTCTAAGCTAAGCTAAGCTAAGCTATATCTTTTGTATTGTAATTACAAAAAAGGCAAAGTATACAATTTTTTCAATTGAAAGCATATTAAGGAACCTTATTTGACCATATTAATTGTTCTAGACAGATGGAACATCTAAATTAATAAATAGAATAAAAAAAATTCAGTATGTTAATCAAAAGTAAATGTAACTTATATTTTTATATTATGAATGTTATTCAAAAACATCGTTAGGAATAATCCTACAATACTTCTGTACAACTTATGAGTATTAAATGGATGATTTTTCTCCAAATTACTCTAGTAACAATATTTTTTTGTTCGAATTAGTGTAAACTAATGTTTAAATATTTTTCATAATATCTTGGTAAATTAAAGTTACTTTTTAATTTTAAAGGTATCAAAATGTAACATAAATAGCACTAATAACAAGAACAAGAGTAATGTCATTCATACTATACATAATTATACCACATTTGTTTTGAGAATAGATTTTTTTTATTGGTGATCCACTTACCCCACCATGGTGGGGCCAATTTGGCGCAAATTTTCAACTTCCTCATACTCATTACATAACAATCAAAAAAATCAAAATAAATGGTGATTTGAAGTATATTAGTCCCTCACTTGTCATCCACAGAAAAAAGTTTGATTAACATTATTAACGTTAGCTGTACATAACAATGAAGCTGACTATTGATTTTTCTGTATCCACTTACCCCACGGTACCTTATATCTGAAGAAAATGATTAATAATCATAATTTACTATTCTTTTTCCCTCTAAGCTTGACGTTATTTGTATATGTAGAAAAATGCAGGCATATTTTTGGCTAGAATAAAAAGACTAGATGTGTTTTGCTTCTTCTACAATTTGTTATTTCTTTTACAATTTGGTTATTTGTGTAACAGTGTTATAATAAATATTGGCGTATCGACACTTTTACAGGAATTCACATTTTTCTAATAAATTTCTGTTCTTTCTTTCTGTTTTAATCGGAAAATTTGCATTCTTCAAATCATATGCTGTTTTCAAATAATGGCAGACAATCTTGCATTATTTTGATAACAGGCTCTTCTTTTGATAGTTGCAGCGCTTATATTAAATCCACAGCCAGCGGCGGCGTTAACGCGCTGAAAAAATATGCGCAATTCAAACGCAACGTCGAAATTCAAGTAAGCTTCAAGGACGCAAATGTTCCAAATTTGCTAAATTTGGAGCATTTCATAATTTTTATTATCACTGCGACGATATATCTACATTTTGAGATAGTCGCGTTCCGTGGATTTTTCCTGCATAGCCCAATATCGTAAGAATGGTACTACAGCGGACAAGTTATTATCATCTTTTCTTAAAACTTTTTTGGATATGATCTATTTTTCAGTACTGATGTTTACCCTACCTTTTCAAATTTCGCCAATAAACAATGCGAGCTATATCATCTCTTGGAATACACTGCTGTCTACCATACTATTAGGCAGGAAATGTGTATCAAAATGGAGCCGATATACTTTAATTTATATTAAGTATAAGCAGTGCCGTATTCAATATACAATTTCACTCCTACTACGCATATGGTTTAAGCTTTGCAGGAAAAGTGTAAATTTGAAAAATTTGTAAATTCCAGATCAAAAATTGCCATGTTTTTTTTAACCAATTGTATACAAATCGAAAGAACAGCCTATGTTTAGAAGAAGGAAGTATTTCTCATGAAGCTATAAAACAACTTTCTCTAGACAACAATCTCTTATTTTAAGAAGGAAATATTCTCAATCGAATATTAGACGATATAAATAACACTGCGGAACACGGTTTTGTCTCAAGCATCGAAATACCGCTATTTACTTAATTAAAAGTTGCTGAATCCATTGCCATTTTCAGAAATATCATAGCACGTATAGTTTTTGAGAGGCTGTTGAAAATGCTAAATTTTCAACAGCTAAAATATTTCAAATATTTCAGTTAACTTGCATGCAACTTTGTCAGCTTGTATGGCATACTTTTTGCTTAATTTTCCGCAGATCTCTAACTTTATGTTTAGAACAATGCTTATCAACAAAGTTCATAATACATCCGATACTCAAAGAAAAGTATTGTATATGACCATATAAGAGAAACAAAGAGTTTTATATGGAGACTGCAAGCATGTTTAAAAAATCGATATAATTTCAATTTAATCGTGCAATTATATTATATCTGAATTATATATTATATCTGAATTATATCTGAAATGGAAGTTAAAGTCCTATTTTGCATGCTTGGTGGATTAGATCACAATTTTTTTATGAATCATTGTTTAAATTTAATGTGAACATCAACGAAATAAGTGCTTTATGCAACTTTGGCAACCTGTAGCTAAAAATTGTGACGTGCTGGAACATTTCTGAGAACGGCACCAAATTCAGCAGCCCCAAATCTACTAGAGACACACAAAAATATCATTTTTTTACGCAGTGTTATAATAACTTAATCAATGGAGACTGCATCAAGTGTACCTCTCTCTAGCAGTGTCGCCCTTATTTGTAATAAAAATAAAGCAGTCAATTTCTAAATGATCTAGGCAGGGACTGTTTTCGTTAATTAAGGTGAAGTTGAAAAAAAGACCTCATACTTTTCCAAATAACCAAACAGATGATTACGCTGAGTGTTTGATATAGGTCCTTTTGAAATGTTACGCAAGTATTGAATACAACCACCCAGTAATTAATGGATCAAATTTATGTTTGGGCAAGGCTCAACTCGAGTGTTATTACTAAAGTGCAGAAAATCAAACAACAGGTAAGATCTCTGACCAAGCGAAATCACTGGGATAGGGAATCCATTCGGGTAAATGTCGCATTCGGATAAGAGTTATATAAATGTCGTTCGACATTTATTTCGGGTAAATGGTTTTCGGGTATTTGATGTATAATTTTCGAAATGATTCTAATAAAGAAATTAAAGAAAGCTTAGACACAAACTTCAATAGTAAATCAAAATGTCTAAAGAGTTAAAGTTAGGATCGTTCATGAACTACGAAAAATTTTCTGGAGAAAGGGGCTACAAGTTTTTAAAAGCTTGTTATTTTATTTCCCACCAAAAAAATGTTAAGGGTATGGAGAAGTCCCTAAAGGTATTACGCTGAACATTTGGTTTATGTAGTGAAATATTCCTGTATGTGTTAGGGACAAAAAAGAAACAGTATAGATGGGGAAAAGGTATCTAAATTATATGTGGTGTAAAAACCCTCTGTTGTTTATGCAGACGGATCACAATCAACGGGTGGGATGGAAAAACACAAATCTACATTCATCCTGGCTCGTATTGATACCACGATCTGTCATATTATTTTAGTGATCAACCTAGTACCGGTACTCCTTTGCCAAAAAATAGTCAGTTTTAGCTGTGTTTCATCAAAGTTTCCTTGAATTTTAAATAATCTATCATTGTGGAAAAACTGATTTGAAAAATTCAAAAAAAAAATGTATCTCAAAAACTAAAAAACATATATCGCTGAAAATTTGAGGGTATACGTAAAATTTGTTGATGTTTTTAGATAAAATGAGAACAGTAATATCCTTTTTGGTCCCAGAACCGAAGAAACCCAAAAAACTAGAAAAAGCCTAAAAAAAAAAAAAATGTTTTTCATGTAATTTTTTTTTTCAGTGTTATATTTTTTCTGAAAAAAAAAAATCATATGCTTTCATTCCATAAAAAAAATATTGGAAATCGGTTGAGCTGTTCAAAAGTTAAGATTTAAAAAAATCTAATGCTGAGACCTGCAGTACACTAAAATTAATTTAATTGTAGAAACTACTGAATCCATGGTAAAATTAAGAACTGCACCAACGATTTTCAACCGACTACATTAATCTGTTAACTCTACCATAACATTGTCAACAAGAAAATATATTCTGTTTATTTAACAAGAGTTGTAGTATTTATGACTAGAAATATTCTAGATTTGACTAGTTTGGCATTGTACTTTTCACCATACACCCGATTCTGTTTTTGCACGGATTTTTTTTACACGGCCGTGCAAAAAAAGTTTCCATACAAAATTTTTTGCCAAAACCTTATTTTTACATGAAACGTCGAGAAATGGTGTTACTTTTTTTACACGGTTTTTGAAATTTTGAACCGAAAACTTTTTTTGCACGGTACGCATCCCCCGTGCAAAAACAGAATCGGGTGTACTGCGTTGTACGGTGGGTGCCACGGATTGAAATACAATGCTTTGTAGTCGAGGCTACTATGGACTCAGTCACATTTACTGCACTGCTCAGTGATTTTTACCAGATTATAGTAAACTTAACAGAATTTTGTAGTCGATTGAATATCGTTGGTGCTGTTCTTAATTCTACTATGGATTCGGTAGATTATACGTGTTTTCCTCTGCATCCCCACAAAGGTTACTGGGAGTTAATGGGGAGGATCGTTGGGTCACAGGATTCACTTTGATAAGGGATTAGACCATGATAAACGATTATTTGTGAGATATAAACATACTTAGGAATAGGGGGCCCAGATAGCCGTAGCGGTAAACGCGCAGCTATTCAGTATGACTATGCTGAGGGTCGTGGGTTCGAATTTCGCTGGTCGAGGATCTTTTCGTAAAGGAAATTTTCACGATTCCCAGGGTATAGCGTATCTTCGTACCTGCCACACGATATACACATGCAAAAAATGGTCAATCGGCTAAGATAGCTCTCAGTTAATAACTGTGGAAGTGCTCATAAGAACACTAATCTGAGAAGCAGGCTTTGTCCCAGTTGGGACGTAACGTCAGAAAGTAGAAGAAGGAATATAATATTTTTAGGACGAAAGCATGTGTTACAATATTTTACTCAAATTGAGAAAAATCGATTGGCTGGACCATCACATAATATTCATAAAAGTCTTTTGAATAAAATGAACGATTTGCAAGTCTACACTTCTAGCACAGACAAACAGACCGAACCATTCAAAGCTTTTTTTTATTTATAAAAATATATAAAACAAAAAAGTTATGAATAAGAATTTAAGCCGACACTTACAGTGACGAACCATTCATAGTTTGTTGAGAAATCATATTTATGTAACGATTAAATGTGCGGTCATATATATTTTACAGATTTAAAAAAAAAGCATGAAACGAGCTCACCAATTGATCCTTCATTTTTGATTGAGCAGCCTTAATCCACTTTCAGCTTCACTCGTTTGCTCGGCCATATAAAAGCATTCAGAAGAAAGGGCGCGCGACCCGAGGAAAAACAAATTAAAATTACTCGGGCTTTCTCCATGCACTCCAAAGAAAGCGCAACCCGAGAAAAAAAACTGACGATTTCTCGGACTTTCTCGACGCAATGCCCGGCAGAAAATAATGAGCAACCCGAGTCTTTTTATTTTCAAAAAAATATATCTCAAAAACTAAAAAAACAACGCTGAAAATTTGACAGTAAACGTAAAATTTTCTGAACTTTCAAGAAAAAATGAGAACAGCAATAGCCCCCCGGTCCCTAGGCCTTCAAAACACGAAAAAACGGAAAATTTTATTTTTTTTTTTATGTAAAAAACAATTATTTGTGAATTTTTTGTGTTTTTCTTGAAATGTAAAAATTTTTAGTTTTCATTTCGTCCAAGAAAATTGAAAATCTGTAAGGCGGTTCAAAAGTTATAATTTTTAAAAAAATAAAAAAATGCAAAGTCGCGATTTTTTGGTCACCCTATTTTGGAAATGGTCACCCTAATAAAAAACACAAAAACACGTGTATCCTTATTTCGGATAAGGATTAAAATAGCAAATTTTCACGGAATTCGGTGACCCACTAGATCGGTTTTCCACGGAATGGCTGCATAAAAATGATGATTTTTGTTATGCGAAAAACAATTTATAGTTTTGACGAACAGCTTTTTTAGGAGTTTATGGAAAAACTATTTAGTGCTTCAACCAAAATCATTTTGTAAGATCTTATATTTTTTAACATTGTAGAACAATAGTTGAACGGTTCACAGAAAACCGCTTACGATTTTATCAATACATAAAAAAGATATAGCATAAACAAAAAATCCACTTTATATTTTTTCTCTACCATGATTTCAGTTCAACGACTGTTTTAAGTTATTCAAGAACTACTTGGATACAGTTCATCAGATCTACAAGCGCAACGAGTGACTTTTCTTGAAGGACCTTGAATTTATGATAATATCCACGTAGATACATATAGTTAGGTTTATCAAATTTTGATTTCAGCGACTATCGAAGGTAATCCTAAAACTCTTTTGGTTTCTTGAAGGCTTATGAACTTTATTTGTACACAAATGGGGTGATGAACACATGTTCCATCAGGTTTTAAGTTTTAAAACCCGTTAAATGTCATACAAGAGCTTCTTCGAGTACAGGACTTCAGATGTACAAGCGTAACCAGTGATCTTTCGTAGATTCATGAATAAGATTCATACCCATTCAGGCTCATTAAAACATGTTCGAAAGATCATTGGTGCTCAAAGAAGTTTTAAGATAACTGTAAACAATCGTTTATTTCTTAAACCTTCGAAAGATATTTGACTACGCGTGTGGATATGAAGGCTTTCACTCAAAGACATTTTTGTTAACAACCGTTAATTTTGAATCTCGATAGCACGTATTTGGTCGAGCATGTTTTCATTGACGTCAGAAAGCCAGTGACTTTTGCGTGTGGAATTGAAGTCCCAAATTTAAAGAAGTACTTGGCTAATCATTGATATGCGTTGAACTGAAAACACAATAGATCATAGTTGTTTTATCTTAGGTAAGCATGAATTGCAATGATAAATCTCCCAGCGCCTCGCTTTGTCTGATCTATTGAAAGCGAGCTGAGGAGACGTTTGGGTGTCGCGAAACTTAAGTTTGGTATACGATGCTTAGATCATCACGGAGGATTTAGACACCAAGATATTAAATTACTAAAATACTGATTATACTAAATATTCATAAGAATGAACCAAACCAAAGCTGCGTGGTCTCAAAAGTATACAAATTAAAATTACATAATATTTCGTAAATGGAATTTGTGTAATAGCGGTTTGGGTGTAGCACCTTTTGCCTTCAATAATGTTCCAAAGTTGCGCAAAGTCCTAGATGATTCTTAATTGTGGGATCACTGTATGGCTCGCACGTATCGCATCAGTTTCGCCAAACAACATATCCCTAAGTGGACCCCCTTCTGTCCTAATTGTAAAAGTAAAAGTTCCCTGGCAAAAATCTCGCGGCCTCGGGGGACACGGGGAATCCCTCGAGGAGTGCTGGTTCAGTAACCTGTTGTCTTCGGCGTCAAATGCAAATTGACGAACGCAACTACTCGGATGGCTGTGGTTCGACGTTTGCGGAAACGCATTAAGTAGGTGCCGACAGTTGCAGAGCTCATAGCCATATGAACAATTTCCTGCTGCGACTCTATTGGCTGTGGGCAATGTTCGCGAATCCCCACCAGCTTGCACAGACTTTCGAGTGAAATTTTGCTAATTTTTAATAGCCATCTAAGTCAATTACCACCCCGCGGAATGAGCCATCGTAATGAGCGATAATGAGCCTGAGAGAAATGGTTCAACTACAAACGTGGAGGCTGGGTGCAAAGAAAGAGGCTGTGTGAATGAATGGTAAGTGCTGAATGATGCAGAGAAAAGTTCCATTTGAAGAAGATCATATCTAAGAGGGTCGTTGGTTATTCATAAAGCTTGATGAAGCTGCTTATTCGAACAGAAAACTTTGTTAAAGGGTATTTTAGTAATAAGCATGGGCGTGGTTTGGGTTCAAAGGAAAACAAAGAGTGTTTCTACAATTCAAGTTTTTGAAAGATTACGGCATGATATATTCTTTAGAGTCCAACAAAAAATTAGCTTAAGATTATATAAAAATTTCATCAAGAGTCTTGCAAAGAATCTTCCGAAAATATTATTTTGAAATTCATCAGAATTCTGCTAAGGATCTCGTCAGCAGAAGTACTAGCTCTTGCAAAATAAATGTATATATCCCTAAATTGTTTTACTTGATTTTCTCCAAGAATTATTCCATCAATTGTTTCTGAATTTATCAGGTAGTCCTTGGCAATTCCTGTAAGTATTTTCACAGCAGTGTTCCTGGGAATTGTTTCAGAATATCTTGCTTGAAATTCGTCGAGAATTTTTGAGAAATTGTTCGAAACAAACTTATTGAAATACTTCTCAAAGAATTAATGTAGGAATTTGTGGACAAAATTTTATGCAAAAAAAAACAAGGAAATTATTTTATGAATCTTTCCAATAGATTCCTTCAAGTGTTCGTCTTTAAATTCTTAAGAAAATTTGTCCAGAAGTTTCTCAAAGGCTTATTTATTTTTTTCAGCAATTATTGCAAGAAAATTTTCAATAATTCCTAGAAAAATACACCCAACTTTATCTTGAACAATTTGGTGAGATTTTTTAAATTGCTTCTTGAAATTCTTCTGGAATTCAGAATTGGCTTTAGAATCACTTTAGAATTCCTGTCTGAACAATTACTGCAAACAATGTGATGAAATGCAATCTGTAGTTTATCGTGTCTTTCATGTCATTATGATTGGCGCAAAAGTTTAGAAAATTCACATAAAAAGGGAACGGAAATTGCAAAAAAAGTTGTTTTGTAAAAAAATGGCGATGTCTTTGAGGTCATTCGCCCTTCCTGATGGAAATTTGGATTACGCCCATGGTAATAAGCAAGGCATATTTAAGATCAAATGTTCCTTCAATCGAATGTGTGGATTGAAGTGCGATGCAACAGATATCAGCAACAATCATCCATTTGACCACTATCACTCAATCGTTGTATGTGATAGGTTCATGTGTTTTTTCCCTTCAGGCTTGAGAGAAAATTGAAAATATTTTGATTACACTTCCAGTCATAACCATTCCAACTCACGAAAGCGCACTAAGTTTCGAGTACCCACCTATCTCCGAGCTTCCAACTTCCAAACGGCACAACATTCACAACTGCCGATGACCATTTGCGGCTCCCACCACTGACTGTGCGCGGCAACAAGCAAAATGTGAATCTATTTACATTTATTACGGCTCGCGAGTCTTTGCGAGTCATTCATCAAAAATAAAAACTGGAGCACTTGAAAGTTCAAGAGGCAACCCTTAAAATAATAACCTTTCCGTAGCCCATCACAGTCCAAACTAGGGTTAGAGTACCAATAATAGCTAATAGTGGAAACATAAAGAGATTTATTTTATTATTCCATCCAATATAACGGCTAATATTCACAGGAATGATGAAACTATTTGTTTCTGATGTTCATCTGATGACGAACTTAGGTCTTGATAAAAACATTCGTGTAATACCTACTCCATGAAAAACGATCATTTCGAAAATTTGCATCACTCATCTTCTTAGCAGTTAGCTAAAGTTTATGTTTTCGTACATTAAAATTACCTCAACCGCTAAATGAATGTTGCCAGAAATGAACAAATTAAGCTGGACAGCAATAAAAATTCCCATAATTCCCCTAATTGAGCTATTCTCCGGGTAGCTTTTATTACGAGTTCGGTTATTGCTGTTTTGTACCATATTTTAAATTTCAAAAATGTGTGACCCATCGGGGGAACGCCATTTGGCATAAAGTCATTTGGCATAAAGCCGTTTGGCACAAAATAATTTGGCTTAACGGTCGTTTGGCATAATAGTCATTTGGCATAATGGACATTTGTCATAATCATTGAAAACTGAGTTGCTATGTTTTTGGTGTTACCATTGCTAACATTCTCATATATGATTTTCCCTTGTTTTGGCTGTTCTTTCTCATTACGTTGTTAAACTAGTGGTTTGTATTGTAACTACTAACATTTTCATCGACGATTTTCCCTTCTTTTGATCACCAGATCTTCTTTTAAGTAGCACTATTTAAATTTATAGTTTCTTTTCTTTTATGCCAAACGTCCATTATGCCAAATGACCATTATGCGAAATGACCATTATGCCAAACGGCTTTATGCCAAATGGCTTTATGCCAAATGACTTTATGCCAAACAGGGTAGCCCCATTGGACAATGATATTTAAAATCAATTCAAGTCTAATTCAGTTTTATTCATCTGTGTCACAAGTCTTTAAACTAGTAATAAACTTCAACAAGTCGTGCTTTCGTTCTAGAAACGTGGTTAAAATCTGATTTTTATCTGTACTGTTGACTTATGGCATCCATAATTGGTACATCTACCCTACCAGAAAAGTGGTCGGTGAACGAAAAGCGTACCCAGCACTTATCAGAAAGCTGCCACGATGGTGGACTGTGTTGTCCGCGGTTTCAAGAATGATTAAAGGGTAAAATTAAACAAAGAGAGAGTGTTACTGCAATATTATTATAGGTATAGTCTAGAAATTAATTCCATTCATGGGAACGAAAATTCAATAAATCGAATCACAATCTTCTTTTTTCTACTTTCCAGCGTTACGTTTCAACTAGGACTCTGCTTCTCAGCTTAGTGCTCAATGAACTCTTTCATAGGGGAAATCCCCTATTGGGCTGTTTGGGCACGTCAGGAGTTAATCATCAATGTTAACTTCCTTTTCCCGATCAGCCTAGATAGCCGCGTAGTGTCGGTAGCGGTTGTTTCAATTGGCTAAGAATTAACACTACGGACTGCCTGTTCCGGTGGTAAAAGTCCACCTAACAGGTGACCCCTAATTCATGCGGCTTTAAGCTTACCGTGCCTAGGAATGAATGGTTAGGGGGGTCTAAATAAAACCTAACCGCAAACGGAGCCTGTGGAGTACCAGGGCGCCCTCTACAGTATTATGCACTTCCTGTGCTACCCGGAGCAATGGTGCAGGTGACCTTGTGTTTCTCCGAGATAATCGGCTGCCCTTCTTCAGTCTCAAGCCTGAGGCTAAATAAGGGTGGGATTAATTATACGTTGTAACTTAGTTTAAATTTTCACCTCTATGGTTTCGCATTATGCGTATTACACAGTGTGTTCTGTGCTTTTCGCCTTTGGCGACTTTTAAGAGATACCGATATGTTTTTTTTTCGCTGCTGGTCTTTTTCGTTCTTAGCTTGCGAAAAGCTTAATCCTGCCTAGTTTGGGTAGTGGCTACGGTTAGGATAGCTTTGTTAGACCAATCTTCAGTATAAAAATCAGCAATGATCAATCTTTGTAGACTCATGCAAATGCTACAGCTCAAATGGCGCTAGTTCAAAAACCTTACTTTTGTGAACTTTTATCTAGGTAACCTTGTGGACCCAGTTTTTGCTACTTTCAGAAACATGAAATGGCAAACTCGCGTGCCATGCCTCGTGCATGCGTGCTCGTAAATAGCGCTATCGTTGGTACACTCATTTCTGAGTTAACAACCAGAGATGTATGTGCTGTCACCATTGATATTTCTGTTGGTGACCTCAATAGGAAATACGTCTTTCGTTGTTTGGTGTATTTACCACATGATGAACCATCCCCAATGGATAATCTCAAACGAGTTGTCGTTCACTGCCTATGAAGAGGCCTTCTGCTGATTGTGGGCAGTGATGCTGATACTCATCACATCATCTGGAGCAGTTCAGCTATCAATTTGAGAAGCTCTCTGATAAAGTGCTTAAGTAGTTCAAATCTTGGATTACTTATTTTAGGGAACCGCCCAACCTTCATGGTATCTGCTAGAGAAGAAGTGTTAGACATAATGCTCTGCTCGAACAGAATCAGTCACAAGTTGACGAATTGGCATGTATCAGATGATAAATCATTATCTGATCATCGCTACATACACTGGGAATTGGTTGTGACCAAATTCCATGGATTCTCTCCGTCCATTGGAAATCCTAGTGATTCGGATGTTTCCAATTCCGATGAGTTGGGACACAATTGTCCTTGCTTCGATTGATCTCACAATTGCTTGTCACTTTGCTTATAGGAAATTTTCTACACAACTCCCTTCACAGGAGAAGTGGACGTCTGGCTGTTTGTAAAGTATGTCAGATGGTCAGGCTGCTGCTCTTGCTTCGGCCAACTCAAGGTCGAAGCTTGTTATCGCATGTCGAACTCAAATTGAGGAACTGAATTCAGTCAACTCTGTAAACCCTGTATGGGTACCTGGCCATTCTTCCATCGCTGGAAATGAATTGGCTGATGAGCTAGCTCGCGATGGAGCATCGCATGACTTCATTGGCCATGAGCCAGCTATTCCAATTTCGAAGTGCTGGGTGAAGCTTCAGATCAATTCTTGGGCGGCAACTCAGCACAAGGAATATTGGAATAGTTTGGAGTCGTGTCGTCAAACAAAATTGTACATTACTGAGCCATCTCCAAGGGTGGTGAAGTATTTAACAAATCTGTCAAAGCAGAATTGCAGTCTCTTGGTCAGAGCGTTGACAGGCCACTGCCGACTCAACTATCACATGGAAAATTTTCAGCGTGTTGACTCATTTGTGTGTGATAGTTGTGACTCCGATTATGGAACTTCGTATTACCTGATATGCAACTGTCCAGTTTTTTGCGCAAATGCGATTCCAATTACTTGGTAAACACTTATCAAGTGAAACTGAATTCAGAAGCCTGAATCTTCAGGACATTCTGTTATTCTTAACCCGCTGTGGTAATGAGCTATAGGCTCTCTTTACGCTCATGCGTTTTGCAGTGCCCTTTTTAGGGCGCTGTTCGAACCCATTGTGGTATGGAGCTACATGCTCTCATTTCGCTTATGCGATCTTCCCTTTTCAAGGGACCCCACTCCTATTTCCTCCCATCTTTCCCTTCCCTTTCCTCTCCCATCGGGTAGATGATGAAATAGGCTCAAATATGGCGATGGCACAAATCTCCCAAATGGCGGGGAACGTGCCTCTGGAGCCGGCCTTCTGATACCTGATACCTGCTTCTCAGCTTAGTGCTCGATGAACTCTTTCATAGGGGAAATCCCCATCCCCATGATCTCCATCGGCATCACTCTGCCTGAGGACATTGCATTGCATGCTACCACCAAAGGGACACTAGGAATGTGAGGAATACCATCAGAATGGTTACAATGGCAAAGTGGCAGTGCAGGACTATAATAACTCAGAGAGGAAGGTGGACCAACAGATTCATTTCTAACGTGTCGGTGTGGACGACCAGAAAACATGGAAAAGTTAACTTTTTCTTGACCCAGCTTTTGTCAGGCCATGGATGCTTCCGGAAATATCTGCACAGATTCTCCACATTGTCCGGCCTGTCCAAATATCGAGGAGAAACCGGATGATGTTATATTCGACTGCCTTCGATTCAGGGATATGCGAAGTGAGATGATTTAAGAAATCGCAAGCGTCCTAAATCCGGACAATATCGTACAGAACATGTGCCAGCATGAAAGCACTTGGAATGTGGTGAATAGAGAGATAACGCAGATTATGTCGTTGCTGCAAAGGAGATGGCGTGGTGACCAGAGAGCTCCGGGTCGCGATCGGAGTAGGCTTAATCTTCTTTCAAGGGCTAGACCGAGTAGAGCGGGCTTGGCGTAGTATCGGTAATAAGTTGTCGGGGCGCCTGCAAACCGGAAGTCATCCTCCAACTGGAATTGCAGAACCGACCCTAGCACTTGGCCGAGCAACTTCGAGTCGGAGTAGGCGGAGTCCATCGCCAGGGTCTAGCTGAGTGATTCGCGAAACAGCACCGGCAGAAGGTCGTCGGGGCGCCTGTGAACCGGAAGCTTCCCTCCACAGGAATCGCAGGATTGACCTCGGCATCTGCCCGGCCAGCTTCGGAGTAGAATAAGTCCACCGTCGGGGACTTGTTGAGTGAATTGCGTTGTTGCACCGGAAAATGATCGTCGGGGCGCCTGTGAACCGGAAGCTTCCCACTACCGGAATCGTAGGAACTACCTCGGTATCTGCCCGGATAGCATCGCTGCGGGAGATCTTCCGCCGCTGGGGAAATCTTCGTCGGAGTAGGATAGATCCACCGTCGGGGATTACTCTCAGTAGTACGTAGCATATCGCCAGCTTGAGTCGTCACCGTAATCCATCTTCCTACCGGAATCGCTGGATCGACCTCGGCATCCAGTTAACCAGTGAACCAGGAGAGCTCGAACAGCAGCAGTGGAGAATGAGTCGTCGTATAGCAACGAAATGCACATGAGCGTCCAGTAGAAGTTCAACAGTGCTCTGACGGGAGGTCAGCCCAAGGGAATTATGCGTCGTCCCACAAAAAGCTGTACAAAGCCCCGGCGAGATCTTCAGCCGCCAATTGGACAAAACGAGTAGTCGCAGAGACATCGTGGAAATGTCGTAGTGAGCAGCGTTTTGACGATATTAAGCTTCAACAGCAAACTAGCAAAACAACTCGTCCCCTCAATGCTACAACTAGATAACTCGAAAATCAAAATTTTGAGATGTGCAACTTTGAAAGTATGACCGTTTAACAAGGTGATGGTTAATCGCAGAGATTATGATTGAAAAATAATCTTTAACTTGTGTATTTTGAATCACACGCTTAAGACCTGTGGATATTTTGCAGATCTAATTAAGAAAAATGTTTTGACATATTGAAGTCAAAAATTTCAAATTTCGAGTTATCTAGTTGTAGCATCAAGGGGACGAACTAAAACACAACAGATCAGGCTTTTAAAGCTTTTTTGTACCATACTATGAATAAAAAAAATCGAGGTAATCCCCTGTACCGGGCACAGTAGTCGTTAAACTCTAAACTCCAAAATGATTGTGTTCATATAATCTTGTTACACATTTATAGTCAATATAGTTGCTTTAACACCGGGGGATTTTTCGGCTTTCAGTCTAGTGATAGCGATTGAAAATTAATGTTTTTTTTCTACGCCCGACGTTTCAATGGGCTATGCCATCTTTTTCAAGGGTTAGAAAAATACGTTCTTTGTCTGGTGGTCTATATATAACATAGAGAATCGTCAAGAAAACAGTTTTCATCAATTTCTATACAATGGGACACAGAACAACTAAAAATTACAGGCACTGGACAACTACTCGATCTACTATAAGTTGCTTTAGTTTCAAACGAAAATAAATTTAGTAATATCTATAAGAACTTCGGCATCATGTTTTGATGATGAATTTTAGTAACAAAATGTATTTACCTTGAAAAGTCTCCAATACCGGACACAACCTTGAAATGTCCCGAAGTTATTATATTTATCACCCCTATTCTTGTCTACGTTCGAATGCTTTTTCGATCGAAAGCATCTTTGATTTCCCGTTTACGCCAGCAAGTGGGCCGTGGATTCGAACGAATAGGGTTCGATGGAAAGTTGGATCCGCCGTAAACAAGAATGAGGGTGTATACCTTATTGAATTTTTCCACTTCGGGAGAAATTTTTTTTATGTTTATTCTTTTTAGTTAGAGTTTGAGGACAAATATGATAAAAAATATAAAGCAATATGCTTGTTTTTATCTTATTCAAAACTTTCGTTATTCCTGAAAAATGCATGCCTTTTTAAAAATGTTCAATTCCTGTGCAAACATTCATTTACCCGTTTGAAGAATGTCAAATTCTTAACCTTTACTTCCCCGACCTCCGACAAATCCGACATAAAATCGAATGGCAATTAACGAAATGGCAGCTTTTTGAAAATGCTGCCATTTCGTCCATTGTCATTCGATTTTTTTATACCACCCTTAGATGATTTTAAAAAGGAACGAGCTATTTGTCATTAATGGACAATGCCAAATTCGGAACCATGTCGGAAATATTCTTGGTTGTATTGGGATCACGAGGGTGCTAAATTTGGGAACTGTTGAAATATTGGACCGTTCCGGAATTCCTGAATCGTTTCCGCAAGGGCCCCTTTGGAAACATTTCCGTTTCATGTCCAAAACATACCGTGCAACGTCTCAATCTTCATGAATTCGGGAGAACATGTCAATAAATAAGGAAGAAACTCGGTACGAACAGATGTGGCCACTGCAGAGCTTCTGTCAAAGGTTCCACAAGAGCCTATCTGGGAACATTTCCGTTTTAAACATGCCGTTCGACGTCTCAATCTTCGTGAATCCGAGAGAACTCGACAATAAATGAAGAATAAATTTGTTATGAATTGATGTGGCCACACCAGAGCACCTGGTACAGGTTCCACGAGGACCTCCTTAGGGACATTCCTCACTATGGCAAAAGCACGCCGTGTGGCGCATGGCCGGAAAAAACCTCAAAAATTCATGTTCTCAAAATTGCTTGTTAATATTTTCTATAGACTTCTACTATTCAGTGACGATTTGTCAAAATTTGAGATTGATCTCTTTGTTCTAGATTTTTGGCAGCATCGTAAGTGCGCGAAAGTCAGCAAAATTGGACTGCTTAAAATTGATCAACTATGTTTCTCCTAGCAAACTTCAAGCAGCTGTATCTCAACGAAATTCATTACCGATTTAAGCTCAACAGGCTTCATTTGAAAGCGCAGGCTTAAGCCTTTTATTTGACAGTCATTATATAAATTTTAACTAATTAAGTAATGAATAACTTAATTTGTAGTTAATAAGTTGTAGCAAAAATGTTTTTTGCAATACTTCTCTAAAATTTTGAAAAAAAAAAATCAAAATTTCGTCCGTTTTATGTGAAGTGTTTCAAGAAACTGAGTGATTTACTATGAAGCAGCAAATCATTCATACTTTCTGAAGTGCAATAAATTTTCTTGCCCCTCTTTGCCCCTAGAGGTGAAAATTCCGTTTTCATTTTTCATTATAATTTATCTATTTCATCATTCAAATCTGTATAATGTGTCATAGCTCGTTTAAAACTTTACTGAAATTACTACAAGGAACTAGGTTAGGTTTATATAAAAATTTCTGCATTGCAACCAATTTTTCTAGTAATAATAATAATTTTATTCGATTGGATGACAAAACTTAATTTGGACGAATTTCACTAGAAAGTCTAATTTTCAATTTGGCAGTTATTTCCAACGGCATGATATCAGGTATCCAAGATAGTTAATAGATTACCATTATCAAGCGATTTGGGACGTATTTGAGGTTTTGTCCGACCTTTGTATGAAGGCCCGCCACTGTGTGGTATCTCAATCTTTGTGCATTCAACATAACATGTCAATTAACGAAAGATAATTTGGCATCGCTCTAGAGCACCTGGCACAGGTTCCACCGGGGTCTGTTTTCATTTTCATTTCAAGACCAAAGCACCCGACGTCTCGATCTTCGGGAAATCGAATGAACATGTCTACAAATGAAAAGTTAATTCGGTATCAACTGTCGTGCTTCAGCACTTGCACAGATTCAACCAAGGTTTCGCTGGCTAATTACGTTTAAAGCCTTATTTAAAAACAAAAAAAATCGAAAAATGCATGGGATATTTGTAGGAAAAACCCTCGTGGATAATAGCTGAAATTTCAAATGAGTACCAAATTATACATTATTGACAAATTCTATAGAGAAACTTAAAAGTAGATGGAGTACCGTGTACCTTTTAATTCCGCTCCTAAATGCTTATCTTTGACAGATACGCGTATTTCGACTACCACTTGCAGTCTTCTTCAGTGTCAGTTACTCGTATCCAGTATCAGTGGACATGGATTCAGACTAAAATAGCTGAATTTTTACATATCTTGATCACTATCGAAAAGCGATGCAAATGTTCATTAGACTGATGCAAATTTTGAAGTGTTTGCTCCCCTATGCCTAAACGATATCAATTATGATGAAAATGATGCTCCCAAAATTTGAAGTAATTCGGAAGAAATTTGACTGTGCACACGCCATTTGAAGTTTATATGGAGATTACTATGGAAAACGCCAATCTTTTGTGTTCAGCCCGCTATCTCTTCTTCATAATATTTTATGGAAAAGTGAAAACTCTCATTTCATGTGAAAACTTCCCAGCTACAACTTTGCTGAAGACCACATTTTGATGGGACGTGAGGATAATTTGTTATTATTGATAACAAAGTATATATCATGCTGAGATGATCATTCAATTACTTCAAGAGCAACACTGCTTTTGTGCTGTAGAACATACCGTTTTGACTCATATTCCGAACACTTAAGGCCAACAGTGACTTCAAATGCATCTGATTGGCATAAATTGGCTGATATTTGTGTAAATTTTTATTTCTTCGCAAAGTCTAACTGTTAGCTGTTGGGTGTACCAATAATAATGTTGATTTAATTAGTTTTAGTATTGTTTTTACGTAAAAGTATGGAACAACATTTTGATTCAAATGCCGAACACTGTGCTTATTCTGTCTCATATTCCGAACACCTTGATTCAAATTCCGAACAGCACGAAAAAATCGTATTCAAATGAATAATTTTGCAAATAAATTTATCTGAGCTTGTTCTACTGGTCTCAAACTCGAGAGCCATCACTAGTCCTGCTGTAAAAAATATATTGGAAAGGTTAAAATTGAATTGCAATTGACTGCCATTTCCTTGTTATTTGGTGACATATTTCAGCGAAACATTTCAACCAAATCGCCATACAAAAACCGAGTGTTCGGAATATGAGTCTGTTCGGAATTTGAGACAAAACGGTAGTAGCCTGGATTACTTTGATCTATTCTTCCCGCCAGGAGCACCACTGTTGCCTGCCGAACAGTTGGTGAAGCCTGCTACATGCAAACCAACTTTATGATGATGAATAACAATTTATCCTGACGTCCCATCAAAATGTGGTCTTCGGCAAAGTTGTAGCTAGGAAGTTTTCACATGATATGAGTGTGTTCACTTTTCGATAAAATATTATGAAGAAGAGATAGAGGGCTGAATACAAAACATTGGCGTTTTCCATAGTAATCTCCATATAAACTTCAAATGGCGTGTGCACAGTCAAATTTCTTCCGAATCTCTTCAAACTTTGGGAGGATGCTATTTAACATAAATAATATCGTTTAAGCATAGCGGAGCTAAAATTTCAAAATTTGCATCACTCTAATGTTCATTTTATCTGCACTATGTGGGTAAAATGCACAGCGGTTGGTGGTAAAATGAACACCATGCAAAAATCGTGGGCAAAACAAATATTTCTGAAAAATTTCATAGCCCCACCGAAAATACATCAATTAATGATTGTAACCCATTCAAAAAGAATTCTAAAGGTATCAGATTTGACATCATATCATAACGATATTCACCTCACTGAAAAACCTCAAGTCTTCCGGGCTGAAAGTTACGTCAGTTCTAATTTTCAAACGTGATTTTCTAAAATCTTAGTTTTCGTTGATATTTTCACTTCAATTGACCTACGTGTCAACTTGAACACTCAGATTTATGCTCTAAATCGTTCGTGCGTAATAAAAAATCATTGAAATTAGTTTTTTATCGGTAAAAGTCACTGTGTTTATTTTACCACCACTTCCCCTACTGTCCCGTCTGTATACTGGTTTCCGGAAAGTAAAGGCGTTTCGAAATCACAAATCTTAAGGTTGAATGTCTGCATGGATAAGGACAAATGAAAATTTGTGCCGCTCACATCCCAAAACCAAGCAACTGGAATTATTGAAAATATTTCCTGCAAAATTAGTTCATCAATGTCAAAAGTTGGCAAAAAAAATGCTACCGTTTTGACTCATATTCCGAACACTTAAGACCAACGATGACTTCAAATGCATCTGATTGACATAAATTGGCTGATATTTGTGTAAATTTTAATTAATGCCTAATGAAAAATAGAGCCTGAAAGTTGCTAAAACAACATTTCGATACAAGCTTTTGTCATTGACAGAAGTTAAAAAAATCGTTCACTCATTGCGAAAAAATAGGTTAATAAACTACATGTTTATTTATAAATCTGAACACAACAGAAACATAAACCGAAAACTTAATTATAGCTAAATTGCTGTGTCCCTTCTTGCCTATCGCTACGTTACATACCCTACTTGGAACAATCCACAATGGTCGAAAAAAAACGAAGTTTGGCCAAAACTAGTTTTATCGCCTTAATCGATGAAATATGTAATCTGAATATGTTATTTGGCATTTTTATTGTTTCAGAAGGGGTTATTCACACATTACGAAACTTATTTTTAAAAAGTTATTTTTATTTTAAAATCCAATCAAATTTGGCTGAAATCACACATTTTGTTTGTATTTCAACGAGTTTGATCAAAATATGTATGGAGAGTGGTTAAATATATCTTTTATCAACTTTGTATGAAAAATATCGTCAAAATGTATGAAAATATTGAATTATTCAAATAGCTCTAACTTGCAAATCAGCAAATTTCTGCAAAAAATTTAAACGTTTTTTGTAAGATCTAAGGATGCATTTTAAAGTGCAATATTCGAAATGGCGGCGACATGACGCGACAAGAGTTGATTTTCATGTTCAAAATCATCAAAATTACTAAAGTGTAATGTTGAACAGTATTAAAGCTTCAACAAAATATTTTTTCCATCCTTATGCTCGATAAAAGTGTTGAACCATAAGCTTTCAGATAGTGCGTAACTTTGGGAAAATATTGCATTCCTTACATATGAATTTTGTATTTTATTTTATTGATACATTTTTCAATTTTTTGACTTCACTCAGTTTGACGTCATGAAAGTCAAAGAAATTCAAATTTTAGTTCAATTTCAATTAGGAATCATAATAATATAATACATGAGGTATATTTTAAAATGATAAAAACCATAAAAATCTCAAAAAAGTGTTTTGGTAGTTTTGGCCGCTCCTTTATATGGAGCCCGACCATTGTGCAATCTCTGGAATCTGCTGAAAATTTAAAGTACAAAGGCCATCATTAACGTAAAAGATCAACGAAGACGTTGACTTTAAATCAACGCCAAGTGTTAACGTTAACGTTGATCAACGGCTCAGAAAAATCAACGGAAAATTCGTTGATCGTTACAATTAACGTCAAAGAATCAACGAAACGGCGTTAATTGTTGATCAACGTTATCAACTCTGATTCACAAGACTGATTTTTTTATGGTGTATTCATGGGGAGTTTGCGATTTCCTTTTAAGTTTTTTTTAACATTTATTTTTAGAAACCCTGAATGGTTAATAGAGAAATCTTTTGATGATATTGATGAATTCTTCGAACTCCACATCAGTTTCTTGGTAACATTCTAGCCAAAGCCTTTTTAGGATTCTTGTTGAATTTCTGATGATGTTCTAAGCAAAGTTCTGGTGGATTCCTTGTTAGAGTTCTTCTAACTCAGCAATATTAACTAGTTGCTTAGTACATTACTGGCAAGGTTATTAGCGTATTCACGAAAATCTGCATGACAGATTTTACAAAAATCGTGGAAAGCATCTATTCTGAGAGATCCTGCCTAAGACTGCATCAGTGAAGAGAAGCCTCATCGGTCTCATGCATAGTTTGTATGCATTTCATCCATTTATTTGAATATTTTCAGAATTCATTATGCTTAACCGTAACACACCATGTTTTGTGCATATAACGGAAAAGTTTCAAGACCAGATCTGCTGGTTGCGAGTTTATTCTTCATAGATAGACACATTCACGAATATTTAGACGTCGCACGGTATGTTTTGGACATAAAACGGAAATGCCTCCAAAGAGGGCCACGTGGAACCTACGCCAGGAACTCTGGAATGGCCACATTTAATGACAAGTTCTCTCGAATTCATGAAGACTGAGACATCGCACGGTAAAACGGAGATATTCCCAAGGAGGCCCTCATGGAACCTGTGTCCAGAGTGGCCAAATCTGTTCATATTTAGTTTATTTTTTCTTCATTGACATGTTCTTTCGAATTCACGAAAATTGAGATGTCGCACGGTATGTTTAGGACATAAAACGTCGCAGGGTATGTGTTAAACATGAAACGAAAATGTCTCCAAAGGGGCACTGTTCCGGAACGATCCACCTATTCAAATTATGCTTAAATGATGACAATCGATTATTATCTTACGTTTTACATAAAAACTTCGATGTTGTAACTGCTTTAAATAAATAATAATAACAGTTTCCAAATCTGGCACCCTCGTGATCACAGTACAACCCGGAATATCTCCGGCATGGTTCTGAATACAGCATTGTCCATTTATGACAAATAACTAATACCTTTTTAAAATCAACTGAGGGTGAATTCAATAAAATCGAATGGAAATTGACGAAATGGCAGCTATTTAAAAATGCATTGTCGGAGGTCGGCGACGTAAAGGTTAAGCAATATCTGCATACGCAGATTTGGCCTAAAGTTCAGACGAGTTTTCAATTGGGTGTGAGTAGGGTGTGTCCAATCAGTCATCCTTTCCTATTTCTCAGTTTTCGCAAGGACGTGGCCAGGACAATCTCTATCTAGAGGATGCATTAATTTGTGTAAGAATCTGATGTACTTTCTATGGTAACGGATGAGGAGGAGGCAACTCTCACATACTGGTCTAGGGTGGTACCACCGGTTTAGAGGCAAAAGGTCAAAATGATTTGCAGACAAGATGTGATAACTGGCTTCTTATTAGTTTTATTATTAGTTTCTACTCTTTTATGAGCTAGTGGGAAACTTCTCATTCTTAAAAAACATATTTTCGACCTTTTATCCCAATCAACTTTTTGTCCTTTCGAACTTTTGTCATAGATTTATATAACCTACGCAAAATGCACAAATTGCTTAATACTAATGTGTAGTTCTAGACAAATATTACTCACTATAATAGCTCCATCTTCTTCTAATATAGCATTTTGATTGGATCATGATTTCTTTAATTTTCAACGGCGGTGGGAGATCTCCCCTACTCAAGCGTATTTTTGGGCAAAAGTTCGCAGTGGGTCTCTTTTAGCATACGAATCAAAAAATAGAACTAGAAACGAGGAAAAGAATAATGTATCGCAACCATCAGAAAGCTTAGAAAAAAAACTGTGTAAAAGCAGCTTCAGAACCTAGGTGAGCAATGCCTGTGAAATGAACGATTTTCTAAAAGAAGAATGTGTACCAAGACAGTATGAAGTTACTCAGAAATTTTTTACTGAGCCCAGTGGTGTGGTGGAGTGGTGGCACGTAATAACTTGAGAACTTTCTTGGAGGTACGACTGTGATGTTGATGTTTGAGGTTATGGCTTTCAGTCTTAAATAAAACTCAAAAACGGATTTTTGCTTACATCCGACGTTTCGGACACATGTATGTGGAACACAGCTAATCCTTGAAAAAGGCACAATATTTAAGACTTGAGAACGGATGAACGGATTGACGTAAGTTTTTCACTGTTCCACTAGACAAGGGATGCGACGTGATTGTGCGAGGAAAAAGTTTTGTAAAGTCTCCGGAATAATCTGGAAAACGGGAGAAGACGAATGTGTCATTTTGTATGGGAGATCACATGACGTTTTATAATAGCCTACTTGATGGCAGAACGAAGTTTGTCGAGACCACTAGTTATCCATATATTTCCAGTGTGCTTTTTGAAAAATGTCACAACTTGAAGTAAAAATTTAATATACAAAATTCAAAAAATGTTTTTGGAAAAATATCTACGATTTAAGAACTCATTGCCTTTCGAATGCGCCATAGAGAGTTCCAATCGGACGTGTAATCACAGAAATATGGGCAAAACACTTTTGTATGTTTTTAAGGGGGTGAACCCAAACTTTTGCACGGGAGTGTAAGTGTGAGGGCGTCTCTGATATGTAATATAAATGCCGATAATCCATCGAGTAGAGTTCTCTCGATACTCACTAACCCACGACGCATTACGTATTCTATTACCATATTGAATACATTTTGAACTAATAAAGTGAATGAAAGACGATAACATCTGGATGACTCCTTCTAAAACTTGAAGTCACTGACCAATTACATCAACTCTTGATCAATAAACGTTGACGTAACAGATTGCATCTACCTACTTTTCTCTTAAGCAAATTAGAGTAAAGTGGGGCAAAAGTTCGAGTGGGGCAAGAGTTTCTTTTTAAGATTTCCAGCTCAATTCAAAACAAATCTTATAAATGTCATGGTGTTTCGAATGCTATTCAAGTAAGAGACTTTCAATCCAAATATCATAAAAATCGATTGAGATTTGGAAAAGTTATGGCTATTTGTTGTTTTTCGGCGTGAATATTGTAATTTTTGGTCAAACTTTCGTTGCATGGAACCAATTGAAGATAAAATCTTTTTCAATATTTTATGTAAGGGCGTTTCTAGGCCTATCATAAGGTTGCCCTGAGATGTATTAGTTTTTGCATAAATGCTTGAAAACAATTTTTGGCCCATAGTGGGGCAAAAGTTCGAATCAGCGGGGCAAAAGTTCGACCCATGTATAAAATCACGGAAAAAATTGCAAATTGCCTCAAATCCACATATTATCTTCAAATTTAGTTAAATTTGTCCGATCGTGTGAAAACTGTCACCAAAATTTTACATTTACACTTAGTTTTGCGAAAAACTGCTATTATTGAGTATATTACAATCAACCCGGTTTTGAGCAATTTTTTGATGAAAATTTAGTGTTTATTTTTCGTGAAACTTAAGTCAACGGCTGGTGTAAAGTATGCGTGTCATAAAAGGATCGATATTTTGTTTTTTAGCCAGCAAACTTTTGCCCCACACTAGATTCGAACTCTTGCCCCACCGGTGGGGCAAAAGTTCGAATAAAACAATCAATTTTGAAACTGTTATAACTAAAAATGGGTAAATATTTTGACACAAGTTTGTTCAGCAAAATTATAGCCAATATGTTGAAGATTCACTGTATGGTATTTGTTTTGTTTTAACTGCTATTGTTTTCCTGGAAACTTTGATTATACCACTAAGGTCGAACTTTTGCCCCACCTTACTCTACAACTCTCATTGCATCGTAACTGCATCCCATTAAATAATTCACAAAATGCTTTGGCATTTGCAACGTTTCCGCATCATGCACACATCTCAGCACAAGTTCTGCACTCTACCCGCAAAGTTGCACCGGTTTGACCCATAAATACGATTTACTTCCCCACTGACCGCCGCATCCCATATGTGAAGGCGTCGGGAAAAAGTGGGAAAACTGGAATGGCGCGTACCTATTTATGAGGCGATCACCGCGAAACAAAAAGCTAAACCTAACGCAGCATGTGCGAAAAAAACGAGCCCATTAATTCTCGCATTACACTTAATCGCTAATCCACTTGCGTGCAGATTAGGGTGGTTCAAATTTAAAAAAAAGTTTCATCTTCCATATCTCTCAAACCTCTCCGTCAAACTTTCAGCTTATTTATTGAAAGTTTGTAAGCCTTCAACGTCTTTGGGACATCTTTAAAATTGAAACAAAGTTTCTAAAAATTTTCGAAGCTCAATATGTACCACAAGAATTAAAGGATATCAAAAATGATATTTTCGAACTTTGTTTTGTTTTGAACTTAATTAATTCTTACTAATAAGAACAATAAAATTGATGGATATCCAATTTGCCTCCAACGGATTGAGTTTTTCTCTTTAGCTGCTTTGTTGATTATAGGTTGAAGGATGAATTTTCACTTTTAGATGATAAATTCGTACATGCATTACTTTTCTAACGTTTTTCACGGGACATTTTTTTAAATTGCTCCATTGGACTCTCCATATTAACTTACATAGTTTTTGGGCCACCTTTAAATCAGCATCAAAAATGCTGAAAATTACACAGAACAAGTATTGTAAGGAAAGTGAAGCAGATTGGATCTTCAATTTTTTTTTTGTAATTCGAACCACCCTAGTGTAGATATGTTTACGGGGAGATGTTTCTTGTATGGGAATCCGGCAGCCGTGTGGATTCCGGGTCTAACGATGTTGTACATTATTCCTCTGTCACCCCCTTGGAAAGTCTCATTTCACGGTGGCTTTGAGGGGCTTTTCTTCAGCAATCAAGGTTGTTGAAGTCTTCCGAGGTTGATGGTTTCCATTTTACTGTTAAATCATTTAACAGTAATAATAGCAACAGCCGAGAGAAATAGAATCGCAGCTTTACCCATGAG